>NC_091470.1:188772741-189130241 GCF_036971445.1 Narcine bancroftii
TTCGGAAGGGATTGCTTAAGGTGGTATGTGAATGGGAAGGGAAGGTTGAGAACCACTGTGTTAGTTGGTTATATGTTGAAAGCAGGAGAATGGAATTTCTGTTGCAGTAATTAGGCCAGTCGGTTCTGTGCGATCTGGGGATGCTGATACTATCCTTTACTGGTCGTTATGGGTGTTGCTGGTAAGTTAATTTTACAGTTGTGAGACACGTATTTTCAATTTGTTTGCCTGTGGACACGATGACAAAGAGTGAATGACAAAGTTGTCAATGTAGAAACATTGCAACATCAAAGTTGTTACTCAAATATTTGGCTTGAGAAAAATTGTCATTGGGCCATTTCCTTTGGAGTTATAAAACCATGTACATAACGATTCAATTAGGGATAATTAAAACAGTGGTTTTCACCCTTTTTCTTTCTCCCCAAATACCACCTATAGCAATCCCTTCCTAATCACAGAGCACCGATGGCATAGGGAATACTAAAAGTGGGATGTGAGTGGAAAGAAAAAAGGTTAAGTACCACTGGTAACATTTCCTAGACCTCCCGGGGCTGGAGAAAGCACAACACAATCATTGCATTTATCCACTCACCGATGACATGGATGAAGTCAAGCTTCATTTACTTTCTTTTGTGAACAATGCTGTGACACTTACACGTTTTCAATAAATGAAAGATGAGTCAAGAGCACTTTGAAAATGTGTTTATTGAATAAGTGTACCCCTTCCTCTTGAACTGGGGTCCTCGTGATGATCCACATGGCTGGGTGTGCGGAGTTGGTGTGTTCTCCCCGTGTCTGTGTGGGGGTTTTTCCTGGGGGCTCTGGTTCCCCCACCAATCAAAATGCATAGGTGTTGCTGGTTGATTGATGTATTTGTTGGGGGGGGGGGGAATGCGCTCGGGAACAGAAGACCCTTTTGCTGTGCACTACATTTCATTTAAATATAAAAATATTTCTTCACATAGTCATACAAAAATGTATCATATTTAGTTCACACTCACTGTGAGGATTATGACAATAGAATATAGTGGCCATGTAGGAAGGATGTGACAGCAATTGAATTTCTCCACAATTAGGAAAATATGTCTAAATTGGACTTCTATTTGAAACGTTTTTGAAAGGAAGACATGGTCCATTTCTATGGACTCAATATTCTTGCAGACAAATTAATGCACTTAATAAAGTGAACCCTCCCAAGCATATTCATGACAGTTTACTCTAAAAAGAAAACCATCTGTAATTAAGGTGTGTTCACCCCTCATGAACTGCAGACTCATTCCGTGTGGATTGAAGCCTCGTTAGGTTGTCAAGCCGTGCAATCATTCAGAAAAGAACACAAGAGAGTGTTTAATCATTTTCATTAATTCTTACCTGAATTTGTCTTGAGAGGCGGCAGAAATGGAAGTGTTTGGACAAGGATTCTGGGGCTGAAGAGCTGAATGCAGGCTCAAGTGTGACATTTAGGACAAAATTGGAAAGGTATATTGTTGGGAAGGGGCAAGAAGGTGATGGCATGGGCACGGGCCAATGGGATGAGGCAGTCTAATAGTTAATACAGGAAAGTGCTGGAGTTGTTTAAGATGGTTATTATCGATAAATGGATTTTTTAAATGTTCAAATCTGATGTCTAGTAGCTACTCTTTGGCACAATCAGCTTTTCCACCCCACTTTCCCTCCTGGGGTTTCCAAAAGTGTGTTACAACCAGAGATTTGGGTAGCACTATTGCAGCGCCTGTGACCCAGGTTTGAATCTTAATGGCAGAGAATGTCCATGCTCCGAAAGTCTGTGAGCAAGTGAATCTTCCTGATTATGTAGTGCTTACCTCTGCCAAGACACATTAGGTTTCTTCTGACTCAGACTTTGATGAATGACGAGATTTAAGACCAGAGGAGAAAGAGTTAAAAGGGACCTTGAGGGTAATTTTGTTCAGACAAAGATTGGTGGGTATCAGGAACAAGCTACCAGAGGAAGTGGTAGGGGTAGATACCATTACGACATATTAATGATGTTTAGATAAGAGCCTGGATAAATGGTTAGAGGGATATGGGCCAAATTAGAGCTGCGCAAGGCTACACTGTTGGCATGAGTGGGTGAAAACACAGAGATGCTGGAGGAACTGAGCAGGTCTCGCAGTTTCCATAGGAAGCAAAGATATAGAAATTACCGATGCTTTGCTCCTGCCCCCTTCTTCAAGGTATGAGCAAAAAGCAGGTAGGTGGCTGAATAAAAAGGCCGGGCAGAAGGGAAGAAAGGGCAGAGGGAGGAGCACAGGTGATTGGACGTGGGTAGGAATATAGGAGAGGAAAGGTGAGAATTGATGGGGGGACAGGGGTGGTCTGTGAATACAGAGCTGGAGGAAAGGAGGAAGGGAAAGAGGAAGAGGGAGAAAGGAGAAGCTAGAGGGGAGAGACAGTGGAGGGTGGGGGCTAATGGAAACTGGTGGTTTATGGCAATGCCATGTGGTTGGAGGGTGCCCAGATGCAAGATGAGGTGAGATTCCTCCAATTTGTGGGTGATCACAGTCTGCAAGGCATGAGATCATAGACAGACAGATCGGCATGAGGATTGAAATGAAGTTTTAAGGATGTTCAGATAGGTGCATTGATAAACAGTCCAAGGGATACAGGCCCTATTAAAACATAGGGGACTAGCTCAGGGAGACAACCTATTTGGCACTGATGATGTAGCTTGCTCGCTCTTGTGTTAATACTCCCATGGCCACACCGTCTTTCACATTGGTTTGGCGGGCAGCAACCTCCTTTGAAGAAGACCGCAGAGCCCACCTCACTGACAAAAGGCAAAGGAGGAAAAACCCAACACCCAACCCCAACCAACCAATTTTCCCTTGCAACCGCTGCAATCGTGTCTGCCTGTCCCGCATCGGACTTGTCAGCCACAAATGAGCCTGCAGCTGACGTGGACTTTTTACCCCCTCCATAAATCTTCGTCCGCGAAGCCAAGCCAAAGAAAGAAGATAGGTCAAATGGATTATTTAGGTCAGGTAAGGCCAAAACTGGGGCACTAGTAAGACGCTGTTTCACCATGGCAAAATCTTTAATCTCCTCCTCTGCCCAGACAACAGTTTCACCCCCTAGAGTCGCAAGTTTATCATAAAGAAATTTGACCAGGCTAGAATAATACTCAATCCAAATTCTACAGTATCCCACGAAACCAAGGAATTTCCTAAGTTCTTGAGCATTCTTTGGAAGCGGGATCTGCAAAATACCGCGTATTCTCTCTGGACTTATCTTCCTAATTCCTTGACTAACCAAATGACCTAAATATTTAACCTTGGATTGAACAAATTGCAACTTCGATTCACTCACTCTAAGACCCTTATTCCCTAGAAAATTCAATAAATCAACAGTGTATTGTTTAACCGAATCATACATTTCCCCCGTGATTAATAAATCATCAACATATTGTAATAATTGACAATCCTCTCTCCGAGGGGCCTCATCTAGTACCTGTTCCAAAACTTGGCCAGACAAATTTAGTGATTCCATAAAACCCTGGGGAAAGACCGTCCACCGGTATTGATTTTTCCGTCCTGTGAAGGGATTTTCCCACTCAAATGCAAACATGTCCCTACTCTCCATTGCCAAAGAGCAGGTCCAGAAGGCATCTTTGAGATCAATTACACTGAACCAATCTTACCCATCAGCATATAAAGGTTAGATACAACCGGATAACGGGTGAGAATAATTTTGTTTAACTCTCTCAAATCCTGTACTAATCAGTATGTGCCATCTGGTTTTTTGGACAGGTAGAATTGGAGTATTAAAGGGTGACATGCAGGGTTTGAGTATACCGTCTTTCACCAATTGGTCAATTACTGGCTGCAGCCCCTTTCGGCCAGCCATAGGAATCGGATACTGTTTTCGTCAAACTACCTGGTCGGGGTCCTTTAGAGTAACTTGCAGGGGAGGAACATCTAACCCTCCTCTATTACCTCTTTTTGCCCATACCCTAGGGTTTATTAGTCCCCGATACTCCTCCGTCAGCACATAAAATTGAACCCCGATACCTGATCCCTGTGGTCTGGTACCGATAGCCAATTGGTCCTGTAAATCACGTCCCAACAAGCAAACCCCAGCTTGGGGAACTAGTAAAATATCCTCTGTTACAATTTTTCCTCCCATTTGTATCTTTACATTCTTTTAGGGACCGCAAAATCTCTCCCCCCCACCCCTGAAATCATCACCGTCCCTTCTGTAGTAACACCCTCGTGCCATCGTAAAATACTAGACCGGGCTGCTCCGGAGTCTACTAGGAAAGTCATTTTGTCACCGTGGGGTCCTACCCTTAAATTTACCAATGGTTCTCCATGTAGCCCCACGGTATGCATTGGCTGAGAACCGTGACCCCCCTATTCATAATCTGCCTCCATCAATGCGTAAGATCACGAGGAGTCATGTGATGGAGTAGTGGCCGGTTGGGGAACTCCAGCCCTCTACAGAAAAGTAAAAAAAAGACAGTGAAAAAACGAAGGCACCAACACAAAAACCAAAATAAAGTGAAAATAAAGGTGTGGATAAAATGGCAGCGAAAAAAGAAAAGCCAAAAGCAACGGGAAGAAGAGAAGAAGAAAGGACGTCGGAAGAAGAAGGGGAAGGCCTTACCTGTCCGAGAAGGCCCGCCGCAGAGAGAGAAGCCCGCTCCCTAAGGTCAGCTGAAGCCCCGAACTCGGGACTACAAAAGTGGCTCACGGAGCCAAACAAAAGTGCGCAACCGCGCAAGACAAAAATAACACTGACGGGAGGGGGGACCAGCTGAGGAGTTGATCTCCACAGCTGAGAATGACAGCCACAACAAAGCAGCAAGAGGAAAACACAGAAAATAACAAGAACAAGAAAGAAGAGAGTAAAAAGAAATCAAAGAAACAACAGATGACCAACCCAGAGGAAGAAGACCAGCAGCAAGACACTTCTAGTAAAAATAAGAAGACCAAAAATACCCAACAAAATAAAACAAACAACCCAACAAGAAAACCAGAAGAGACAGAGGTAAAGGATACAGATCCTGGAATGGACTCAGAAGAAGAAGAGGAAGAAGACAGAGAAATGGAAGATGAATGGATATTTTTTTTTAAAGAATATATGGAATCAGTGAAAGAATGGGAATCACAAGAATTCAGTGAAATAAAAAGAAGAGTAAAAAGTACAGAAGAAAAAATGAATAGATTAGAGATGATCATGTCAGATATAGGAAAAAGAGTGGACAAGGTGGAAGAACGAGAAACAGCCATAGAAATGGAAGTAGATGATTTAAAAAAGAAATTAGAAGAATCTGATAAAAAAGTTAAAGAGACACAAGAGCTGTTAGCTCAGAAGATAGATCTAATGGAAAATTATAATAGAAGAAACAATATAAAGATAGTGGGCCTTAAGGAAGATGAAGAAGGCAAGAATATGAAAGAATTTATAAAAGAGTGGATCCCCAGGATCCTAGGAAGACCAGAACTACAGGAAGAAATGGAAATAGAAAGGGCACACAGAACATTAGCTCCTAAACCACAACCACAACAAAAACCAAGATCCATTCTAGTAAAATTCTTAAGATATACAACAAGAGAAAATATATTGGAGAAAGCAATGAGGAAAATAAGAGAAGACAAAAAACCACTGGAATACAAAGGTCAAAAAATTTTTTTCTATCCAGATATAAGTTTTGAACTCCTGAAGAAGAGGAAGGAGTTTAATGCAGCAAAAACGATCCTATGGAAAAAAGGATATAAATTTATGCTAAAGTATCCAGTGGTACTTAAAATAATTATTCCAGGGCAGCAAAACAGACTATTCTTGGATCCGGAGGAAGCAAGAAAATTTGCAGAACAACTACAAAACAGACAGAGAGAGGAAGATATGTAACGAGAACAAAAATGACCACAAACTATATGTATGTGAGTATGTAGGTATATATATATTTATATATATATATATATATATATATATATATGTATGTATGTATGTATGGGTATGTGTATATGTATATATAAAAAAAATAGAATATAGGTAAGAACTAAGAAGGGAAAGAAAGGGAAGAAAGGAAGTATGGGGGGAATTAAGAGAGTGACCTTTGATGTATATGAAAATTAAAATCTTTTCTGCGGGGGGCTGGGTGGGGAAGAGTTGCAGTCACTGCGAAATCAGTTGACGCTTGCGAGTGAATTCGCAAATCCAAATGGAGAGGGGAGATGTGGTTGCCCGACAAGGGATAAAGGTCAACTCAGGAAGGGGAGGGGATAGTGGGGTTAAAGAAATTTTTGATAGGAGAATAAGGGAAATGTTTTATGTTTTAGAAATGTTGTCTTATAAAGTGTTCAAAAAAAGAAAGCAGAAATGGATAAGAAGAAAAGGTGATGATGAGGAAACGGAAAGGAAAGATAAACAAAGTATGAAATGGCTATGTTGAACTATATGACTTTAAATATTAATGGAATACATAACCAAATCAAAAGGAAGAAACTGCTAAATTTACTGAAAAAAGAAAAAATTGATATAGCATTCGTACAAGAAATACACTTAACTGAAGTGGAGCACAAGAAATTAAAGAGAGATTGGATAGGACATGTAACAGCAGTGTCATATAATTCAAAAGCTAGAGGTGTAGCTATATTAATCAGTAAAAATGTACCAATCAAAATAGAAGAGGAAATAATAGATCCAGCAAGGAGATATGTAATGATAAAATGTCAGATATATTCGGAGTTGTGGAATTTACTCAATGTATATTCACCTAATGAAGAAGATCAAAAATTTATGCAAGATTAATGCGTAAGATCGCGTCTCCCTGGCCCGCATCAAGCATTCCCTCTTAAAGTGTCCCTCCTTTTTACAATAATAGCAAACTAATACTCCTGTCTCCCAATTTCTGCCAGGGTCTCCACGGGGTCCCGGGAACGGTTGCCATCCCCGGAATCCTCCTCTACCCCTACCTCTGCTCTGGTCTCTACTTCCCCACTCCCGGCGCTCCTCCCAACATCCAGGAGCCGACACATGGTTCCTAACACTTCCTTGCTTTCCATCCACAACTTCCTTTACTGCCTGCATCAAAATCTTAGCCTTTCCTTTCTGTTTTTCTTCAGACGTCTGGACGTATGCCCTTTGTGCGATCTGCAAAAGCTGTGATAGTCCCTGTTTATGCCAATTCTCCGTCTTTTGTAATTTATTCCTGATATCTGGAGCTGAATTAGTAACAAAACTCATCAATACCAACTGTTCACCTTCTAGGGATTCTATATCCAACCCCCCCCCCCCCATATTGCTGTATGGCCGCACGTAATCTAGTCAGAAATGCAGAGGGGGTCTCCTCAGGACCTTGGGGAACCTCAAATGCCTTCTTAAAGTTCTGTCCTTTTGGAACAGACTCCTTCATTCCTTTTATTAGATTAACCCTATACTCATCCATTCGCTTGCGACCATCATTAGTAGTCTTATCCCAATTTGGGTTTACCAGGGGAAATTTAGCTTCTCCAGGTATTGCCCCTGGCCCCCCTTGGTGTTCCCTATCCCAGACTCTGATTCCTGCCTGGCGGATCATTCCACGCTCATCCAAAGTAAATAGAGCCTTAAAGATAGACATTAATTCATCCCAGGTATATATAATAGGCCCCAAGAATTGATCTAATTGTTCTGCACATCCCTGAGGGTCTTCTACCAGAGAGGTCATTTCCTTTTTAAAATTGTGCACCTCAGTACAGTACTTCAGGCTCTTACAAAAGGAGCCTCTACCCTTCACTTTGCTCCCATCAGGAAGGAGGTACAGGAGCCTGAAGCCGAGCAACCGGCGGCACCACACAAGGTCAGCTTCTTGTCCACTGCCTTCAGATTCCTGAATGGACAATAAACTTTGGTTTTTGGTCTTGCACCACTTTTATGGATTGGGCAAAGTGGTTTCTATCCATGTTTGCACTGCAAAACCAGGAATTTCGTGTCCTGTGAATGACCATAAAGTCGGGATCTACTGCAGAAGACGGGCTCAGCCGTTTGATTGACAGCGGGATTTGGAGAGGTTCTCGCGAGATCGGGATTTGTCAGCAGTGCAGTCACCCCGGAGCCGGCAGCCGTCATGGTGAGCGGTCGCCGAGTAGCGGTTGGGGTTCCGGGGGGGGAAAGCGATTGTGGGGGGAGAGGGTGCAAGCTCTGCGCATCGTGGCAGCGGGAAGGAAGGAGGAGTAGAGAAGGCCACTCCGCGAGCCTCGGTCTTTCCTCCAGGCCTGAGCCCGGGGCCGGGTGTCCGGCTGCTCCACACCCTGATCACGCTGTGTCCGTTGCAGCCCAAAGTCCCAGCGTCTGCAGACACCGTGGTTGAAGTCGAAACTCAGCAGGTCCAACATGTCTCCCTGCATAAATGAATCGTTTGGGGGGCAATATCCATGTTTAATGTGTTAATTCTTCACTTAAAGGAGCAGGGGTTGCTTCTCGGACCATCCCAATCTCAGAGAAAACCTGAGCCAAATTGGTCAATGGGAACAAAACATCATGTACAAAACAGAAAACCGTTCCAAGTTTCTTCACACCCCGATCGACACTTTCCATCCATAAATATTGTAGCATTTGTTCTCTTAATACAAAGTTGGCACCACTATGGCACCTGATGGCTTCTTCCCATACACTACCCCTCCGTCTCAGTGCCCAGTAACAAGAGGACTCTGGACTGGTACTTCCCCACAGCACCCTCACCAAGCAAGCCTCAGCTCGTCGCCTGGAATGTGCCAGTCGGCCGCATTCCCTCTCCAACATCTCCGTGTGCTGAAAGAAGAATGGGTATCAGGCAGAACAAAGCGCGCCTTTCACTGAGTTGATGGTCTTGCTGTAGTCCTTAACCTTTAAGAAGAATTTGGACCGGTCCATGGATGGGAGGGGTGATGGACTGGGTGCAGGTCAGTGGGACTAGGGAAAACAATGGCTAGCCAAAGGGCCCTATTTCTGTACTGTAGTGTTGTATGGTTCTGGATGTCTGACATAGTGTGCATCCCCGAGAATAGGTCATAGATCAGAGAGTCCTCTGAAACACTGTTGATGGGATGAACAGTGATAACGAACCTTGCACCTGTTTCTACACAGTCTTAGCGAATCTGTATTCAGCAAAGAGGAGGGCGACAGTCTCCACACCACCCCAGTCATAATGGGTACAACTAGGGTGACCAGATGTCTGGTTTTAGGCTGGGTAATCTGGCTTTTGAGGACACAATGTTGGGGAGGGGAGGGGAGAAACTCCTGCCCGGCATGTGGAAAGGAGTTTGTTGAGGGAACTCTCCGCGCCATAGCAAATCTGGCTGAGAAACGTCGAAAACTGGACCTGAACAGGGCAGAGAAGGAGAGGAAACCTCACTGCCAGAAACATCGGGAAGAACTGAAGCTGTTTTGTGAAACCGACCAGCAACTGATCTGCCTGGTTAATGCAGCTTCGCGGGAACCAAGTCTCACAATTTCAGGCCCAGAGAAGGTGGTGCTGAAATTTCCAAGGTATTGCGGGATTTTGCTGCTTTAGACGTGACAAAAGTGGAGGGGTACGAAGGGGAGGTGTGGCATTGCTTGTTGGGGAAGATATTACACCGGTGCTGAGGCAAGATAGACTGGAGGATTCATCAATGTGTTCAGGATTGCATTTTACAGCAGTAAGTTGAGGTGCCAACTGGAGGAGAAGGCAGTGTTAGATCTATTGTTAGAGAACAGAATAGGGCAGGTGACACAAGTGTGCGTTGGTGAAAACTTTGGATCCAGTGATCATGGGTCCATTCGCTTCACCCTAAATATGGAAAGGGATAGGTCAGGTCCGAGGTTGAAGGTCTTCAATTGGGGAAGGCCAGATTTGAAGAAATGAGAAAAGGTTTGCAGAAAATTGTATGGGCTGATCTTTTTTTCTAGGGTGACCAGATGTTGGTTTTAGGCTGGGTAATCTGGCTTTTGAGGACACAATGTTAGGGAGGGGAGGGGAGAAACTCCTGCCCGGCATGTAGAAAGGAGTTTGTGGAGGGAACTCTCCGGGCCATGGCAAATCTGGCTGAGAAACGTCGAAAACTGGACCTGAATAGGGCAGAGAAGGAGAGGAAACCTCACTGCCAGAAACATCAGGAAGAACTGAAGCTGTTTTGTGAAACTGACCAGCAACTGATCTGCCTGGTTTGTACAGCTTCGCGGGAACCAAGTCTCACAACTTCAGGCCTAGAGATGAAGGTGCTGAAATTTACAAAGTTTGATCACGTGGTTGCATAATTGTTCCTCATTGTCTAACACTTTTATTCTCTGATTCTCAAACCCAATCCCAGGATCCGGTGAAATCTTGCTTGGAATCAGTCACCAAAAAGAAATCACTGATGGAGGAAATGGAGCAGCAACAGAAACGGAGGATTTCTCGGGTTCGGGTGAGGTTTCCCAGTTTCGATTTCCTGGTCTTGTGTAGATCTGATCTTTGATGCATGATGTCGTGGGGCGGTGCAGTGACACAGGTTGTACTGATGTTTCGTTGTTCAATCTGGATAAGTGTGAGGTGGTGCATTTTGGAAGGACAAATGAGAAGGCTGATTATAGGGTTTATGGTAGATGTGGATGAAAAGAGGGACCCTGAGGTTGAAACCCATACATCCCTTCTCAAGGTCGCAGCACAAGTTGATAGGATAGTTAAGAAGGTCTATGGAATACTGGGCTTCATTAATGGGAGATTGAGGTCATGTTGCAACTCTACAAATCTCTAGTGAGACCACACTTAGTATTGTGTTCAGTTCTAGTCACCTCATTATAGGAAGGATATAGAAGCTATGGAGAGGGTACAGAAGAGATTTACCTGGATGTTTCCTTGAATGGTAAACAAGTCTTGTGAGGCAAGGTTAGCAGAGCTGAACATTCTTTATTCAACCTGGTCATGTGTGAAAGTTGGACCCTTTTGGCAAGAAATTTCTGAAGTATTAAGAATTACAAGGGTGACCCTTCCCAGGTGATCAGGAACTTTATTTGATAGATATAAGTAATGATCTCACAGTTTAAAATTTTGTTGTGCATCAGTCATGGGGAAGTTGGACTCCCCAATTACTTGGCAAGGTGGATAGCAGAGATGGATTGTTGCTACCAATGGAAAATTTAATCTGCAATTTAAGGAACATTCACGACATGTTTCTTAAAATATGGTGACCATATTTGAACTGTTGGTGCTCAACTTTGACAATGCTGCTAAGTTCAAAAGTAATTTCTCCCTGAATCGTGAGGTTAATTTAAATTGTGAGCTCTGACGGTTCACACAAACGGGGGAAACAGAAGGGGGGTAGAGTTTTTCTTTTTTTTTTTGCTTTATACAAAATTTAATAAATATATGTGTGTATATATTATATTTTATTGAAATGTTATAATTGATAATTTTTATGAAAAATAAAAAATAAAGTATTCAAAGAAAAAGTTAGTAGAGCAGGGTCTTTTCTCTTTGGAGTGTAGAAGGATGGAAGGAGATGATAGAGGTCTCCAAAAGTAGGCACCTCTGAAATGAAATTAGACTCCAAAAGAACACAGCAAACTATCTCTTCAAAGCATACAGATTTTTATTAGGGGATGTCTCAAGTAGACCCCTTTCTGAAGTCTCAGCTCTCAGTTCCAAAATACAGAGGTGTGCTTTTATATTTATACAATTTCAAATGGGTAAGGGGAAAACGACCCTCACTCTTAATATTACGTCATTCAATATATAAAAAAATTAGTTTCCTAGCCCCAACACCTGGCTTTTTGGTGTTTACTTTCACAAGCAGAATGGAATGTTCTATGGTCTAGCTTTGCCTTGAATATGCTAGCTTTATCTCAACCTTTAATTGCATTTTTGCAAGCTATCTTATCTGTTCTATTCTCACAGCATGTTTGCAAGGCCATATTTTCAGCTGACTTAACTGTTTTCAGCTATCTTATGACACACTAAAGGTTTGTCAGCCATCTTGTCTGTCTCTAAATTTTAAAACCAAAAGCTTTAGGACTGAGATATAAACTATACTTCCATAAGAGGAATACACAGGCTGGCAGAACATCAAAGGCCAAAGGACCTCTACTGTTCCGGTGCTCTGGTTCAATCTCGACAGTCCTGGTTCCCAACCCCACACTGACTCGTTCTCTTACCCAACTCTCCCATGTTCTAGTCCCTACCAACCTCATCTGTGATACCTCACATGTCCTCCTTCACTTCAACAACGTACAATTCCTTGGTCTGGATCCTCTCATTTCACTTCATGTCCCCCACAATGAAGGTCTCAAAGCCCTCTGTTTCTTCCTCAACAAGAGACCTAACCAGTCCCCTCCTCCACCACCACCCTCCCCTGTCTGGCAGAACTTATACTAAGACCTCTTTCACTCTTAACCCATGCCCTTTTTTTTTTAAATCCCTTCTAACCTCATTTTAAAAAGCCTGCATGTATTTATCTTTATAATTTTATATCCCAAAATGTATGGAATTTGTAGGTTAATTTGTGTGTTTGGGTGGCACGGGCTCATGGGCTTATGTCGGTATTGTTAAAAATACCGACATAAAATGCACTCTACTCCATCTGGGCACATTACAACCAGACCACATCAGCATCAACTTCTCCAATTTTCATAAACCCTGCCCCAATTCTCTCTCTTTCCCTGTGGAGTTTCTCTCGCATTATGTTTTCTTCAACCTCAATACCTGCAGATGTTCCTGTTTAAGCCTCACTATTCCCTATCCCTCTGTCCCCTATCCTCCAGCTCCCGACCTCATTCCCTTCTCTGTCCAATAGCTTCCCTATCAGCTATACTTTCCCTATTAGCTTTTTTCTCTTCCACCCACCCACCTGTACCCACCTATGATCACTAACCTATCAGACTGTGATCCTCCCCCTGCCCCTTCCTCTCTCCTCTTTCCCCACCCCACCTTTTAATTCAGGTGCCTGCCTGTTTTTCATTTGTGCCTTGATGAAGGGCACAGGCTAACACATTGAATACCCTTCACTTCCGATAGGTGCTGCATGACCTGCTGAGTTTCTCCAGCACATTTGTGTGGTTTGCACATTTTTATGACCGAGTCCACTTCCCAAAGACATTCTGTTGGTGACAGCAAATGATTCTGGTAAAACGGGGCAGGGTGTGAATTAGGTGGGAGTTCATGGGATATGAAAGAGAATAGGATGATGGGAAAGGATAAATGAATGGGGTTGATGGGATGATGAGATTACCCTCACTACATTCCAGAAACATCCATACAAGCAATTGAATTGTCAAGGCAAAGAAAGCTACAGATACAATGCAGGTCAATGTGACTGTTATGTATAGGGATGGACAGTGGGCAGTATAGATATGGTGGGCCAAAGGGCCTATTTGTGTACACTGTGGCCCCATGATCTGGGATTGAAGGTCCATCCATGTCATGGGAAATAGAACACAAAATATTATATTAATCTTCATATTTCATTTATCAGGAGGAGACGTGCAGCGTTCACACCCAGATCACTTCCCAATTTAATGAGATGCACCAGCTTCTCACAGTGAAAGAGCGACGCTTACACCAGAATCTCAGGGAAGAAGAGGAGAGGATTCTGAAACCAATGGAGAAGAATCTTCGAGAGATTGAAAAGAATTTAAATTCAATTAAAGAGGAAATGTCAAAGTTGCAGGAGCAGATGGATGAAAAAGACAGTGTGATATTTCTGAAGGTGAGGGATTACATCACGGGTTGACTCAGTGGAAATGCACAGTCCCAGAAAGATACATGACAGTTCAGAAATAAATGCAGCCTTTTCCAGTTCTTCTTAACTAGATAAATGTTCTGTCAATTCCAGAGCTGAAGTCCTCTTGTTCCCAAATTGAAATTCCTCACACAATGGTCGTAGTATCTCTGGACAGCTACAAAGCACATTCAATTTCTGATAGGGATTTTTAAAAACAAATTGACATTTTATGTTTGAATTTTGGCCTCCTCAGAAGCAGGGATAACTGTTCCACTCCCATTCAATCAAATTCATCGTTGATCTCAAATTCCTCTGCCTGATCATCTTCAACATCTCATCCACATCAAACTGCACAGCCTGAAAGTTGCATCCACTCAGTCATGGCACAATTTTTCACCAACTTTTCAGAATCAGAATTTATCATCATGACTAAGTCTCAGAATTTGGTGGTTTGAAGCAACATCAAAGGGTAAACATTCATATTATAAACCATCCAACAGCAGTAATATATTTTTTAAAAATTAAATGGTAGTGCACGAAAAATAAGGCAGTGCCTTTGGTTTATTCATCATTCAAGAATCTGATGGCAGCGGGGAAGAAGCTGACCCTGTGGCGTTGAGTTCTCATCTTTAGGTTCCTGTACCTCCTTCCCAATGGTAGCAGAGTGAAGAGGGCATGGCCTGGGTGGTGGAGGTCTTTGAAGATAGAGGCTGCTTTTTTTTTAAGAGTCCACCTCGTGTAGATGTCCGTGATGGAGTGAAGTCTGCTGCCAGTGAACAACCATCTGGCGTTTTTTCTTGTGCTGAGATTTGGTGCCTACATACCAGACTGATGCCATCAGCCGGAATGCTCTCCACAGTACACCTGTAGAAGTTTCCAAGAGTCTTCAGTGATTTACCAAATCTCTTCAAGCACCACAGAAAGTGGAGGAGTCACGTGATGGAGTAGTGGCCGGCAGGGGAATACCAGCCCTCTCCAGAAAAGAAGAAATAAAGTGAAGAAAATACAAAATTCAAGAAATACAAAACATAACAAATAAAAGATAAAGTTGTAGAGAAAAGAAAGGAAAGGCACCCAAGAAGGAAAAAGTAAAAACAACGGGAAAAAAGAAGAAAAGATGCCGGAAGAGAAAGGAGAAGGCTTTACCTGCATGAAGAAATAGGGAGCCGTCGTGGAGAAGAGAGCCCATTCTCCAAGGTTGGTGACGACCCCGCAGAGTCGCGACCCCCCTGACTGCTGGACTGCAAAAATGTCTCTCTGAGCCAAACAAAAGTGCGCAGTGCGCTTACTAAGGAGAACACTGATGGGAGCTCAGCTGAGGAGCGGTCAAACACAAAACAACCAGCTGAGGGATCCCCAACACCAGGGCTCTCAGCTGAAAGAAGAGGAAAGTGACAGGAAAGGGAGTGATAGGAAAGAAGAACAGCAATAGGAGGCCCAACAGATGAGTAGCCCAGAAGAAGAGGACCAACAGCCAAGCAAGAAGAAGCCCAGCAAAGTGACCATCAGCAAGAGGACCAACAGCCAAGCAAGAAGAAGCCCAGCAAAGTGAGACAAGCAACTCATCAGGAAAGTCAGAAGAGACACCGATACAAGGAAGAGAAGAAAAAGAAGGCACAAACACAGGTGGAGACACAGAAGAAGAAGACGAAGAAGACCAAGATCTGCACAGAGAAATAGAAGGTTAAACTGATGGACAGAATATAGATTTTTAAAAAATTTGAAGAACAAATGAAAGCGTTAAAAGAATGGTTCACATTAGAATTTAGTGAAATGAAAAGTGCAAAAGAAAAAGTGAGTAGAATAGAGCTGGTCATGACAGAAAGAGGGAAAAGATTAGAAAATGTGGATGAACAAGAAACGGCTGTAGAAATGGAAGTGAACGACTTAAAAATAAAATTGGAAGAAAGTGACAAAAAAGTTAGAGTTACAGGAGTTGTTCGCTCAGAAAATGGATATAATGGAAAATTATAGTAGGCGAAACCACATAAAGATAGTGGGACAAAAGGAAGATGAAGACGGCAAAGATATGAAGGAATTTGTAAAAGAATGGATCCCAAAGGTCCTGTGAATGACAGAAATGCAGGAAGGAATGGAAATAGAAAGGGCACACAGAACACTAGCCCCGAAACCACTGTCACATCAAAAACCAAGATCCGTTTTAGTAAAATTTTTGAGATATACGACAAGAGAAAATATACTGGAGTGGGCAAGGAATAAAATTAGAGTAGACAAAAAACATTTTTTTTTACCCAGACATCAGTTTTGAACTCTTAAAGAAGAGGAAGGAGTTTAATACAGCAAAATCGATCCTATGGAAAAAAGGTTATAAATTTATGTTAAGATATCCAGCTGTGCTTAAAATATTTATCCCTGGGGAGCAAAACAGACTGTTCTCAGATCCGGAGGCAGCACAAGAATGTGCAGAATGCCTGCAGGACAGAAGTAGAGATGAAGAGATGTAACAGGAATGAAGAATGGCGATAAAATACATATAAAGATGTAAAGATAATGCATATGTAAGAACTAGAGAAGGGAAGAAAGGAAGTAAGGGGGGGAAAAAAGGTGAGCTTTGTTATATGTGTAAATAAAAGTCTTTTCTGGGGGGGTTGGGTGGGAGAATAACCGTCACAGTGAAATCAGTTGACGCTTGTGAGCGGGTTTGCAATCCAAATGGAGAGGGGAGTTGTGGTTGCCTGCAAGGGATAAGGGGGAACTCAAAGAGAGGCGGGGGGGGGCATTTGGGGCTAAGGGAATATTGGATGTGGGAGTTGTTGAAGTATTTTATGTTTAAAATGTGTTGTCATACATTGAGTTTAAAAAGGGAAAAATGAGAGATGAAAAGGGGGATGGTGGTGGTGAGGAAGCGGAAATGAGGTGTAAACAGGGTATGAGATGGTCATGTTGAGTTATATGACTATAAACATTAATGGAATACATAACCAAATTATACATAAGAGACTATTAAATTTCCTGAAAAAAGAAGAAAATAGACATAGCATTTGTGCAGGAAACGCATCTAACTGAAGTGGAACATAATAAATTAAAGAGAGACTGGGTAGGGCACGTAACGGCAGCATCATATAATTCACAAGCTAGAGGTGTAGCTATATTAATTAATAAAAATGTACCAGTCAAAATAGAGGAGGAAATAATAGATCCAGCAGGGAGGTATGTAATGATAAAGTGTCAAATATATTCAGAATTTTGGAATTTGATCAATATATATGCACCTAATGAAGAGGATCAAAAGTTTATGCAAGATGTCTTTTTGAAGATTGTAGATACACAGGGGAATATATTGATAGGAAGGGATTTTAATATTAATTTGGATCCAATGTTGGATAAAACTGGACAAAAGACTAGCAAAAAGAATAAAGTGAACAAATTTATGGTTAAATCAATGCAGGAAAGGAAACTTTTGGATATATGGAGGAGGCAGCACCCAAGGGAGAAGGAATACTCATATTATTCGAGTAGACATAAAACATACTCAAGGATTGATATGTTTTTGTTGTCGGCCCATATTCAAGGCAGAGTGAGGAAAACTAAATATAAAGCTAGATTGCTATCTGATCATTCACCCCTGTTATTAGCAATAGAACTGGAGGACGTCCCTCCAAACATATAGGAGGTTAAACTCCATGCTACTTAAAAGGTAGGAATTTATAGAGAGTTCATTGAATGCCAAATTAAAATGTACTTTGAAATAAATACGGAATCAGTGAAAGACAAATTTATATTATGGGATGCAATGAAAGCCTTCATTAGAGGGCAGATAATAAGTTATGTAACTAAGATGAAAAAACTACAATCGGGAAATAGAACAGCTAGAAAGAGAGATAGTAAGTACAGAAAAGGAACTGGCAACAAGGGATGATATAACAAAAAGAAGAGAATTGGCAGACAAAAAAATAAAATACAAAACATTACAAACGTATAAGGTGGAGAAGAACATAATGAAAATAAAGCAAAATTATTATGAACTAGGAGAAAAAACACAAAATATTTGCCTGGCAACTAAAAACAGAACAAACTAAAAGAACTGTATTGGCATCAAGGAAAAAGGACAAACTAACTACACATAATCCAATGGAGATTAATGAGAACTTTAAAGAATTTTATGAACAATTATACCAAACTGAGGAGGAGGGGAAAGATGATAAAATAGAAGAATTATTAGCTAAAATTGAACTGCCGAAAATGCAAGAAGAGGAACAAAACAAATTGATAAAACCATTTGAAATAGAGGAAGTACAGGGTATATTAAAAAAGCTGCCAAACAATAAAACACTTGGAGAGGATGGATTCCCAATAGATTTCTATAAAACATTTAAAGAGTTATTAATTCCTCCTCTCCAGGAAGTAATGAACCAGATAGAAGAAACACAAAACTTGCCAGATTCATGTAAGACATCAATAATTACAGTAATACCAAAGACGGGGAAGGATCCACTAACACCAGCATCATATAGACCAATATCTCTACTTAATTCAGATTATAAGATAATAGCAAAATTATTAGCAAACAGATTGGCCGACTGTGTACCAAATATAATCAAACTGGATTTATTAAGAAAAGACGAACAACAGATAATGTCTGTAAATTTATTAATCTAATTAATGCAGTTCAAGGAAATAAGAAGCCAACAGTGGATGTTGGTTTAGTCGCAGAAAAAGCCTTTGACATGGTAGAATGGAATTATTTATTCAATGTATTACAGAGGTTCAATCTACCAGAAAAATATATTAATTGGATTAAAGCATTATATAATGGACCATTGGTGAAGGTAACAGTAAATGGATATGTATCGAACCAATTTAAATTAAGTAGGTCAACTAGGCAGGGATGTCCATTATTTCCCTCACTGTTTGCTTTAGCAATAGAACCATTGGCAGAACTGATAAGAACAGAAAATAAAATAAAAGGGATAAAAATAAAGGAGAAGGAATATAAAATCAGTTTATTTGCAGATGACGTTATAATATACTTAACAGAACCAGAAATATCAATAAAAGAATTACATAGGAAATTGAAGAATATGGAGAAATATCGGGGTACAAGATCAGTGATGCCAATGAGTAATGAGGATTATACAGAATTTAAAGAAGAATCACCTTGATTCACCTTGATGGCAGAGGTCAACAGCATCGAGTCCACGCTGCTGAAGATCCAGCTGCGCTGGATGGGTCACGTCTCCAGAATGGAGGACCATCGCCTTCCCAAGATCGTATTATATGGCGAGCTCTCCACTGGCCACCGTGACAGAGGTGCACCAAAGAAAAGGTTCAAGGACTGCCTAAAGAAATCTCTTGGTGCCTGCCACATTGACCACCGCCAGTGGGCTGATAACGCCTCAAACCGTGCATCTTGGCGCCTCACAGTTTGGCGGGCAGCAGCCTCCTTTGAAGAAGACCGCAGAGCCCACCTCACTGACAAAAGGCAAAGGAGGAAAAACCCAACACCCAACCCCAACCAACCAATTTTGCCTTGCAACCGCTGCAATCGTGTCTGCCTGTCCCGCATCGGACTTGTCAGCCACAAACGAGCCTGCAGCTGACGTGGACTTTTTACCCCCTCCATAAATCTTCGTCCGCGAAGCCAAGCCAAAGAAGAAAGAAAGAAAGAAAAAGAAAAGAAAGAAGAATCATCATTTAAATGGCAAACACAAGCAATCCGATACCTAGGTATTAGGTTAGATAATAATTTAAGCCACTTGTACAAATTAAATTATCAGTCACTAATAAAGAAATTGCAGGAAGACTTAGAACATTGGAAAGAATTACCGCTAACGTTGATAGGGAGGGTAAATTGCATTAAAATGAATGTCTTCCCAAGGATACAATACTTTTTTCGATCGTTACCAATTCCCTTAACAGAGAAATTCATTAATGAACTAAAGAGAATAATAAGGAAGTTTTTATGGAAAGGGGGGGAAACCGAGGACAGCGTTAGATAAATTAACAGAGAGGTACAACCAAGGTGGTTTGCAGTGACCAAACTTAAAAAATTATTATAGAGCAGCACAATTAAGGTATTTATCAGATTTTTATCAGACAAGGGAAAAACCAGATTGGACTAAGAGCTAGATAAAATAGGGGAGAAGGTACGGAACATATACTTTATAAGTGGGATGAAAAGCTGGTACGATATAAAAGCTCACAAGTATTGCATCATTTACTCAATATATGGAAGAAAATTCACTTAGAAAGGAAAAAAAACAAATGACCAACTACCAAAATTATTATGGACGCAAAATCAGATAATCCCTTTTACAATAGATAACCTTTCCTTTAGAGAATGGGGGAGAAAAGGAATTAAAAGAATAGAAAATTGTTTTTTGGGAAAAAATTTATTAACATTTGAACAAATGAAGTACAAATATGGAGTAACTCATGGTACAATGTTTGCATACTATCAACTGAAAGCCTACTTAAAGGATAAATTGGGAAACAGACTGAGATTACCTGAAGGAAGCAGCTTTGAATATGTGATTACAGACACAATGATAATTAAAAGATATACGTCAAGCTGCAAGAGAAGGAAAATGATGAAATAAGCTATAAACCCAAACAAAAGTAGGAAAAATATTTAAACATAAAGATAAAAAAAATCCATGCTCTGGATCTATGAAGAATATAATAAAAATGAGGTTATGCATGATACAGTATAATTGGTTACACAGGTTATATATCATGTCCCAAAAGTTAAACAAAAAAATGGGATCCAACATTATCAGATAGATGTTTTCGCTGTAAGAAGGAAACGGGAACAACAGTACATGAAATTTGGGCATGTGAGAAAGTGAAAAAGTTTTGGGAAGATCTAAATCAGATATTAAATAAAATCACAAAAAGCAACATACCAAAAAATCCAGAGATCTTTCTTCTAAGTAACATAAGAAGTAAAGAATTAGACCTTAAACTGGATGAAGCGCAAAAAAAAATATTATGTCAACTTGGAAATCAGAAGAGAGCCTGAGAGTACAGCAATGGTACATGGAAATGAATAAATGTATTCCATTGGAAAAAATAACATATAATGTAAAAAATAAAGTCACATTATTTGAACAAATTTGGGAACCGTACATAGAACATAACTGAGAGGGCTTGCCTCAGACCTCCACCCCCTAAAATGAGAAGACAAAATGACCTGATCCTGTGTGTAAAAGTAGATGACACATTTTTATTATTTATTTTTCATTGTGTGATGACATTGTTTAATGGTTTTATTGTATTGTATATATTGTATTGGTTTTGGAGGTGGGAGGGAAGGTAGGGGGGTAAAAAGGGGAGAAAATGCCACTGTGTATATGTATGTATTTTGGTTGATATGGTTCACAGTGAGAAAAATAAAAAAATTATTTTAAAAAAAAAGCACCACACAAAGTATAGCTGCTGGCAGGGCTTCTTTGTGATTGCATCAACATGTAGGCTCCAGGATGGATCCTTGGAGATGTTAACACCCAGGAATGTGATGTTCTTGACCTTCTCCACCACTGAGCCCTTAATGAGGACTGGGTTGTGTTCCCCTGACTCTCTCCTGAAGTCCACAATAATTTCCTCAGTTTTGCTAATGTTGAGCGCAAGGTTGTGCTGTTACACCACTCAAAGAGCGGATCTATCTCCCTCCTGTACGCTTACTTATTGCTGTTTGTGTTTCAGCCAAGAACTCTTCAAACTTGTAGATAGCACTGGAGTTGTGCCTGACAACACAGTTGTGGGTGAAAAATTAGTATAAGAGGTGGGCTAAGCACACATCCCTGGGGTGTACCTGTATGGATAATCACTGAGGAAGAGACGTTTCTTCCAATTTGTACTGATTGTTGTCTTCCAATGAGAAAGTCAAGGATCCAGTTGCAGGGGGTGGGGAGGTACAGAGGCCCATGGTTCTGGACTATCTTCCATGTTTCTCCATGTCTCCAGGAATATTTTTCTGTCTGTGTGTCAGTGGGTATGAGGGTTGGGAAGTGGGTGTTTGCAGCAGGTTGTAATAATTTGGGTGAAATTCCTGCTGTGGGGATGTGGACATTCAGTCTTGTCCAATTCACATTTGTGTTTCATTTATTTCAGGAAGAAGTTTGTCGGAAGAGGAGGTAGGAAATGCTCTTGGCTGAAACTCTGCATGGAATTGTAAAATAGCTCCAAAGAAGCCTGATGCTCGGTTTATACAATGTGGTTTAATACTTTCAGGATGAGTGATGACAATGAATCTTTATCAGTGACTGATGGTGCCCTGGAGATTGAAAAATTTGATCACTCGTCCTTGTTGAACGTTGTGTTAAAAGAAACGTGTGATGCCATCAATCGAGGTAAAACATGAACAGTTACCTTTGTCTTTGTGGGTGAAATACTTTCAGATTGATATGAGATGCAAAAACTGCCCTTAATGATGGGGTGAATATGAAACTTTGGGCAGCATGTTTAGCAAACCGGTTAGCGGTAGGCTCTTATATTGCCAGTGACCCGGTTCCAATCCGGCGCTCTCTGTGAGGAGTGTGTACTTTCTCTTCGTGTCCACATGGGTATACTCCAGGTGCTCTGGTTTCCTCCCACCCTTGAAAACACATTCCGGATTACAGGATGATTTGGGTGTGATTGGACAGCACGTGTTGTAATGGCCAGAATCAGCTTTTACTGTGCTGTAAATTAAATTTTAAAATGCCATTTTATTCCAGCCTGAGTTTATTCCAGAGATGTGTTGGAATCCAACCACGGAAGCTGGAGGATTCAATTGTGAGGGGAACAGATAAGAGGTTCTGTGAAAGAAATCAAGAATCTGGGTGCCAGGGTTCGGAGTATCTCAGATTGAGTTTATGGGATTTTCAAGAGGGAGGGGTGAGCAGCCAGATGTTTTATAAAATCTTTTATTTTCATAAATATAGATAGTAATTCTCCAACACCAAAGTATATGAAACTTGTTCTTACAAAAAAAACAAACAACAGAACAAAACAAACCACCCCCCCCCCCCCCCCCCCCCACTTTTCACAGTATAAATCCACACAGTCAGGGATCACATTAGCCCTTTTCCATTGGCACCCTGTCTACGAATTTACTGGGACAGGGTCCAGTGGAAAAGGAACACTGTTTTAACATCGGCATCAATTGACGCCATTTCACGCCGGGGTGAACGGCCTCTACCCCATCTCATATCCTGGCGTTTGCTGACGTTGGCGTGCTGATAAAACCAGTGGAAAAGAGACAGCAGAAAGTCACCTGTTTACAATTGAAGATAGAACACTCCAAACCTGCTCCGATGCAACTATCCAGTGGAGGGGAGTCAGATTTCCAAGAACAGTGGAACCCAGTTCGAACACAATGGTTTGGGTCCAACATATCAGAGAGTGAAAAAAGTGGGGTCATGCTAAATTCTTGGTGGCAGAACTCTCCTCCCCCTTTCTCGGCAACACTACCCCACTCCCCTTTCTCAGCAACACACAACACCATCCCAACTCTTTCCCCTTTATGAATCCCCACCATGATGAACATTACTGAACTTACCTTAATTATTTAGACGCGCCACTTCTAAACATCCGCTGCGCCACGGGGTGGCCATCCCGGGTACTGCATGTTTTAAAATGGGCTCGCTTAACGTCCTATCTCAAAGAATGGAATGTGGTCGTTAAGGGGTCCAATGACTCATCGCGCTATATCCAAATTCGTATTAAATCAGGGCACGTTAAATTGGGGTTGCACTATAATTGCAATACATTTCTTAGCCACTTTTAAGGCTATTTTGGAATTTAGTTAGGTTATTGCTTATTTCAATAAAGTTGCCCAAAAGATAAAGCTCAGGGTCACCTGTGAAAGTCACCCCTGTTATCCTTGTTAATATTTCAGTAATATCCTGCCACAAACGACCACGTAGCATGTCCCTCTTTCTGTCCCACACCTGTTCTGATACTTGCGATTTTGATTTGTGCAACTACTGTGATGTGAGATATAATTGGTGTAGGAAGTTATATTGCACTAATTGTATTTTGTATTTATAATTGACATCATATTATTCCAAACACCAATTAGACCAACATCTTCCCATTATTGCAACACCTAGGTCCGACTCCCATCTTTCTCTCGATCGTGTAAACCTGGTTTTGAACTTTCATTTTGTAAAGTATAATACATACATAATACCTTGTGTTTAAAAGATGGTCTGCAGATGCTATGATTGCAGTTTCAAACAACAAAATGTCAGAGAATCTTAGCAGGCCAAGCTCATTCTTTACTGCAAAGCAATATCACCAACATTTCAGACTTGAGCCTTTCGTCAACCCTTCGCTCCAACTCTCCATCCCCACCTGCAATTTCTTGGTCGTCTCACACTGGCCCTCTCTCATCTGCACGCCAACCCCTCCCAATTACCCCAGGAAACCCCCTCCCCCCCCCCCCCCCCCCGCCCGAACCTCCACTACTCTGGAACAATTTTGTTCTCCATCAGTGTAGTTGGGGCCTCTCCCCGGTCCCGACGCTGTGCTGCTAGAGTTTCCTCCCCATGCCCCACTCTGATCTCTGGGTTCTCTAATTCTCTGTTTCTCCCCACACCCAGTCTCCGTCACCCTGGATGTGGACACAGCAAATCCAAAGCTCGAGGTGTCTGAGGATCGGAAGAGAGTGAGACTGACTGAGACTCGGAGGGATCTCCCTGACACCGGGAAGAGGTTCACATACTGGCTTTGTGTGCTGGGATTGGAGGAATTCACCTCGGGGAGACATTACTGGGAGGTGGAGGTGTCGGGGAATCGACGCTGGTGTCTGGGTATCGCCACAGAGTCTGTGGGGAGAAAGGGATGGACTGACCTGACCCCGGAGACTGGAGTATGGAGCATTGGGCGGGTAGATGATGGGTTTTATATGAACACCTCCCCTCGATCCGATCTCCCTGCTGGTGCCATTCCTGGGACAGTAGGGATTGATCTCAGTTACGAGTCTGGGACTGTTTCATTTTACTGCGCTGACACCAAGTCCCATCTTCACACCTTCACTGGGAATAAATTCACGGGGAAACTTTATCCCTTCTTCCGGACTTGGGATGTGAACAAGTGGCTGAGAATATGCCCCGGTCCCGTTCTCCATCTGTAAATGCTTCGGGTCCTGGGACCAGCATCAGGTGCGGGGTCAGGGATGATGGGGGGGGGGACAAACCCCGGTGTGTGATTGGGTCCTGTTGAATCCCCAAATTCCTCATTATAAATCCTTAATGAGTCTGTAAATAAATAAAAAAATTATGGAGCAGCCAGAGCTTCTGTAACGAGGAGCGGAAACACAGTGCTGCTCTGGTCAGGCTTTAATCTGATTTTTCAAACCCTTCAACCATTCTATCAGTGCCCAAGATGGTTGCCCCTGTGTTTGTATATCTTTGCCTCTGGATTCTGCGGGACTCGCTGAGTTTCTCCACCACTTTCCTGTTTTAACTTTTATATTGCCTTGTCCCATTGACCTGCATCCGTGTCATAGCCCTCTTTCCCCCTCCCAATAATATACCTTTCCATTTCTTTCTTAAATGTCACACTTGAGCCTGCATTCACCTCTTCAGCCCCAGAAACCTTGCACAAACATCTTAATTTCTGCCGCCTCTCAAGACAAGTTCAGGTAAGAATTAATGAAAATGTTAAAACGTTCTCTTGTGTTCTTTTCTGAATTATTGCTTGGCTTGACAACCTAACGAGCCTTCAATCCACATAGAATGATTCTGTGGTTTATGAGAGGTGAACACACCTTAATTCCAGATGGTTTTCTTTTTAACACACCCTGTGTCTCAAAAATGCTTGGGTGGTATTGTCATTTTGAAATTGTAAAAGGCCTGGAAAAGGACAAGCAACATGATGATTCCTCAGATTTGAAATAAAATATTTCAGAAATTACAATGACACATTTTTACAGAAATAGTCTGAACTCCAGATGAGCTTGTTATAGGGATTCTTTCAGCTGTCCATGTGGACAGTGATTCTTTGGCAGTAGGAGACAACGCTGTGGTTGTTCACGATCTGTGCAACATTGTTTACAAGAGAAAGTTTTTGAAGCTGGACGTTATCCGCGTCATCGGTGAGTGAATAAATTATTGTGTTCTCTCTCTGGCCCAGGGAAGTCCAGGAAATGTTAGTTGGTTATAAGTTGAAAGCAGGAGAACTGGGTTTCTTTTGCAGTAACCAGGCACGATCTGGGTATGTGTGTAATCCCGTTGATAGAATACATTTAGCTAAACCTTTCTCTGGCTAATGGGAGGAGAAATTGTTCAATTTGAGGGTGAATTCCTCCTGGTGAACGAGTTGGGTTGCTGGAAGGAATTGGTTGGGCCTGTTCAAGGATGAAGATGTGGGCCTTCAGACCAAACTGATGGGTGTAGAAGGACTGAAGGTCCATGGTAAAGACCAATCAGAGAATTGGAAAGTGGCATTGGGCACATTAGGTGTATGTTAGAGGGAGGAATGGTATACAGTTCAGATTTCAGGCATCACATTTCTTTTTTCTGCCAGCATGGCAGAAATGGTGGTGTAAATCTTGGGTACCTATACGTCTTTCCAGATGGCAGCAGTGAGAACAGAACATGTGCTGGGTGGTGAGGGTCTTTAATGATTGCTGCTGCTCTCTGATGGCAGCGTTCCCTGCAGATGTACTCAATAATGGGGAGGGTTTTGCTTGTAATGTCCCGGGCTGTGTCCACTTCCTTTTGGAGGGCTTTCTGATGAGGGGTGTTGGTGTTCCCATACCAGACCATGATGCAGCATACTTTCCACCACATATCTGTAGAAATTTCCCAAGGATTCTGTTGTCATACCAAACCTCCACAAACTCCTGTAGAAGAAAGGCCCTTTCAGGTGGACCCTCTGCATTGAGGGCGGCGGCAGGAGTGGATGTTAACCTGCAGACTCACCTTTCAGGTGGCAACCCTAAAAGGCTGCTTGCTTGCAACATTGCCTGGTCCACCTGAAAGGGCCTGTTAAACCAGAGGTGCCGCGGGACACCCTCTGGAGCTGGTAGACTGGAGCTGTAGCTCTGCCCACCATCGTGACATCAATTGAAGCGCGTCGAAGCAGAAGAACACAGGATTATGGCGGACCTGGAGCAGGCAAGGGAAATACTTATGATGTTATCAGCTTGTGTCAGTGTTCAGGCTGAGATACGCTGAATCCTTGGTAGGGCCATTAATGCTATTGAAGCTCTTCTCACCTCCTTGACAACCCAGTCACCGCCTGTACCTGCTTGTCCACTTCTGACTGGCATACTGCATTCTCCTCCTTCAGATCAGCAAGCATTGCTCTCTCCTCCAGTGTCATCTCTGCACGCAGGTGCTCTCTTCTCCTTGTCAAGTGCTGTCATCATGCTCTCCAACTCCTTAGAAAGAAGCTGAGCCTTTGTCAACCTCTGACACTTGTGTTTTGGACAGGGTTCTGTGGGTAATCAGGAAAAGGGCATCCATATTGGGATTATGTGCTTTTCAATACATAAAACCTCAATGATACTATACCTGCTGCTCTGGTGATAGTCCTGCCTTGCCACTTTCACAGACATTGAGTTCTGTGTTGTCTCTTTCGGGGACGTCCATATCCGTGCCAGTGGAATCATCTGCGGTGACCTGCCCCTCTTCGGCCTACAAGTCTCCCCCATTAGCGCTGCTGGTTGTGGCCTGAACTGCTTCAGGGACGGGCACTGGTGAATCAGGGCTCTTGAGAGCACTGACTACACTCAAGGGTGTTGCTGAGTCGCTGGTCCCCCAGATATTGTGGCATTGCTCGAAGTACTGCCACTCCTGTTGTGATCCAGCACTGAGTGGAACTTTTTCCTCAGACTCTTTAGGTTGGTCATTACTACAGATGTTACCACATGCTGAAAATGCACTGGCCAGTCGTTCAAATGTAGGACCATTCCTCACGGTCCCCGTGAGCTCCCTTTTCTGGGCTTTTCGATGGTCAAGAAGCAGTTTTTTCTCTGCATCTTCCCAATTTGAACCCATAATGTCACTGATCATGTAAGCGTCACGTCAAATCTACTGCAAAATGAGACCGTACCTGCAATGCCCTGTGTGCACACTGTTAGGTGTTTCAAAATTTGCACTCATGCATTGCATCCTGACAACGTCACTGCGACATCATCAGCCTGCCCCTAAGCAGCCGCTTACAGTCTGTCTACATTCAGGTGTGTCAGGGGAGCTCGGCTCTCCGCCGATTATCCCTCCCGGAGGAGGGTTGTTTCGAAGCTTTCAGGTGAGCACTTCCATAGCTGCATAGGGGGAGAATTTGCGGCTTTACGATAGGGTGTTCAGGCTACCTGAAAGGGCCTGAAGAGGCACTGGTGTGCTTTCTTCAAGATGCCATTGGTGTGTTGGGTCCAGGAAAGATCCTTTGATAGTGATTCCCAAGAATCTAAAGGCACTTTCAGGTGGCCAATTGTAAAGCTGCAATATGTGGGCGTCGGGAGGCCACGTGAATGCACAGGAGGTGCCTGCGAGGCGAACTTTGTAACTGCGGCGAACTGTGCCGCAGCACAATGGTCCTCCCCAGCCATCTGAATCCAGCCACCTGACAGCTCCTCTCCCAGCTGCCCCTTCCCCCGGCGCAGGACGTCAGGGCAGGGGCAGCTGGCGTTGGCTGTTAGTGTGGGGACTGTGGGGCTGGAGTGGTCAGCGGGCGAGTACGGGGCTGGGGTGGTCGGCCCCCTTCTTCCCTGCTGGCCGCCCCAGCCCTGTACTCCCCCACCAGGGCAGAGCGATCAGTGTGGGGACATCTCGCATGGGACGTCCCTGTGCTGGCTGTCCCAGCTCTGACAGCCAGCCATCCCAAATCTGACAGCCCGAAGGGACAGGAGCTGGAGTGCGCTCAGATGTGCATCTGGTGCAGCTGTCCCTTCAGGTGGCCAGCGCTGTGCTTTTAGCGCTGCCTCCTGAACGACAATTCAAAGGGCCACTTCCTCCTCTTCAGGCGCATTCTTAGCGGAGAATGTACCTGAAGAAGCCTAAAATGTGCTCACCCTCTCCACCTCTGATTTCCCCCATTGATCACTGGATTGTAAACCTCTGGTTTTCCTTTGCTGAAGTCAACAACCAGCTCCTAAGTTTTGGTGATGATGAGTGAATTCAGCCAAGTTTTCGATCTCCATCCTGTATGCTGATTCATCCCCTTCCTTTATACAGCCCTGGTAGGTGCTGACAGGTACCAGTTGAAAACTAGCTGTAAGAAAATGGCTTTAAAATATGTTCTCAGAATGAATAGGTCCTCTGACATAACACTGGCAACTGACTAACCCTCAAAGTAATTCCAATATTTCAAAAAAATATTAAAATTATAGGAAAAAACTATCAGTTTAAATTGGGATTCTTTATTCATGTTAGAATAAACCAGTCATGGAGTCAAATAGAGTGGAAAGAGGCCCTTTGGCCTGACTAGCCAATGCCAGCCATTATCCCTGTCCAATTTTCTTTTCTGAAACATTGCCTCAACCACCCCATCCAGAAAGGGTTCCAGGATGGAGAGAATTCAAGTGATAAATGAGATGGAAAAAGCTGGATTATTCTGCTCTGACCAAGGGAGTTTTCGGGGCTTTCACAGGAGTTTACTAGGTGGAGATGCAAATGAAAATTACTCCTCTATTCAGAGGAAGGGCCGTTGACGTGACACTTTGACTTGATTTACACAGATGCTAGTTAACTGGCGGAGATCTTCCTGCTTTTGTATTTCTGTTATACATTCATATCCCCACGACGTCACTGACTCTTGCCTTCCTCCCACTTGAGCTCAGGGTGGTAAGTGGATGTGTTAGCCTTCATTAGTTGGGGGGGGGTGTGGGGTGGGGGGGGCGGGGATTGAGTTCAAGAGCCGTAATGTTGTAGCTCGACAAAAATTTAGTTGGACCACACTTGGAATATCACATTCATTTCTGGCCACCTTGTTACAGCAAGGATATAGGTGCCTTGGAGAGGTTGCAGAGATTAACCAGGATTTTGCCTGGATTGGAGAACCTGTCTTATGAAGCAAGGTTCAAGTTTATCACTTTCTGATTGTAATATATACAACCCAATGAAACAGCAATTCTTCAGACCATGGGGCACACACAATGCACAGTCCATAAAGGCCACCTGAAAGGGCCTGAAAAGGCCCTGGTGTGGTTTCTTCAAGATGCCATTGGTGTGTTGGACCAGGTTCCATTCCTGTCACATTGATACCCACTACAGTGTCTGGATCAGAAAGTTCCTTTACTGGAACCATATTATCAGCTGAACTGGTTTGATCTTTTGTTTCTTCCACACAGCATCCAGTTCATCCCATTATTTTTAGAATTGTTTTGATAGATTTTCCCATCCATCAACATGGATGCAAGCCAAAATGATCTAATCATTTTTGCAGCTTTTAACACTCAGAGATTATATGGTGGTGTCTGATTGCAGAAACCTGAGCTATTGCTGCTATTTCTTGAGTGGTGCTCAGTTTCATTGTGTGATGAAATTTGACATCAGCAATGGTGACCCTGGTGCAAATTGCAGAACAAGGAGCACAACAGCTTGAACAAGGTGTCTGTGGTTTAAATATGGGCAGGGGGTATTGTTAAGAATGCTGCAGGGCAGTAAACAGGCCATTTGGCCCTTTCAGTTTGTGCTGACCATCATCTCCCTTGTCCCTCTGACCTGATCCCATCCACGTACCAATCCAATGTATTCTTAAAACACACGCTCAAGTCTGAATTCACGTCAGATGGCAGCTTATTCCACACTCCCACCACTCTCTTGAGTGAAGAACTTCCCCCTAAATCTTTCCCCCTTCATAAAATTATGACCTCTCTGATATTGAATGTAATATTTTTCCAAATTTAAATCTGTCATTACATCCTGGAGCCACTGCCCAGGAGTTGGTGGGAGTTCATTTTCCCACTTCATTAACACCTCTCGTCTGGCTATCAGCGTACGAAAAGCTAAAACCTTCTCTTGAGATACCAACAAAGGTATAGTTGAATTGCGAAATGAAACCAAACAAGGCAATTAGAAGGCATGGATTTATTTTAGTCTTAAAAATTGTTGATAAAGATTGAAAATGTCCATTCAGAGATTAGTATCATAGTTGGCTCTTTTAGGCAGTTTGGGCTGCTCTGGCGCTGCTCCGTTTGGCTTCTGGAGGTAGCGACCTGATCCAGTTCCATTCTTTTTTGTTTGCTTTTAGAAGTGACCTTGATGAGAGGGAGGGGTTAGATTAGTGTTAATTTAGGTTTTTTAAAAAAAATGTTGTCTAATTAGGGTTAATAGATGATTGTCCTAGACTATAACATTATTTGATATTTTACCAAGTTATGAGCAGAATGCTTAAAATGATGCTCAAGTGATTTTCTTTTTAATTGTTAATTAGTGCATTTTTACCATGTATATGTTATGATATTTCCTTTGTTATATTACTGCAACGTGTATATGGGATTATTATATTGAACTCAATAAAAACATTTTAAGAAGTAAACTATGACCTCTTATATTTTATATCTCCCCCAATCGGAGTGGTAAAAGCCGACTCGCATTCTCTCAAAAATCTTGTAAACCTCTATGAAATCTCCCCTCATTCTTCTTCGATTAAGCCTCCGATGAGCTGCTATGTGACCCCCTTCCCCCCCCCCCCCCAGAACCAGTGATAGGAGGCTAAACTTCTGGTGCCATTACTGTCCACTGCTCTTGGGTGGTCATCCATGCCTTCGCATCAGTGGTCATGGCAAGGGCCGACTAAGGTTGAGATGAGTGGGCTTTAGTTGGTCAATCGTAAATGTCTCTGGATGCACCCCAATGCCCAGTACACAAGTTGTACAATTGTTTCATAGCACTCTGAAGGGGGCCTCATTCTGCCTCTGTAAGGGTAGTCCGTGTACACCTCTATGCACAAACACACAGACCTAAAGTTCTTTTGTGTTGAAGGGTGTCCTTGTTCCATGCTTTGATGTGGGAACTAGGGCCAATTTTCCAAGCTGCTCCTGCAGTCTGCCTAAGAGTTCAGTCGGTGGCACCTCCTGTCCGTGTACTGCGGGCATGAACTCCTCAAGCCCAATGAGCGGACCTCCATAAACCAACTCTGTTGATGAGGAGTTGAGATTCTTCTTGGGTGCCGTTCTTATTCCCAGGAGGATCCATGGCAGCTCGTCTGCCCAATCAGGTCTCTGGAGGTGGGTCATCAGTGCAGCCTTCATGTACCTATGGAACTGTTCAACCAGGCCATTTGGCTGCGGGTAGTAGGCTGTCATGTGATGGGAGCTGCATTCCCAGTTGTGACAAAATGTCCCAGAGCGTGGAAATAAACGGCCTCTGTCAGAGATGACATGTGGTGACGTGGGAAAGCTGCACTGAGATACCCAAGCAGTAATAAAAGCTCTGGTGCATGAATCAGTCCATGAGTCCGTCATTGGAACAGCCTCTGGCCACCGAGTGAATCCGTCGATGACTGTTAACAATTACCTAGACCCTCGTGACACTGGACGAAAGCAGGCCGACAACGTCAACATGCATGTGGTTGAATCTGTGCTGCGGTGGCTGGAAAGGCTGAAGCGATGGCTTCCTGTGCCTTTCCACTTTGGCAGATTGGCAGTCCATGCTCGACTTTGCCCAGTACCTGGTTTTTGAGACCATACCATACAAACTTGTCAGCTATCTGGTGGACCATTGCATGAATTGAGGGGTGGGACAGTCTGTGAATGGCATTGAAAATGCTATGTCTCAACGCAGCAGGCATGATAGAGTGAGGCTGACCTGTGGAAATGTCCCACGGGAGAGTGGCACCTTGCGGCCCAAAGGCGACATCCTTGAGTTGCAGGCTTGTGACAGCAGTTCTATAAGCCAGGAGTTTGTCGCCCTGGTGCTGAGCTTTGGCAAGTGCCATGCAGCCTACACCCAGAGAGAGGGCACTTAGTGCTTGAACGAAGGAGCAGGACAGGGCATCAGCCACCACATTACTCTTACTGTTTAATTCACGTTGAAAACTCAGATAGGTGGCGTTGCTGGCGGGCCGACCAGGGATCTGATGCCTTCGCAAAGGCAAATGTTAGCAGTTTGAGGTCAGTAAAAACCATGAAGTCCCTGCCTTCCAAAAAATAGTGGAAATATCTGACTGCTAAGTACAGCGCCAGCATTTCCCAATTGAATGTGTTGTGTTTCATTTCCAGAGGGCGGAAATGTACCTTCTAAAATAATGCTTCCATTGTCCATGGTTTACAGTTCCAAGACCCCGCCTACTGCCGTGTCTATCATTAAGGCAGTTGGTGCATCAATTTGAGCATGATAGGTAGCGGGGAACCCCACAGGCTATCAGACCTGTGTATGATTCCAAGTTCCTCCATTATGGAACTCTTGTTTTGCAAGCTGCAACTTGTCAGGCGGCAGGTTCGGGCGTGTAGAGGAGGTCCTTGGGTGAGGATATGGTGTGCCACCATGATTAGGTGTGGCAGTGGAGAACTGGGGAGCGACGATGTCTGGAAATTCTGCAAGAAGTTTGGTGAATTCATTGTTCGAATGTTCGAGTACTCCACGGTGTCTAGGTGCAGGGCAGTTTGGTTTTACCAAGGCGGGAAGTCTGGAACGTTGTGATGTTCATCAACTGGTGCCCTTTAAAGTCCACCATCAGTGAGTGGGCTCTGAGGAAGTCAGCATCCAGCAACGACCGGGACACAGCAGCAAGAAGGAACTTCCATGTGAACTTAATGTCGCCGAATTTCAGGGATATAGTCCATGTGCTGTACATATGAATTGAACTGTTATTTACCACAGTGAGCGCCAGACCCACACTCCTTGTATGGGTCTCCCAAAGCCCAAAGGAGGAAGGCAACTAACCTCCACACCTGTGTTGACTAGAGTTCGTCACAGATATAGAGTAGGCTGTTATGGTGGCCAGTTGCCGTAGCCATTGTTATGGAGTCATGCTTGTCCAGGAGAAAGTACGCCCTCGTTGCTGATGCTCGTGGAGCCTGGTCCTTTGGGTGTGACGCAGCACTAATATTTGTGGGTCTTGCGCCTTGCTGTTTGGCGCGCCACAGAATGCGGCCACTGTTCAAGGATTATCAAAGTCCTCATCAGCCATCACGAGGTGGATGTCTTCTGGCATATGCTCAAAAAACAACTGCTCGAAGAGCAAGCAAGGCCTATGGCTGTCTGCCAGAGCCACGTGTCGTTCATTAACACCAAAGAGGAGCGGTCCCCTCGGCCATTGATACGGAGGAACCGTGCAGCTCACTCACGTCATGAAAGACCATAAATCCAGAGAAAGACTTTTAGGGCTTTGTACTTGCCAGGAGCTGGAGGGTCCTGAATGAAATCCACTACTTGATCAGCTGTGTCCTGGTCGAGGGTGCTTACCACATGATAATACTTGGTGGCATCCACTTCTATCTTGTGAATGTGGAAATGTACATCAGCCTGCACAAAGCAAACCAGGTTGAGTGGTCCAAAAGACAGTTTGAGTAAAACCACTGAGTTGGGTCCAAAGTCCATTCGGGCCTATCGGGGTCACCAGCGTAGCAACTTGTGTCACAGTGCAAAATGAAGAATGAGAAAATGATCTGACGTAGTCAAGTCGAAGTTTGGTAAAAGTCATTTACTGCAGTCACACACAGCTTTTTCAAACCCCGCGCGTTTCATCACTTTGTGACGTCACGATGTCACTTGGAGACTCCTGATCTGGTTTGATTAAGCCTCCGGTAAACCGCTACAATATCCTTCCTCTAGTTCAGCGCCCAGAACTGCACACCATCTTCCAAATTTGGCCTCACTAAACAACTTCAACGTAACATCCCAACTCCTACACTCAATAGTTTGATTTATAAAGGCTAAGATACCAAAAGCTTTCTTTACAACCCTGTCCACCTGCGCCGCCACCTTCAGGGAACAATGTCTCTGTATTCTCAGATCTCTCTGCTCCTCCACACTCCTCAGTGCCCTACCATTAACTGTATATCTCCTACCTTGGTTTGCCCTTCCAAAATGCAGCACCTCACACTTGTCTGGATTAAACTCAATCTGGCCATTTTTTTGGCCCATTTTCCTAGCTGATCCAGATCCCACTGCAAGCGTTGAAAATCATCTCCCTCGCTGTCCACAACACTTCCTATCTTCGTAACATCAGCAAACTTGCTGATCCAATTTGCCACATTATCATCCAGATCATCGATATATACAACAAACATCCCAACATGAATCCCTGAGACATCACCCCTAGTTACAGGCCTCCAATCTGAGAAGCAACCATCCACTACCATCCTCTAACATCTCCCACACAGCCAATTTTAAATCCAGTTTATAACCTCTCCTTGAGCACTTGTGATTTTGGGGGTAGTATTTCTCGTCCTTCAGGGTATCAATGATCAGTACCACACCTGATGCAAAGCAATAATCACCGAACTGAAAAGAAATGAACCAATTATAAGCAAAACCCCAAAATGCTTCAAAAGTAGGAAATCTGAAATAAAAATTGAACTCTCGAAATGAACAGCAGGCCCATGTTCTGTTTTTATTTCAGATTCAGAAATACATCAGCAGGTCAGGTAGCATCTGTGGAGAAAGAAGCAAAAATTCAGGTCTAAGGCCCTTCATCAGAACTGGGGAAGGGATTAATTGCTTGGTTTGATGCAGCAGAGAGCTGGGGTGGATAGGACAAGGGGAACAGGGCAAGGTTGGATAAGCTATTGAGGATAGATACAAGGCCAATGGTAATTAGAGGGAGAAAAATGGAACAGAAGCTGCGAGTTTAGGGCAGTGGGAGAATGACATGACCATAAAACATAAATGAAGGGATTCAGTCATGCCCAGCAATTACTAGTGGAGAGAGGAAAAAACCACTGGGAAATCTCTGTTCTCACCTTGTCCAGGAGAAGAGGTGAGGCTAGAGTTGCAGAAAACAGTTGAAATGGCATCCATGGTAGAGAGAGAGGTGGGGTTGGGGGAAAGCACTCCGGAAGGAGGAAAGACCTTTATGGATCATAGAACATTGCAGCACAGTCTAGACCCTTCTAGCCTTGATGTTGTTCTAACCCATATATTCCTTTAATATTCTAACTCTCCCTACCCTGTAACCCTCTACTTCTTCCATCCATGGTACTGGCTGTCCACCCTATCTCTGCCTCTTATAACCTCTAACCTTACCTCATCAGACATTTTCCAATCCAGGCAATATCCTGATAAATCTCCTCTGTATCCTCTCCATAACATCCACAGAGGGGAAGAGGCTGTTTTTGTGCAGCTGGCGGTTCATCTTCAGGCTCCTGTACCTCCTGAACAAAGGATGAGAAGCTTTGCAAAACAAGCTAATGAAAAAGAACAGGAGTCACAAAGAACTATATAAAGTAAAAACCCCTGATTGCAGCACCTATGGGGATTGGTAGATTCTGGATAAATTAATTTTTCAGATGCTTGAGGTTGCACGTTGAGTGCATTGTCAAACTAGCAGCAAGGTGCGCCAATTTTAAACTTAACTATTTTTTACCTATTTATTTTCTGCATTTTTTTTTGCAGATTGCTTGAGGCTTGATTTCTGGATAATTGGGGATTTACTGTATAAGCAGAAGTCTGACCAGTTGGTAGACTCGCTTACTGCAGGACAAGCTGCTGTTAGAGTTCAAGTTTTGCAAATTAAATAGTGGTACTCTTAAACACCAGTACGTTTTGAAAGGTTGGAGGAAACCAGAGACTCTGGAGGAAACCCACGCAAACATGGGGAGAACATACAAACTTCTTATAGACTGCGCCAGATTTGAACCGAATTGTTGGTGCTGTGTAATCTTTGGCTTGGCTTCGCGGACGAAGATTTATGCAGGGGGTAAAAAGTCCATGTCAGCTGCAGGCTCGTTTGTGGCTGACAAGTCCGATGCGGGACAGGCAGACACGATTGCAGCGGTTGCAGGGGAAAATTGGTTGGTTGGGGTCGGGTGTTGGGTTTTTCCTGCTTTGCCTTTTGTCAGTGAGGTGGGCTCTGCGGTCTTCTTCAAAGGAGGTTGCTGCCCGCCAAACTGTGAGGCGCCAAGATGCACGGTTTGAGGCGTTATCAGCCCACTGGCGGTGGTCAATGTGGCAGGCACCAAGAGATTTCTTTAGGCAGTCCTTGTACCTTTTCTTTGGTGCACCTCTGTCACGGTGGCCAGTGGAGAGCTCGCCATATAACACGATCTTGGGAAGGCTATGGTCCTCCATTCTGGAGACGTGACCCATCCAGCGCAGCTGGATCTTCAGCAGCGTGGACTCGATGCTGTCGACCTCTGCCATCTCGAGTACTTCGACGTTAGGGATGTAAGCGCTCCAATGGATGTTGAGGACAGAGCGGAGACAACCCTGGTGGAAGCGTTCTAGGAGCCGTAGGTGGTGCCGGTAGAGGACCCATGATTCGGAGCCGAACAGGAGTGTGGGTATGACAACGGCTCTGTATACGCTTATCTTTGTGAGGTTTTTCAGTTGGTTGTTTTTCCAGACTCTTTTGTGTAGTCTTCCAAAGGCGCTATTTGCCTTGGCGAGTCTGTTGTCTATCTCATTGTCGATCCTTGCATCTGATGAAATGGTGCAGCCGAGATAGGTAAACTGGTTGACCGTTTTGAGTTTTGTGTGCCCAATGGAGATGTGGGGGGGGCTGGTAGTCATGGTGGGGAGTTGGCTGATGGAGGACCTCAGTTTTCTTCAGGCTGACTTCCAGGCCAAACATTTTGGCAGTTTCCGCAAAGCAGGACGTCAAGCGCTGAAGAGCTGGCTCTGAATGCTGTGTAATAGAGTTGTGCCAACAGCTGTCCCGAGGTCTTGAAAGGCATGAAACTTTAACCATATAGCAACACCATTTTATTATTCAATCAGGATTAGAAAATTGATCCACTTTCCGTGTCAACCCTCGTCCCAAGTCAATCCAAGTTTTCATTAACAGCTACAAGGAGGATGAATGGACCTGCATCAGTGTACAGTCGGTTTCCTCCACAGCTACTACTGAACGATGGAGTTACCCGACAGCTGACGTGTTGGCACCAGGTTACCGGTCAGCTTGCCAACAGAGGGAGGAAGTCCTTGATGCTGTCCACATAGAAGTTGGGAACCATCCTCCGGCGCTCTGGGAGCTCGCTGGCCAGGTTGTCGTGGGCTTGTTGCAGGGTGGAGACCCCTGTCAGAGTCAGCACAGTCCGCAGGCCGCAATTGGCGCCAAAGAGGATGTCGGTGTCCAGGCGATCCCCGATCATCAGGGTGCGGGCGGGGTCCAGGGGTGTGCCAGCTTCCATCTCATTGATGCAGTCAAACATGAACCTGCTGGGCTTGCCGATCACCTTGGCCTTGCGGCCTGACGCCGCCTCGACTGCTGCTGTTAGGCTGCCCGTACCTGCAAAGGAACAGGGCATGGACATTCTTATTGCAATCCAGCCATTTCCTTCCCCCTTCCCTCCACTCCCCATCTTCCAGCGGAAGTGGCAGATGATACATTTTTAAAAATTTACAACACAGAAGCTGATTCCAGCTACTGAGACTCGTGCTCAAAATACAAATGCTGGAGGACACTCAGCGTCTCTCAGAGGTAAAGATATATTAGCAACGTTTCAGCCCTGATCCCCTCCTGAAGGTTCGAGTATAAAAAGACAGGCATCTGAATTAAAGGTGGGGAGAGAACAGGAGGGGGAGGAGTACAGATCAACAGACAAAAGGTGTTCAATTTCATATGATAGGAAAAGTGAGAATTGATTGTGGCTCTGTGAAAGGAGACAGAGGGATAAGGGAAGAAAGGGAGAGGGAGGGAGGGAGGGAGAGAGAGAGAGAGAGAGAGACAGAGCCGATTGGAGAGGGCCCAGATACAATACAAGGTGGTGTTCCTCCAATTCGTGGCAGTGCACGAGACCATGGAAAGGCATGATGGCAATGGAATGGGACAGGGAATTTGAACAGGTGGCCACTGGGAGATCCCTTTAATGTGGTGGACAGAGCCGAGGTACTCAACAAAAGAAATCTCCCAGTTGTCTTGAACCAAACGACTCAGGTTACAAAGCAAAAGATTTAAGGGCCGAGAAACTCCTTTGAAATTCACAAGGGTCCGCAGAGGCCAAGTCACTGAATTTCAGAACAAGATGGAAATGGCCTTTTGGATTCAGGGAAAATTATTTATTTCTGTCATAAGGAAAATATAAAGTCTTTTATTCTGACAGGCTAACAGGATCATCTTTCACTAAGCAATGGACTGATAATTTAATCAATTTTAAAAAATGTAGACATACAGCACCATAACAGGCCCTTCTGCCCCACAAGCCTATGCCACCCCAATACCCAAATCAAACTACAGCTTCCGGTTATTTAGGAATGTGGGAGGAAACTAGAAAACCTGGAGGAAACCTGCACAGGTCACGGGGAGAACATACAAATTTCTTACAGACAGCGTGGCCACTGGCGCTATGTCAGCAACATGCAAACCACACTGCTCTTTCTTGAGTAGAAAATGAGAAGACGAGCCTTTGTCTGGTGCCTTATAACCCCAGGGTGTTGCAAACACTCAGCAGGTCAGGCAGTATCTATGGAGAAAAACTGTACACCCTTCAGTCCATGATGTTGTGCCAACCTATAGCAACCAACTCACTCTTCCCTCCCTTACACACACAACTCTCTATTTTCCTTGCACCCACGTGCCTAAGAGTCTTATAAACATCTCTACTGCACCAGCCTCAGTGCATTCCATGCACCCGCCACGGGATGAAAAAAACTTTCCTCCTTTGAGACAGATGCCTTCTGTCAGAGAAGATTTAATAGGATGTAGCCCGAACTTCAGGAACTGAGTTACAGGGAAAGGTAAACAGATAAGAACTTTATTCCCTGGAGCGTAAAAGAATAATAGGAGATTGGATAGAGGTATTTAAAATGATGAGGGGGGATAGACAGAGTAAATGTAGGTCAGCTTTTTCCACTGAGGGCAGGTGAGGTACAAACCAGAGGACACGGGTTAAGAGCAAAAGGGGAAAATTTAAGGGGAACCTCACACAGAGAGCTTGCAGGCTCAATTTTAACATTCAAGAGGAATTTGTACAGGTACTTGAATGGGAGGGGTATGGAGGGCTGTAGCCTGGGTACAGGTCATTAAGACCAAGCAAAATATGGCTCGGCACAGACTAGATTGACTCAATTTTCAGGGCGATAAATACTCCAGAACCTGTGTCAGGTAAGTGGGAAACTGTCAGGGCGGGGACGAAAAAAGTGAGAAAAACAGAGAGCACACCAGTGACTATCCCACTCAGCAACAGTTATGTTGTGTTGGATTCTGTTGAGGGAGATGACCGGACAGAAGAAGGCCACGGGCACCAGGTCAATGGCAATGAGCCTGGCAGAGTGGGGCAAAAGAAAAGGAAAAGGAGAAATGCAGTAGTTATTGGGGACTCCATTGTCAGAGGTTCTGTGAGCCAGATAAGTATACCCGCATGGTGTGCTGCCTCCCTGGTGCAAGGGTACGGGATATCACAAATCGGGTCGAAAATATTCTGAGAGGAGAGGGAGAGCAGCCTGATGTCTTGGTACATGTGGGTACAAATGACATTGACAAGAAAAGGGAGGAGGTAATGAAAAGGGATTACAGTGAGCTGGGACAAAAGCTGAAAGACAGGAATGCTAGGGTGGTGATCTCGGGATTACTACCTGTTCCAAATGCAAGTGATGAAAAGAATGTAAGGATAAGGAAAATGAATGTGTGGCTGAGGTGCTGGTGTATAGGGCAAGGATTTGGCTTCTTGGATCATTGGGATCTCTTTTGGGGAAGGCATAATCTTTACAAGAGGGACAGGTTGCACCTAAATCCAAAAGGTGTCAACATTTTGGCAAGTATGGTACAGCAGTGGGGCAAGGTTTAAACTAATTTGGCAGGGGTATGGGAACCAGAGTGATAGGGAAAAGGGTAGGGAAAATAAAGTAATGGCCAGGAAAAGTAAAATAGGAAAAGTAATGTTGGGAGGAGAAAGTAAAAAATCAGATGGTGCAGTGAGTTTTCGGATCAATGATAGTGTTAAGAAAATTACAAAGAAAAAATTACAAATAGTGGGCAGAAAAATCAAAAGAAAAGGTCACAGAAGTCACTAGATATTAAAAGGACAAAGAGCATAAGGGCACTTTATCTGAATGCCCGCAGTATTAGAAATAAGGTTAGTGAACTTGAGGCGCAAATCGGTACCCATGCCTATGATTTGGTAGCCATCACGGAAACGTGGCTACAAGGTGACCCTAAATGGGAATTAAACTTTCAAGGGTATCAGGTGGTGCAAAGAGATAGACAGGATGGTAAGGGAGGTGGAGTTGCAGTCTTAATCAAAGATGAGTTCCAGGCAGTAGTGAGGAATGATATAAGATCTAAAGAGCATAATGTTGAGTCCATTTGGGTAGAGATAAAGAATAACAAAGGGAAAAAATTATTGGTGGGTGTTATCTATTGCCCACCAAATAACAATAGTTTAGTGGCACAGGAAATAAATAGAGATAAGTGAGGCATGTAATAATGATACGGTAGTAGACATGGGGGACTTTAACTTCCACATAGATTGGGAAAATCAAGTTGGTCGTGGGAGTCTGGAAGAGGACTTCATAGAATGCATCTGCGAAAGCTTTCTTGAGCAGCATGTTAAGGAACCCACAAGAGAAAATGCTCTCCTGGATCTAGTGTTGTGCAATGAGATTGGTAGAGTAAATGATGTAATAGAGACCATCTGGGAAATAGCGATCATAGTATGATTGAATTTCTCATTCAGATGGAAGGGGAAATAGTTTGATCTAAAACTAATATATTATGCTTAAACAGGGGTGACTACCATAGGATGAGGGAGGAATTGGGCAGAGTGGACCTCCAAGGTAGTAATCTCTGGATTGCTGCCCGTGCCACGAGCTAGTGAGGGTAGAAATAGGAGGATGTGGAGGATGAATGCATGGCTAAAGAGATGGTGCAGGGGGCAAGGGATAAGATTTCTGGATCATTGGGATCTCTTCTGGGGAAGGTCGGACCTGTACAAGAAGGACGGACACCACTTGAACTGGAGGGGGACCAATGTGCTGGCAAGCAGATTTACTAGAGCTGTGGGGGAAGGTTTAAACTAGTTTGGCATGGGGGTGGGGAACAGAGTGTGAGAGCAGTGTCCAGGGAGTACAGCCACCTGGATAGGAATAAAAAAGATAACAAAGGTAGGATGGAGATTAGGGTAGAAGGTAAAAAAGAGAATATATGTGAGGATCATTCTCTGAGATGCATATATTTTAATGCAAGAAGCATAGTGAACAAGGTAGATGAGTTGAGAGCATGGATAGATACTTGGGGTCACGATATTGTGGCAATTAGTGAGACCTGGCTACAGGAGGGGCAGGACTGGCAACTTAATATTCCAGGATACATTTGTTTTAGATGTGATAGATCAGGGGGTAAAAAAGGAGTTGCTCTGCTTGTTAAGGAGGACATTACTGCCGTGAGGTGACAGGATGGTATGGAGGGATCGACCAGTGAGGCTGTTTGGGTGGAATTGAGGGGTGGAGGAGGCAAGAGTGTGCTAATAGGGGTGTATTACAGACCACCAAATGGGCCAAGAAAATTAGAGGAACAAATTTGTAGGGAGATAACGTATATGTGTGAAAATCATAAGGTAGTGATCATGGGAGATTTTAACTTCCCACACATTGATTGGGATACCCATACGGTTAGAGGGCTGGATGGGCTGGAGTTCGTTAAATGTGTTCAGGATTGTTTTCTAAATCAGTTAGTAGAAGAACTGACTCGGGATGGTGTAATACTGGATCTCCTGTTAGGGAACGAGCTAGGTCAGGTAGCGGACATTAATGTTGGAGAACCAATTGGGTCTAGTGATCATAATTCTGTTAGTTTTAGGGTAGTTTTAGGGAAGAGCAAGGAGAGGCCTAAAGTTGAGGTTCTGGATTGGAAAAGAGCAAATTTCGAAGGAATAAGAAGGGATTTGGGGAGTATTGAGTGGGACAGGATATTTTCAGGTAAGGATGTTAATGAAAAATGGAGGATATTCAAAAAAGAAATTTTGAGGGTACAGAATAGTTATGTCCCAGTGTGGATCAAAGGAAAGGCTGGAAGTCATAGGGAGGCTTGGTTTTCGAGGAATATTGGAAATTTGGTTAGGAGAAAAAGGGAGGTGTACAAGAGGTATAAAGAGCAGGGAGCTGAGAAGTTGAAGGAGGACTACAAGGAGTGTAGAAGGAATCTTAAGAAAGAAATTAGAAAGGCCAAAAAAAGGCATGAAGAGGCTTTGGCTGACAGAGTAAAAATAAATCCAAAGGGTTTCTATAAGTACATTAAAAGTAAAAGATTAGTGAGAGATAAAATTGGACCCCTTGTAGATAGCGAGGGTAGGCTGAGTGAGAAGACTGAGGAAATGGGGGAAATTTTGAATGATTTCTTTGCCTCGGTATTCACTAGGGAAAAAAATGTTGAACCAGTTGAAGTAACGAAAAATAGTGGGGAGGTCATGAAGCATATAAGGATAACCGAGGAGGTAGTGATGGCTGTGTTAAAAAAGATAAAGGTGGATAAATCTCCCGGACCGGACAAAATATTCCCTAGGACACTCAGGGAGGCTAGTGGACAGTTAGTGGGGCCATTAACAGAGATATTTAGGATGTCACTGGCCACGGGGGTGGTGCCAAAGGATTGGAGGGTGGCACATGTGGTTCCTCTGTTTAAGAAAGGGTCCAAATGCAAACCTGGGAATTATAGGCCTGTAAGTCTGACGTCTGTGGTGGGCAAGTTGATGGAAAGTGTTCTGAGGGATGGCATTTACAAATATTTGGAGGTACAGGGATTGATAGGGAGTAATCAGCATGGTTTTGTCAGGGGTAGATCATGCTTGACAAACCTGATTGAGTTCTTCGAGGGGGTCACAAAAAAGGTTGATGAAGGGAAAGCTGTGGATGTTGTCTATTTGGACTTTAGTAAAGCTTTTGACAAAGTTCCCCACAGGAGGTTAGGAAAAAAGGTGGAGGCATTAGGTATAAATAAAGAGGTAGTGAAATGGATTCAGCAGTGGTTGGATGGGAGGTGTCAGAGAGTAGTGGTAGAAAATTGTTTGTCCAATTGGAGGCCGGTGACTACTGGAGTTCCTCAGGGTTCGGTCCTGGGTCCACTATTATTTGTTATATATATTAATGATCTGGATGTAGGGGTGGAGAATTGGATAAGCAAAGTTTGCAGATGACACAAAGATTGGTGGTGTTGTGGACAGTGAGGTAGATTACCGTAGATTAAAAGGTGATTTAGGAAGGCTGGAGGTGCGGGCTGAGAAATGGCTGATGGAATTTAATACAGATAAATGTGAGGTGCTACATTTTGGAAAGGCAAATTTAAATAGGTCATATACATTGAATGGTAGACAATTGAGGAGTGCAGAGCAACAAAGAGATTTAGGAGTTATGGTAAATAGTACCCTCAAGGCTGATACTCGGGTAGATGGTGTGGTGAAGAAAGCATTTGGAATGTTGGCCTTCATAAATCGGAGTATTGAATTCAAGAGTAGGGAGGTTATGATGAAATTGTACAAGGCATTGGTGAGGCCAAATTTGGAGTACTGTGTACAGTTTTGGTCACCAAATTATAGGAAAGATATAAACAAAATAGAGAGAGTGCAGAGAAGGTTCACGAAAATGTTGACAGGATTTCAGGGTCTGAGTTACAGGGAAAGGTTCTGCAGACTGGGGCTTTTTTCTCTGGAGCATAGAAGATTGAGAGGGGACTTTATAGAGGTGTTTAAGATTTTAAAAGGGACAGAGAGAGTAAATGTGGATAGGCTTTTTCAATTAAGAAAGGGGGAGATTCAAACAAGAGGACATGGTTTAAGATTGAAGGGGGAAAATTATAAGGGGAACATGAGGGGAAATTTCTTTACGCAGAGGGAGGTGGGGATGTGGAATGAGCTTCCGGCAGACGTGGTCGAGGCGGGATCATTGGTTACATTTAAGGAAAGACTGGATCGTTACATGGATAGGAGGGGACTAGAGGGGTATGGACCGGGTGCTGGTCAGTGGGACAAGGAGGGTGGGGATTTGCTACGGCATGGACTAGTAGGGCCGAACTGGCCTGTTCTGTGCTGTAAGTGGTTATATGGTTATATGGACTGGAAGCACAGGCTAATTGATGAAACAGTTGAGGAACAGTGGAAGATTTTCAAAGAAATATTTTGTAATGCTCAACAAAAATATATTCCGGTCAGGAAAAAGGGCAGCAAGGGAGGGAAAAATCAACCATATTTAACAAAGGAAATAAAGGAGTATAAAATTGAAGGCGCAGGTGTACAAAGCTGCAAAGAGCAGTGGGAAACTGGAAGACTGGGATAACTTTGAGACAACAAGGGGTTACAAAGTGGGTAATAAGAAATGGGAAAAAGGATCATGAAAGTAAATTGGCATAAAATATAACAACAGAAAGCAAACAATTTTATAAATATATAAAACAGAAGAGGGTGGCCAGAGTTAACATAGACCCTTGGAGGATGAGAAAGGAAAACTGGTGGCAAAAAATGATGAAATGGCCGAGGCATTGAACAAATATTTTGTGTCAGTCTTCACGGTGGAAGCCACGTCCAGCATGCCCAAGTGCGGAGTTAAGGATGTGAATGTTGGGGAGGGCCTTGATAAAATAGTTGTTACAAAGGAAGTAGTGATGGAGAAACTAATGGGACTAAAGCCAGACAAATCACCTGGTCCTGATGATATGCATCCAAGGGTTCTGAAGGAAATGGCAGAAGTTATAGTTGATGCATTTGTGGTCATATACCAAAATTCCTTGGATTCTGGGCAGGTCCCGTCCTGGCAGACTGGAAGACAGCAAATGTCACGCCACTTTTTAAGAAGGGATGTAGCAGAAGACTGGAAATTATTGGTCAATTAGCTTGACGTCTGTAGTTGGAAAAATGCTCGAAGCCATCATTAAAGATGAAATAGTGAAACTTTTGGAATGTAAGGGTTCAATCAGGTAGATGCAACATGGTTTTAGAAAGGGAAGATCTTGTTTGACAAACTTGTTAGGATTCTTTGAGGATATAATGGGTGCAGTGGATAGAGGGGAACAGGTTGATGTTGTATATTTGGATTTCCAGAAAGCGTTTGATAAGGTGCTGCCCAAGAGACTTCTCAGTAAGTTACAGGAAAGCGGAGTCCGGGGAAGTATATTGGCCTGGATTGAAAATTGGTTATCTGACAGGAGGCAGAGAGTCGGGATAAATGGGAGTTTTTCAGGTTGGCAGAGAGTGGTACGTGGGGTGCCGCAGGGGTCAGTGTTAGGCCCACAACTGTTCATTATTTACATTGATGACTTGGAGGCGGGGACAAAATGTGGTGTAACCAAGTTTGCGGATGACACCAAATTGAGTGGAAGAGCAAATTGTAATGAGGATGTGGAGAGTCTGCAGAGGGATATAGTTAAGCTGGATGAGTGGGCAAAGGTCTGGCAGATGGAGTACAATGTTAGTAAGTGTGAGGTTATCCACTTTGGCAAGAAAAATAAAAGAGCTGAATATTATTTATAGGGTGAAAAACTACAGTATGCAGTTGTGCAGAGGGACTTGGGAGTGCTTGTGCTTGAATTGCAAAAAGTTAGGTTGCAGATGCAGCAGGTTATTAAGAAGGCAAATGGAATTTTGGCCTTCATCGCTAGAGGAATTGAATTTAGGAGTAGAGAGGTAATGTTGCAACTGTATAAGGTACTGGTGAGACCGCACCTGGAGTACTGTGTCCAGTTCTGGTCACCATATTTGAAGAAGGATATACTGGCTTTGGAGATGGTCCAGAGGAGGTTTACAAGGTTGATCCCTGGGATGAAGGGGTTGACTTATGATGAAAGATTAAATCATCTAGGATTGCATTCGCTCGCGTTCAGAAGAATGAGAGGAGATCTTATAGAAACATAGAATTATGAAGGGTATGGATAGGATAGATGTAGGAAGGTTTTTTGAGCTGGCCAGGGAAACTAACACGAGAGGACACAGTCTCAAGATTCGGGGGAGTAGATTTAGGACAGAGATGAGGAAAAATAGTTTTTTCCAGGGAGTAGTGAATGTTTGGAATTCTCTAACCAGAAAAGTAGTTGAGGCTGCCTCATTAAACATATTTAAAATTCGGTTAGAGAAATTTTTACATGATAGAGAAATTAGGGGATATGGGGAGAAGGCAGGTAGGTGGAGTTAGGTCATAAATTAGATCAGCCATGATCGTATTGAATGGCGGAGCAGGCTCGATGGGCCATTTTTGGCCTACTCCTGTTCCTACTTCCTATGTTCCTATGTAGAAGGCTGCAGACCAGGAGCTATAATCTGGCTGTAGCGACCCCGCTACAATGTCATGTTTAAATTTAGAGATTAGATGTTCAATTTCTGATTTGAAATCTTCAAAGACTGTGGGGACCTTTCATGAATTATTTTCAGAATATCTGATTTGATATGAATGCAGAAATGTTGACTAATAAGCTAATTTATTACTTTGATTAGGAATTCTTTTTTTCTCTCCTTGCCAAATAGCTTGTTTTTGGTAGTGGGTTTAGATCTTTTATATAAAATATTATTGTAATATAATTTGCTTAATTGAGAATGCGGGGTACCAAGGATGAACTAATAGGATCAAAATAATCAAAAAATATTTTTTATTAAAATGTATTCTTAAATATTTATTCTCCACCTCCCCCATGAGCCTTGGGTTCTTTTCACATCCTGAAATTCAGCAGTATCTTTTGAATAAACTCAAAGGAACTTCCACAATTTCCTCTCAAGTTTCCCTCTTGCTTAAAAAGCCTAGCTCTTAATTTGAAAATTGGTTGATTGTTTTTTAAATTTAGACATACAGCAGGGTAATAGGACCTTTCAGCCCATGAGCCCATGCTGCTCAATTAACCTACACCCCAGTACACTTTGAATGGAGGGAGAAAACTGGAGCCCCTGGGGAACGCTCATGCAGACACTGGAAGAACATACAAACTCCTTATAGGCAGTGCAGGATTCGAACCCAAGTTCCGATCGCTGGTGCTTTAACAGCGTTGCGCTAACCACACCACCCTCCAGGTTTATACAAGTTTCTTGGACACAGGAAGCACCTGGCCTGTGCAGCCAGCTCCAAAAACCTGTCCAATTTCTCCCCTACATATTGGCATCTGGCACCTACAGGGATTTGGCAGATGCTGGATAAGTGAATTTGCCGGTGGCTTGTGATTGGCGAACCAAGAGCAAGGCACGCTAATTTTAAACTTCTGTGGCGGCTTACCACTAGGCAGGCGAACCGACCCCACTTGCAAGCCACGCGGCGGGGGCAGCCGGCCAAAATGGCTGGGGCTTTCCCCTTTCTTCTCAGCATGGGGCTCAGAAGCCTGCGCTGGGGGACCACGTGATGCCCGGGTGACGTCAGCGCCCTCCAGTGCAGTTCTCAGCCAGGTCCGGGCTGGGAGTATAAGTACAGCCCAGCAGCTTGAAATAAACTAGTCTGCTCACTGAGCTCAACCCGCCTGGTTGTGTGTGTTATTGCAGGAGCAGTGTAGCTGCTGCTACAATTGGTGACCCCGACTGGTTCAAACGTCTTTGAACCCATCATGAGCGAGCCTGGGATCAGCGCTATAGCCGTGAAACTGTCTGAATTCTGGGTTTCGGAACCGGAGACCTAGTTTGGCCACGCGGAGGCTCAGTTTCACCTCCGCCACATTTCGTCCGACACGACCAAATTCTAACATGTGGTTGCTGCCCTGGACCAGGCCACCGCCAGACGCATGCTGCACCTTGTTCAGCACCCACCCGCCGACGACAAATAAGAGACCATCAAGCGAGTGCTTACTGGGTCCCTCAAACCATCCAGACACCAGCGTGCCGCTCAGATGCTGTACCTCGACGCCCTGGGGGACAGGTCCCCAACGGAGCTGATGGACGAGATGCTCGCGCTCATGGTTGAGCACACCAACTGCCCACTCTTCGAGCGCATCTTCTTCGACCATATGCCTGGGGACATACGGCTGCTGCTGGTTCTTGAGAATTTCACCGACCCGAGGAAGGTCGCCCAGAAGGCCCAAGAACTATGGCTCGCACGATTCCCGGAGGGCTCATTGGTCCAGCAGGTCACGAGGCACGATCACGCCAAGCCCGCCCCTAGCGCTGTGGTAGAGCACCTGGCCCCTGCAGGGGGCCCCAAGAGCATAACCAAGGCCACAGCATCTGCTCCAGGCCTCTGCTTCTACCACCAGCGCTGGGGAGCCAAGGCTTGGAGGTGTCGTCAGCCCTCCTTGTTCCAGGGAAACAAGCAGGCTGGCTGCTGTTAATGGTTGCAACAGCTGGCCCATGACACAGCTTCCTCTACCTGCAGGACTCAGTCAGCGGCCAGCGGTTCCTTGTTGACACTGGAGCCCAGATCAGCGTCATCCCAGCCACGGCCATCGAGTCCAGGAACCGACCTTGTGGACCTCCCCCCCGTGCGGCCAACAAAACGGCAATCTGGACATATGGAGACAAGACAGTACACCTCCAGATCAACCAATGGAATTTCGCATGGAGGTTCACTGACTTGTCCCTCCCAACTGCCATCCTGGGTGCAGACTTCCTCCTCGCATACGGGCTTCTGGTGGACATTTGAGGTAGGTGCCTGGTGGACGACCATACCTTCCACCAGGCCTTTTGCCTCGATGCCTCCCGCTCGGAGCAACCTCAGATGGCCACGATCAGCACATCCAGAGAAGAGTTTCCGACCCTCCTCAAGCCACAGTTCTCCGCTTCCTTGCCGCGCCACGGGGTGTTCCATCACATCCACACCCAGGGCCCACTCATGCCAAGGCACACTGGCTCCCACCTGACAAGCTCCAGGTAACAAAGGAGGAGTTTTTGCACCTGTTGGAGCTGGGGATCATTCGGTGGTCCGACAGCCCGTGAGCCTCTCCGTCCACCCGGTCCCGAAAGCCTCCGGCGGCTGCCGTCCCTGCAGAGACTATCGACAGCTCAATGAAGCAACCGTTCCTGACCATTACCCCATCCCTCACATCCAACACTTTACGGCCAACCTGCACGGTGCGCGAGGGTTTTCTCCAAGGTTGACCTGGTGTGCAGATATCACCAGATCCTGATGCATCCCGAGTACATACCCAAGACAGCCATCATCACCCCCTTTGGCTTGTTCGAATTCCTGCGCATGCCATTCGGGCTCAAGAACACCGCTCAGACCTTCCAGCGCCTCATGGACTCTGTGGGCAGGGACTTGGATTTTGTCTTTATTTATTTTGACAACATCCTCATCGCCCGCAAGGACTGGGCGCAACACAAGGCCCACCTACGTGCCCTTTTCTCCCAGTTGGCCGACTTCGGCCTTACCATCAACCCAGCCAAGTGCCAGTTTGGGAAAGAGACCATGCAGTTCCTGGGGCATACCATCACGGCCAAAGGAGCCATGCCCACCGCTGTGAAGGTCATCACTATCAGGGAGTTCCCACGCCCGGACAGCCTCAAGGGGCTGCAGGAGTTCGCGGGTACGGTCAACTTTTACAACTGCTTCATCCTGGGAGCTGCACGCACAATGTAGCCACTATTCACCCTCATCTCGGCCAAACACAAGATGTTCGCTTGGAACCCAGAAGCCTGCACTGCATTTGAGGCCACCAAGGACACCCTCGCGAAGGCCACCCGCACACCGACCTGCATATGGCACTCTCTGCCGATGCCCCTGCCACAGCCGTCAGTGCCATCCTGGAGCAGCAGATGAATGGACATTGGAAGCCACTGGCATTCTTCAGCTGCCTGATCCGCCCGCTGGAATGCAAGTATAGTGCCTTCGACCGCGAGTTACTGGGCATGTACCTGGCGGTGCGGCATTTCCGCTACTTTTTGGAGGGGAGGACTTTTACCATGTTCACCGACCACAAACCCCTCACCCAGGCACTCGCGATGGCAAAGGATCCCTGGTCAGCCCGCCAGCAGCGTCACCTCTCCTTCGTCTCAGTTTACCACCGATATTCAGCACAAGGCGGGGAAGGACAATATGGTTGCCAATACAACCGGCCATCTGCACGCTGACGCCCGGCCTCGACTTTGACCAGCTCGCCTGGGACCAGGAATCTGATGAGGAGACGAGGGTCTTCAAGACTGCCATTACGGGCCTGCGGTTCCGAGACCTCCTGACTCCGAGTGGTAAAGGCACCATCCTGTCCGATATCTCCTTGGGAACCCCGTGGCCAGTGGTTCCCCAGCAGGCAGGTCTTCCGTCACATTTATGACCTTTCAAATTCGTCCATCAGGTCTATGGTCTGGATGGTGGCATAACGGTTCGTATGGCATGGGCTGCGGAAGCAGATCGTGGGCTGGGCCAGAACATGCATCCATTGCCAGATGTCCAAAGGTGCACAGGCACACCAAGGCATCCGTACAGGAGTTCGAGCCTGTCCGGGAACAGTTCAGCCACATTCCCAGGGCAATCGTTACCTGTTTACGATGGTGGACCGCACCACTCGCTGGCCTGAGGCGATCTCAATGCCAGATGCCTCCACCGACTCCTGAGCACTGTTGCATGGTTGGGTCGCCCAGTTCAGCGTCCCGGGTCACCTCACCAGCGATCGGGGCGCCCACTTCTCATCTGCTCTCTGGGCACAACTTGCCAAAAGGTTGGGGCTCCAGCTACACCGCATCACGGTCTACCACCCGCAAGCCAATGGACTGGTCAAATATCTGCACCGCCACCTTAAGTCGACACTCATGGCCCGCCTCACCAGTCCCAACTGGGCAGATTAACTGCCTTGGGTGCTCCTGACCTTCCCAAGGAAGATCTGAAGGCATCATCTGCTGAGCTGGTCTACGGTGCACCGTTGGCACTACCTGGTGAGTTCGTCAGCAGACCTCACAATCCCCAACGGTCGCCACACAAACTACTTCCTCACCTCAGGGCACGCTTGGACTCGTCCAAACCCCCACCGCCGCCCAGGCATGGTACCCACCTGTCTCATGTTCCTGGCAAACTGCTTTCCATGGAGTGCATTTCGTTCAGCGGGGCCCGACCATGGCACCTCTGCAGAGACCGTACGAGGGGCCATACAAGGTTGTACAGCGTTCTGGCTCCACGTTTTCGCTGGATATTGGAGGCAGATGGGAGCTGTTTACTGTGGACAGGCTAAAGCCAGCGCACCTCAATCCCTCTGAGCCCGTGGTCATAGCCCAGCCCAAGAAGCGTGGCCACCTGGCGAAATAGGAGATTGGCGCCAGTTCTGGGGTGGAGGCAGTGTGGCGGCTCACCATTAGGCAGGCGAACCGGCCGCGCTTGAAAGCCATGCGGCGGCACAGCCAGCCAAAATGGTGCCATCGGGGGTTTCCCCTTTCTTCTCAGCGCAGGGCTCAGCAGCCCACGCTAGGGGACCACGCGATGCCCGGGTGACGTCAGATACCTCCAGCGCAGTTCTCAGTCAGGTCCGGGCTGGAAGTATAAGTCCAGCCCAGCAACCTGCAATAAACTAGTCTGTTCACTGAGTTCAACCCGTCTGGTTGTGTGTGTTATTGCAGGAGCAGTGTCGCCGCCGCTACACTTCTGTATATTTTACCGATTTAATTTCTTTTAATTTTTTTTGCTGGTTGTTTAAATAATGGGTTTTACTGTATACAGCTAATGTCCTTTTAAGGTTGGTAGTAGATCAGTTTCCAGAACTTCCCTCATTTTGATGAAGGGCTCAGGCCTTAAATGTACTTCCTATAGATGCTGCATGACCTGTTGGGTTTCTCTAGGACTTTTGTATTGTATTACAATTCCAATGCCTGCAGACTTTCTGGTTCAACTCCAAACTTTGACTTGCATTCCACACAAAAGCATAACCATCATTTGTACCGGGTTCTTCCTGCGTTTGGAATGGCATTAGTTCCCAAATAAGGCAGGACCATTGTGGATGCAGGATGAAATCTGGATAGCTCATCTCATTTTAGGTTCATACCTGGCCGTACTGTGCAAGTAAGTGGACCTCTGGGTTCCTTGTCTTCATCTCCAAGGTTCGATGGCTTTGAGCCTAGGAGTGACCATAAAACAACAGTGTAAATAGTCAGAGGCTTTTTCCCAGGGCTGAAATGGTGGCCACAAGAGGACACAGGTTTAAGGTGCTGGGGAGTTGGTAAAGAGATGTCAGGGGTGGTTTTAGAGTGGTGGGTACATGGATTGGGCTGCCGGCAACGGCAGTGGAGGTGGATACGTTAGGGTCCTTTAAGAGACGTTTGGACAGGCACATGGAGCTGAGTAAAATAGAGGGCGATAGGAAAGCCTAGTCATTTCTAAGTTAGGGATATGTTTGGCACAACTTTGTGGGCTGAGGACCTGTATGGTCCTGTAAGTTTTCTATATTCATCACTTAGATGATCTCATATAGGCATGGTGAGAATTCACTGCAAGGACACCTCGGAAATGTTCATTAAACACCCACAAGGTACCAGATTCAAACTGCGCTCTTAGATGAGCCCAGCTTAGACATTCAACACGGTAACAGACCCTTCCACAATAACAAGACTATGCTTCCTAAATACCCCGATTAAACTCCAAACCTTTTGCATTTTTGAAGGGTGGGCAGAAGCCCAAGTGCCCAGAGGAAACCCACACAGGTTGAGAATCACTGCTCTGGACAATTGTTACTGAAATATTTTGTTTGAGAAAAATTGTTACTGGCCTATTTCCTTTGGAGTTTTGAAACTGTGGACATAACAAGTCAATTAGGTACAATTAAAACAGTGGATTTCAAATGTTTTCTTTGCATTAAAATGAATGTCTTCCCAAGGATACAATACTTATTTCAATCATTACCAATTCCCTTAACAGAGAAATTCTTTAATGAACTAAAGAGAATAATAAGGAAATTTGGGGAAACTGAGGATAGCGTTAGATAAATTAACAGAGTGGTACAACCAAGGTGATTTGCAGTGACCTAACTTTAAAAGTTATTATAGAGCAGCACAATTAAGGTATTTATCAGATTTTTATCAGACAAGGGTAAAACCAGATTGGACTAAGATAGAGCTAGATAAAATAGGGGAGAATGTACCAGAACCCATACCTTATAAGTGGGATGAAAAGCTGGTACAAAATAAAAGCTCACCAGTATTACATCATTTACTCAATATATGGAAGAAGATGCACTTAGAAAAAAAAACAACAAATTACCAACTACCAAAATTATTATTGACACAAAATCAGCTAATCCCTTTTACAATAGATAACATTTCCTTTAGAGAATGGGAGAGAAAAGGAACCAAAAGAATAGAAAATCATTTTTTGGGAAATAATTTATTAACATTTGAACAAATGACGTACAAATATGGAATAACAATGTTTGCATACCATCAACTGAAAGCCTATTTAAAGGATAAATTGGGAAACAGACAGATTACCAGAAGGAAGCAGCTTTGAATGTGATTACAGACACAATGATAATTAAAAGATTACATCAAGCTGCAAGAGAAGGAAAATGATGAAATAAGCTATAAACCCAAACAAAAGTGGGAAAAAGATTTAAACAAAGATAAAAAAATGAAATATGGGAAAAGTTATGTTCTAGAACTATGAAGAATATAATAAACACGAGGTTATGCATGATCAATATAATTGGTTACACAGGCTATAAATCATGCCCCAAAAGTTAAATAAATGGGATCCAACATTATCACATAGATGTTTTTGCTGTTAGAAGATCTCTGTATTTTTTGGTATGTTGCTTTTTGTGATTTTATTTAACACCTGATTTAGATCTTTCCAAATCTTTTTCACTTTCTTATATGCCCAAATTGCATGTACTATTGTTCCCATTTCCTTCTAATATAAGTAGCAAGGAATTAGGCCTCAAACTGGATGAAGCGCAAAATTTTATTATGATAGCCTTAGCAGTAGAAAAAAAAGTATAATGTCAACTTGGAAATCAGAAGAGAGTCTGAGAGTACAGCAATGGTACATGGAAATGAATAAATGTATTCCATAGGAAAAAAATAACATACAATTTAAAAAATAAAGTCATATTATTTGAACAAATTTGGGAGCCATACATGGAACATAACAGAGGGGGATTGCCTCAGACCTCCACCCCTAAAATGATAAAATGAGAAGACAAAATGACGTGATCCAGTGCATAAAAGTAGATGACACAATTTTCTTCTTTATTTTCATTGTGTGAGGACATTGTTTAATGGTTTTATTGTATTGTATATGTTGAATGTTTAATGGGTTTGGAGGGGGGTGGGAAGGTGGGGGGGGTGAGAAAATGCCACTGTGTATATTCAAGAGGGAAAAGTTTGTGTATTTTGGTTGATATGGTTCATAGTGTGAAAAATAAAAAATTATAAAGAATAAACAGTCTAAAAGACAAAATACAGTTTTGTACAACCTTCCCTTGCATAAATATATAAACCTTATACTTGGGGGAGTGCTACTGGTACTATGTAACCCAGTATTACCTGTCGCATGGTCGGCAACTCAACCTGCTCCCCCACCAGGCCTGCCTGGTGTGTTGGGTGGCTAGACACTCTGCAGGATGAAAAGATCTGTCAAAGGGCGGGCGAACCCTCTTGTAGGATCAATGGCAAGCGAGAAAAGGGCAATCCTTGCATCGAAGCTTGGTCTGGCCATTCACTGCAACTGAACTTCCACCGTGCCGCTGGATCTGGGAGATGTTGAAAGGGTGGGTCTGGACATGTGCAACCCCATCTCATCTCAAATACATTCACGCACACGTTGTTCCTTTCGGAGGAGCAGGGTATCTTCGCAGGGCCTGTCAAGGATTGGTCTGTACAACCACTCCAGGTAACATAACAAGCCCCACTCTGACTGAATGGGATGAATAGGCAGAAGATGAGACTTTATTTTGTCTCATTCATTGAAAGGATTTGTTGCAGTTCCTTCCCATTCATGAGCTGCCCAAGAGATGAGCAGTAACATAGATAATTAACCCCCCCCCCCCCCCACAAGTTTACAAAAGCCTCTGACCAGAGCAACTCAAACAAAGGAAGGATAAGGAGACACTAAGAGAGTCACCCCAACAGCAAGCAGCGTTAACCAGCTCTTTACCCTGGGCGACACCATTTTATTCAAACACAACTTGATTCAAACAGCTGCTCTGAGCAAAGCATGACCAAGGCCATCTGCTGGATGAATATATGCTGCCATCTTCACTAAAGGAGTTGTGTTACTTTAGAGAACATTTACTTTGACACTTTTAAACATTTTAATTTTATTCATTTATTTCCCTCTTTTTTGCTGGTTGCTTGAGCTTGCCAGTAGTGGACAACGGGTTTTACTGTATTTGGGAGTCACTATCTCGAAGAATCTTTCCTGGACCCAACACAATGTCATCGTGAAGGCACGTCAGCGCCTCAACTTCCTCAGGAGTTTGTGGAGGTTTGGTACAACATTGGAAACCCTGGCAAATTTCTAGAAAGGTATGGTGGAAAGTGTGCTGATCGGCTGCATCACAATCTGGTATGGAAACACCAATACCACTGAACGCAAAGCCCTGCAAAAGGAAGTGGACACATGACGGGCAAAACCCTCCCCACTATCAAGAACATCTATGGGGAAAGAGGAAAGAATCCAAGCTCCACTCCAGCTCATCAGCCAGAGGTGATGCTGGAGAATTGATAATAAGGTGTGGGGTCTCTTGTGGTGCACAAGAACCATTGTTCTACTGTGTCTCTTCTTTCCAATTAATCTTAGTGCCGTACCTGCACCAGGTCGGTGGATATTGATGTTGCATTTTTTCTCTACACCAATGGTTTCTTTCCACTCATACCATCTGAAATAATCCCTGTGTCATTGGTGCTCTGTGATTAGTAATATATTTCATAAGGTGGTATGTGAGTTGAGAACCACTGCTCTAGACCCAATTGTTACTGAAATATTTTGCTTGAGAAAAATTGTCATTGGCCAATTTCTTTTGGAGTTCTGAAACTATGCACATAACGAGTCAATTAGGTACAATTAAAACAGTGGTTTTCAAACTTTTTCTTTCCATTGACGTACCACCTTAAGTAATCCCTTACTAATCACAGAGCACCGATGGCATAGGGATGACTTAAAGTGGGATGTGAGTGGAAAGAAAAAGGTTGAGAACCATTGGGTAAATAAAGATTTTTGTTACGACTAATAAGTGCCCACCTGGTTTCTTCTTGGACACATTGAACTAATTCTTTAAACAAAACAGGTCAACTTTAGATGGGCAAAAGAAGCATCTCATCCACCTGCAATCAAAGACCCATTTCTTGGTGAGCAATCAGGTGCATCCTGGACAGGGACAGAACAAAGCTGGTAGCAGGAACCAAAGATGGAGGCTTCCTTTATCTCCAGGATACCAGTGGGAGCAAGAGGGAACAAGGTGAAATTCAACATGGTGGTTCAAGCAACGTTGTCACTGAGGCAGCGATCGGTTCAAATCCCGCACTGTCTGTAAGGTGCGTGAATGATCTCCCAGGTTTGTGCGGGTTTTCCCTGGGGGCTCCAGTTTCCTCCCACTGTTCAAAATGTACCGGAGGAGTAGGTTAATCAGGTGGCACAGACTCTTGGGCCAAAATGGCCTGTTAACATGCTGCATGTCTAAATTTAAAATTGATGCAAAATTGCCAGGAAGAGCTATGAAGACCCAAAACATTGGTTATGTATCTTTACCTCCTATGGACGCTGCAAGACCTGCTGAGTTCCTCCAGTATTTCTGTGTTTTTACTACAATCAGAGCGTCTGCAGACTTTTGGGTGCAATCTTCACTCAAATGAGAGCATTTGTGGAACTTCAAGCCAGCCTTGTGACGACTTGCAACTGATTCACGTAACCCCCACCTGCTCAATGCAACTTCCACACGACACGTGGAAAGTGTACTTATTACGTCAACTTCAGCACGTGTTAAACATTTCACACGGTAATAAGATGGTTACATTTTAAACATCAAGGTAGGAAACAGAGCAAAGGTTACAAAATGAATTCCTGTGTTTTAAAGTTGAGGAACAACTGAAACAATTAGTGTACAAGATAAGCCACAAGGAAACAAAAAAGGACACTGCGACTGAGAAAATTAGAGGACAGGAACGCAAAACTGCAGATTAGACAGCTCTATGGGGATGAGGGAGAAGTGATGAACCTGAGGGGCTGGGGAAGACATGGGCTGGGGGGAAGGGGAAGAGGTGGACCTGAGGGGCTGTGGGGGGGGGGGTAAGAGGTGGACCCGAGGGGCCGTGGGGGGGGGGGTGTGGACCCGAGGGGCCATGGGGGGGGGGGAGGTGGACCCGAGGGGCCGTGGGGGGGGGGGTGTGGACCCGAGGGGCCATGGGGGGGGGGGAGGTGGACCCGAGGGGCCGTGGGGGGGGGGGAGGTGGACCCGAGGGGCCGTGGGGGGGGGAGGTGGACCCGAGGGGCCGTGGGGGGGGAGGTGGACCCGAGGGGCCGTGGGGGGGGGACCCGAGGGGTGGGAGGAGGTGGACCCGAGGGACCGTGGGGGGGGTGAGGTGGACCCGAGGGGCCGTGGGGGGGGGGGTGAGGTGGACCCGAGGGACCGTGGGGGGGGTGAGGTGGACCCGAGGGGCCGTGGGGGGGGGGAGGTGGACCCGAGGGGCCGTGGGGAGGGAGGAGGTGGACCCGAGGGGCCGTGGGGAGGGAGGAGGTGGACCCGAGGGGCCGTGGGGAGGGAGGAGGTGGACCCGAGGGGCCGTGGGGAGGGAGGAGGTGGACCCGAGGGGCCGTGGGGAGGGAGGAGGTGGACCCGAGGGGCCGTGGGGAGGGAGGAGGTGGACCCGAGGGGCCGTGGGGAGGGAGGAGGTGGACCCGAGGGGCCGTGGGGAGGGAGGAGGTGGACCCGAGGGGCCGTGGGGAAGGAGGAGGTGGACCCGAGGGGGCATGGGGAGGGAAGAGGTGGACCCGAGGGGAAGGGGGGAGTGGGGTGGACCCGAGGGGCAGGGGGATGGGGTGGACGTGAGGGTGAGCCTCACAGGGAGAAGCCTCGTCACCTGCGACCGCAGACACCGGGTGCCAAGGATCAGGGTCCGTGGCCACGAAGTGACAGCGGGGGTCTTGCAGGTAGCTGCAGGCCTTGGCCAGCCGCACGAAGCTGAAGCGTTCGTCGTAGCCGACCAGCACGGCGCCCACCTCGGGGTCCAGGGCGCAGCGGGACACGGGCAGCTCCTCCTCGCCGGGTCCCGACACCCAGAGGCCGGCCGCCCGTAGCTCCGCCGCCAGGGCCCGGCTGCCGAGCACGTAGACCTTGGGCCGGCGCGGCCCGGCGAAAGCCCGCCGTAGGTAGAGGGCCGAGCAGCGGCCCGTGGTGTACACCTGCCCGGGCCCGGCCGCTAGGCCCCAAGCCTCGAGCTTGCCCGCCACCTCCTCCCGGCTGCGGCTGCAGTTGTTGCTGACGAGGAAGACCCGCTTGCCTCGCTCTTTCAGGCTGCGCAGCACCTCGGCCGCCCCGCCGATGGCCCGCGGCCCGTCCCACAGCACGCCGTCGCAGTCCAGCAGGAAGGCGTCCACAGCAGCCATCAAATCCCGGCCCCATGGCCCAACACTCAAACGCCGGCACCTGCCCGCCATGGCCACAGAATGGCGGCTCCTGCGCCAGACCTTTTATAGATGTCTTGCCCAATCAAATCAGGGACCCGCCCCCATTGCTTTCGATGATTAGGTATCCTGATGTAAGGAGGTGGGAATAATAGTTATGACAACCAATAAAAACACTCAGTTCAGGGTGCGCCGAACTCACAGTGGGTGGGAAACTGTCACTCAATCACCCGCCAGTCCTGTTCCACACGCCAATGCCAATCAGACTATGTACCCGCTCCTATTTCCTTCGGTGATTTGAAGTAAGGAGGAGGGAAAATTCTGCCAACCAATAAAACCACTGAATTGAGTGAGCGCTGTAGACATTGGGGGCGTGGATAAAACTGGCACCGTTACTATCCAATCATTCGCCATAGACGGTTATACCAATCAAATCATAAGCCCGCCCCCACTTCCGCCGCTGATTGGACTCATGAAAGTAAGGAGGCGGGAATAGCAGTTCCGTCAGCCAATAAAAACACGCCATTCAGGGAGCGCCGATTCCATAAGGGCGGGGAAAAACGGACACCTCTGCCACTCAATCAGCCGCTAGCCCGTTCCCAGACGTCGCTGGCAATCAAATTCTGCGCCCGCACGATTTGTCGCCAGTGATTGGTTACTCCGAAGTGAAGATGCGGGAATGTCAGTTCTGACAGCCAATGGTTTCTAGGGGCTGCTTGATAGAACGCCTGCCCGGTGTTTGGGGTGGGGTGGGGTGGGGTGGGGTGGGGGGGGGGGGGGGGGGGGGGAGGGGGAGGGGGAGGGGGAGGAGGTGGAGGTGGAGGAAATGTTGGCTGATCGCCAACGCTATTGGTCAGTTGCGGTACGCCCAGCGCAGGGCTAGGCTAATCAGAAAACCGGACCCGCCTCGTCGCCCGTGATTGACAGGGGGGAAGAGAGAGGGGGGGGAGAGAGAGAGAGAGAGAGTGGGGGAGGGTGGGGGAGGGGTGGAGGATTCCGGGGGATGCTGATTGACAGCTCCCACTTGTCCCTTAATTCCAACAACCAATACGTATTACATTCACAAAGAGGTTGACTTGCCTGGATAGCATGCAAAATCTCTGGTCTTGCAGTGTCCACAGATGTAAAGTTATATTACCCATGTTATGGGCCCCTAGGCCTTTTTCAAGGTATAAGCAAAAAGCAGGTAGTTGTCTGAATGAAGGAGAGACTCCCCAGAACAACAAAGGGTGTTAATTGGATCTGATGAGAGGAAAGGTGAGAATTGATTCTAGATCTGTGAACAAAGTCAAAGGAGAGAATCATGGAAAGGGGAGGGGTTCTGCAAGTCGGCCAACAAAAAGTTACTAGTTTAGTAGATTAAGCAGACCACAGCTGCGAAGCGTAGCACGATTGGAATGTATTAAGTAAGAGACCTGGAGTGTCCAAAAGTTGCTGGGTTGTCGATCACAGAAACTACAAAGAACAGAAGAAGCAAAAACATTAGATGGCCAATAGAAAAAAAACACATGTCAAACTGCACATAGGCACCCATCAAAAAGACTATATAAGCTGAGCAAGAATACTGTGTACTTTGACTGAGGTTTGTGGGACTCTGGCTTTACCTTACCCTCAGTTTGGTCTATGTGTCATCTGAGTCCAGCGTGCTCGTTGAATGAAGTGATAGGAGAAGGTATTCGGTTTCACAATCAGTTTATTACATAGCACAAGAATAAAGCTTTTCAGAGCTCTGATTCAGTCGTTAGTTCATAGGTCACCTGCTCGGTGAGCTATTCCCCAAGACTGACTCCTACTGTCCAGTCTCTTCTGCTTATATCATTGACCAAGAGTTGGCTTTCTTTGATAGACTCCTTGCCTAAGATTTATCTCAGGCAATTTCCTGCTCTGCAATTATCTATGGTGTAGACCTCCTATCTTAATCCCCAAGGCCAGAACATGTTTTGATCAGAAGTCAATTCATACCCCAGATATTTCTAATTATTTCTTTGTTCTAGTCTGGCCATAGTCTTCTGTTCTAATCAACACCTCCCGTGTACCCTTATGACTCCTCATTCCTACACAAGTGGTTTATTTATTTTGTTTTACTCTGACATTCTCAATCATGGTACTCTTATTACTTATACTTGCAAATCACTGTCCCTTTGGTTCCTCCAACTTCATCCTGTCTAACTTCTCTTATCTGCTATCCTGTTACTCCCATGTATGACTTTGATGTTTTCTCTCTGGACTTGTGCTTTACAATTAGCAGTTTAATGTAACCTTGGGGATGAAAATATTTTCTCTCTTTGTATTTGGAGTCAGCAAATTCTATACATATTATAATCAGCCAACTTTTCTACATACTTTGGCCGTTACTTAATTACATTAATATTTCCCATAAACAGTATAGTTGAAGTACATAGTAAATTGCTACATAGTAATGGATTAATGAATACATAATGAATAGTACATAGGCATATTTTCCAAGATTACTTAACTCCTTGGTTCCAACAGGTTCTATGCAGGGAATGAGCTACATTGTCTACTCATTCTTTCCACCCCTCACTCCTGCTAATGTAATACAATAAGGTTTGTTGTACGCTGTTTGGTCCTGTTAATTTTTTATTACTGCACGGGTCGACTTTGTTGAGAGAGAGAGAGAGAGAGAGAGAGAGAGAGAGCTCTTCTTCTGTCTGGGAACCCTCTAACTGGACTGCATTAACATTGATAAGAATAAACTCCAGAGAGTTGTTAACTCACCATGCGACATCACGGGCACAAGACTTCACTCCATCGAGGACATCTACAAGAGACTGTTGTTAAGAAAGCGGCCTCTATCCTGAAGGACCCCCACCACCCAGACCACTGTTACCATCAGGAAGGAAGTACAGGAGCCTGAAGACAAGCACTCAGCGGCACAAGGACGGCTTCTTCCCCACCACCCTCAGATTCCTGAATAACCAATGAACCAAAGACACTGCCTTACTTTGTCTTATTTTTCTTGCACTATTTTTAAATATTTTGGAAGGTGGCTTACCTAAATGTTTGCCATGTGATGCTGCCACAAAGCACCGAATTTCGTGACTCATTCATGGCGATATATTCTGATTCCAGTTTCTCATCTTTCTTCTTCCCTCTGTTGCCTTATCCCCCAGTGGACTCTCTCTCTCTCCTTTCACAGAGCCAAAATCAATCCTCCCCTCCACTTATCATACCCAATTAACACCTTTTGTTGTTCTGGATTCCACCCACCACTGCCATCACCCCTGCCACCTTGGCCAGTCTTCAGTCTTTATTCTGACGCCTTCCTTTTGCTGTGTTTTTACCACAATCACACCATCTGCCAAATTTTTTGTTGCTCTATGTTAAACAGGAAAGTGGGTGCAGATGGTGTGTTTTCTGTGCAAGACACAAACGTGCCGGAGAAACTCAGCAAGTCATGAGTGTCCATAGAAAGCAAAGATGTATAATCATTGTTTCAGGCCTTGATATTGGAACATAGAACATATAGCATTACAGCAAAGTACAGGCCCTTCAGCCCACGTTGTTATAGGGATCTGTATATATTAAAAAGATCTAAACCCTACCTCATAACCTCCTTTTTTTCATCCATGTGCCTGTCTAAGAGTCTCTTAAATGCCCCTATTGTTCTGTCAAGTCAAGTTTATTTTCATCTGATTGTACAAGTACAACCTGTCAAAACAATTTTCCCAGTCCTCAGTGCAAATACATGCAGACATACAACTAGACATAACACGCATACAGACAAGTAATACATATACAGGGCAAGTACTATATCTATCAAAATAAATAAATCAATATTGTTTTGTAGAAATGAGTCTTGGATATTTACTGTGAGCAGTTCCTCGGTTATTCAGCGTTCTCACTGCCTGTGGGAAGAAGTTCCTCAGCCTGGTGGCGCTGGCTCTGATCCTCCTGGATCTCTTCCCTGCCGGGAGCAGCTGGGAAACGCCGTGTGCGGGGTGGAAGGGGTCTTCAGTGATTTTGTGCGCCCTCATCAGACGACGATCCCGGTCAATCATGTCGGTGGGGGGTGGGGGAGGGAGATTCAGGGAGATCTTCCCTGCTGCTCTACTGTGGACTGACCTCCGATCCATTTCTCCGTATCACAGACCAGCCTCCACTCTTTTTTCTTTGGCTTGGCTTCGCGGACGAAGATTTATGGAGGGGGTAAAAAGTCCACGTCAGCTGCAGACTCGTTTGTGGCTGACAAGTCCGATGCGGGACAGGCAGACACGATTGCAGCGGTTGCAGGGGAAAATTGGTTGGTTGGGGTTGGGTGTTGGGTTTTTCCTCCTTTGCCTTTTGTCAGTGAGGTAGGCTCTGCGGTCTTCTTCAAAGGAGGTTGCTGCCCGCCAAACTGTGAGGCGCCAAGATGCACGGTTTGAGGCGATATCAGCCCACTGGCGGTGGTCAATGTGGCAGGCACCAAGAGATTTCTTTAAGCAGTCCTTGTACCTTTTCTTTGGTGCACCTCTGTCACGGTGGCCAGTGGAGAGCTCGCCATATAACACGATCTTGGGAAGGCGATGGTCCTCCATTCTGGAGACGTGACCCATCCAGCGCAGCTGGATCTTCAGCAGCGTGGACTCGATGCTGTCGACCTCTGCCATCTCGAGTACTTCGACGTTAGGGATGTAAGCGCTCCAATGGATGTTGAGGATGGAGCGGAGACAACGCTGGTGGAAGCGTTCTAGGAGCCGTAGGTGGTGCCGGTAGAGGACCCATGATTCGGAGCCGAACAGGAGTGTGGGTATGACAACGGCTCTGTATACGCTTATCTTTGTGAGGTTTTTCAGTTGGTTGTTTTTCCAGACTCTTTTGTGTAGTCTTCCAAAGGCGCTATTTGCCTTGGCGAGTCTGTTGTCTATCTCATTGTCGATCCTTGCATCTGATGAAATGGTGCAGCCGAGATAGGTAAACTGGTTGACCGTTTTGAGTTTTGTGTGCCCGATGGAGATGTGGGGGGGCTGGTAATCATGGTGGGGAGCTGGCTGATGGAGGACCTCAGTTTTCTTCAGGCTGACTTCCAGGCCAAACATTTTGGCAGTTTCCGCAAAGCAGGACGTCAAGCGCTGAAGAGCTGGCTCTGAATGGGCAACTAAAGCGGCATCGTCTGCAAAGAGTAGTTCACGGACAAGTTTCTCTTGTGTCTTGGTGTGAGCTTGCAGGCGCCTCAGATTGAAGAGACTGCCATCCGTGCGGTACCGGATGTAAACAGCGTCTTCATTGTTGGGGTCTTTCATGGCTTGGTTCAGCATCATGCCTGGCAAAGCATTCAGGCGCCCACAGCTCATAACCATATAACCATATAACCATTTACGGAGCGGAAACAGGCCATGTTGGCCTTTTGAGTCCGCACCGGTTCACTGATTTTGTGCGCCCTCTTCAGGCATTGGTCCCGGTAGATCTTCATTCAATAACGATGGGCGAATTCAAAAAAATAAATAAATAAATTGAAAAAAATAACGATGGGCGAATTCAATGCAGGTGGAATCAGATAATAGCAAAACTATGAGCAAACAGATTGGCTGTCTGTGTACCAAAAATAGTAAAACTTGACGAAACTGGATTTATTAAGAAAAGACAAACAATGGACAATATCTCTAAGTTCATTAACTTAATCCATGCAGTACAAGGAAAGAAGACTCCAACAGTGACGGTTGACGCAGAGAATATCTGCCATGAATCCATATCTTTTAATGATAAAAGCCAATCAATGTAAACCATTTTCCTGTCTTTAGAAATGAGCAAACATTGACTGTAACACCTCAGCTTGAAACAATCCCCTCATCTGTTTAAAAAAAAGATTTACCCTGACATCTATCCCCTGAACTTTCCTCTCTTTACTTTGTTCACATGTCCTCTGGTCTTTGCTACTCCAGCCAAGGGTGCAGTGCTACCGGAGCTCACAGGAGGGCTGCTCTTGCACCTCTGTAAAATACAGCAACAAAAAAAGAGTGGGGGATTTACACGACTGTAGTGGGGATTAACAGCGGAGGACTGTAACAAGAAGAACCAAGTGGTAACAGTAGAAGTGACAAAAGCTGCATTTACTTGCCTCAAGTTCAAATTTTCTAACCGGGTCTAAATGCAGTGCTGAAATTAATGGTCCTCAAAGTCAGCCTTGTATCCTTGGGATTGAAGAAATGTGGAAGAATAAGAAGGAAACTTCTCCCTGGTTAGACTTTAAGGATGATAAACTGGGCTGTAAAATATGTACAAAGATAAGCAATCTGACACATTTCAATTCTAAGGGTTTGAGGCTGTCAAATGAACTGCAGATATACCAAGTATCCTGTTACAGAGCTGATATGCCGTAGACATGGATCAGACAAGGGGTTTTATTAACAGACTATAACCACCACTAAACTGTCCAGTGGGAAAGCATCTCCATCTGTTATACCAGTAGAGTGGAGTATCTCTACAGCCTTAGCCAATAGCAAGCAGTCAGTATAATACACCCCCATTACATCATCACATTTACCCCACCCCTCCCAAAAACATTGACCAATTTTAATAAAATTCAATAAAAGGCAAAAGCAAAAAGCAGAAAAAATTATGGAAGATCAAGGGTTGCAAACAGAATTAATGAGAACACAAGCTGCAAGCCTGAGATAATACAGGGCAACTCCTCTCACTGTAATCATGGCTAAGATTAGAAATGGTCATACCAGAGCCTCTGAGGTGGCTTTGAGATTTGTGTTGATCTTCGTAAGGGCACAGACGGAGACAGCGTACAGACTTCTGTCGCCAGGTGTGGAAGGGAGTGGAGAGCGCGAGGAAACATTCCCATGAAGAGGATGTTGTTCCTCGAGTGTTTCTGGTGACGGGAAGGGTAAAGGAGGAGTCAGGTCAGTGGAAAGGCTAGCAGGCTGCAGACAAGGTGAGGCTTGATCCCTAAGGGAAGCAGTGTCCTTTCTTCCATTGGGAAAAATAACATGCGCACACTGCGGATTAGCATGAAGCAGTTGAACACGAGTCAGCTTTGCTGGGTCTAACATGTTTTCTTAGTAAAACTTGTCCGGGCTTAGATAGCCAAGTCGGCAAGGTCGATCCAGTTTTTGATTTTCTAGGGAAAACAAAAAGACGTTGGTGAGGAATCTTACCTGTGCAAAGCAGGGTACAGATAGAGTTTAATGCTTCTGGCAGCACCTCTTGCCAGCGGCTGGTGGGGAGACCTTTTGATTTTAGTGCAAGAGTGATAGCTTTCCAGATTGTACCATTACTGCACGCCACTTGACCATTACCCCATGGGTTATAGGTTGTAGTATGACTAGTAGCTATCCCCCTATCGAGAAGGTATTGCCTAAGTTCAGAAGTGATGAAAGCTGACCCTCTGTCATTATGAATGAGGTTAGGATAATCATATCGAGACATTTAATAACAGAACTAGCAGAAACGTCAGCACATGGTCTAGAGAAGGGAAAACGAGAGAATTCATCAATGATGTTAAGGAAATAGGAATTCTTATTAAGGGTAGTGGTCCTTTAAAATCCATGCTGAGGTGTTCAAATGGTCTAGACGCCTTAATTAATGTGGAAGCAGGAGGTTTACACTCTGCACAGACGGAACACTCATTAGTCAGTTTCTTGATGTCTTCTAGGAATATGGCAAATTGATGGACTTCACATAATGATAAAATCTAGTGACCCCTGGGTGATATAATTCAACGTGAAGGTATTTCAAACGGTCCAGCTGCAGACTTGTACAGGTCATGTGAGAAAGCGCATCCGGAGGGTCATTGAATTTTCCTGGGCGTAGAAAGCTCAATTCACCAGCGCATGATGTTTTTGTTTTTAACCTTTCTCTTCAATTCGGTATTGAACATGTAGGCAACAGATTTTTGATCAGTCAGTCAAGTGAATTTCCTTCCAGCTAAAAGGTATCTCCAATAGTGAATGGATTGTACAATGGCTCGCACTTCCTTTTTGATAGAGGATTGCCTGACCTCCGGCCCGTGTAAAGTCCGAGAGAAAAAGGCCACAGTCTGCCAGCTTGATTTAGCGTAGCTGGTAAGGTCCAATCTGATGCATCAGATTCCACTTGGAAAGGTAAATCCTCACCAATAGCTGACATTGTAGCCTTGGCTTTATCCTGTTTGATGTTTTCAAAAGCACAGAGGTCTTCTTCAGACAGGGGGAAATTAGTTTGAAACAGTGGCCGTGCTTTATCTGCATAATTGGGCACCCAATGAATGTAATAGGAGAAAAACCCCAGGCAACACTTGAGGGACCTTTGTGTTGCAGGTGGGGGTAGCTCCATGAATGGTTTTATTCTCTCTGGGTTTGGGCTGATCTCCCCTTTACTCACTACGTAGCCTAGTATAGCCGGGCGTTTAGTGCGGTATACACACTCGTCATTGTTAAGGGTTAAGTTCAGATGCTTGCCACCTGGAGAAATATTTGTAAGTTCCGATCGTGACCATTTAAGTCCTTGTCACATATAGTGACATTGTCCAGATAAGGGTAGGTGGCTTGCAAGTTATGAGCGTCCACTAGTTTACCCATCTCTCTTTGGAAAATGGATACACCGTTGGTAGCTCCAAAAGGGACTCTTTTAAACTGAAAAGGTTTGCCATCTGCCTCAAAAGCAGTCAACTGCTTTTCATCTTTGTGAATGGACACCTGATGATAAGCTGAATTCAGATCAATTGTGGAGTATATTTTGTATTGTGCAATCTGGTTTACCATGTCCGAGATACGAGGCAGGGAATAAGCATCAAGTTGCTTAAACCTGTTTATAGTTTGGCTGTGGTCCACGACCATTCTATGTTTTTCACCATTTTTGAAGACTATAACTTGTGCGCTCCAAGGACTTGTACTCGGTTCGTTGATTTTTTCATTCAATAAATGTCTAACCTCATTCTTATTTAAGAGTCTGTCCTCTTTACTATAGCACCTACTCTTTGTAGCTATAGGCTTACAATCCAGGGATAGATTGGTAAAAAAGACATGGAGGTTTAATTTTTAGAGTTGATAACCCACAAACAGCCTCTGTGATCGATAGTAATGGGCTGTTAAATTCCAATATGATACTTTTCATTTGGCATTGGAAATCTAATCCTAAGATCATCGGAGCACACAGGCCAGGGAGCACATGCAATTTGAAATCTTTATATTCATTTCCCTGTACCTTCAGGGTTATTTTACAACAACTTGTAGCATCTTGTTTTAGTCCAGAACAGCCCATAGAAATTTTGCGCTTAGACAGATTCAAGGTAAGATTCAGGGCGCTAGCAATCGTAGGGTGAATGTAGCTGTCAGTACTGCCCGAATCAAATGACAGTCAATAGCCTCCCCGTTTACCTCCACCTTCATCGTGGAATACTTCAGGTCATGGGGTCCATGTTGATTAATCGTCATGGACGCCAGGATAGGGTCTCCTCACGGCGGCGATCTGTCAGAGTTCGCCACATCGCTGGCAGTTCCACTTATGATTTCAGAAGAAGTAGAAGGAGAAGAGGGAAGAAGAACTAGATGAATCGCTGGCTCTCCAGGTCAACACAGCAGTCTTGCGGTGGCGCCCCTGCTTATTAGTAGCGCTTGAGCACTTCTTCATCTTCTTACTCATCAACTCACGGTGTGAGCTAGGTGAGGACTCTCGCGCATGGCAGGGTCTGGCCCAGTGCCCTTGTTTTCCGCAGTTGGCACAATTGGTTTTCCGCACGGGGCACTGAGAGTGAACATGTAGTGCAAAACCGCAGAAGTAGCATCTCCTGTAGCGGCTTTTATGCTGCGGCTTAGTGGCGGTCAGCAGCGGATCATCGCCGTGGGCAGGCCTTGGGGGTGCCGCTTCAGCACCTCTTTCTTCCTCAAGGGCTTCAGCACTTTGTAGTGCAGCCCTAATGATCTTCACTTGTTGTAGAGCTGCATTAGAGGTCAGGCCTGGGGTCTCCAGTAAACATTGCCTGATATACTCAACTCCAATCTGCTTCTGAATGCGTCCAGCAGCAAAGATTCTCAGTGGGCTTCGGCCGTGACAGCAGCACAAGCACAGGCTCTGGAGAGCCCTTTTAGTGCGAGCGTGAAAGCATTTTCACTCTCTCTGGCTTGTTGTCTTCGAGTGTGAAACTGATGTCTTGTGAACTGAGTGTTTTGTGGCAGATCATAATAGGTTCGGAGGAGATTCAGTGCACTCTGGTCGACAGCTGTCTCCCTAATCACGGAGTAGGGTACTTCTCCGAGGAGGGCCACAAGGTGGCCCATTTTCGCTGTGACTTGCACGATGTTGTTCACTCGCACGTACGCTTCAAAACACTGGAGCCAGTGGTGAAAACTTTCTCGAACTCAGGGGGCATCTTTTTTAAAAAAAAAATTTTATTTTTCACACTATAAACCATATTGATCAAGATACATACAGACATTTTTCTTCTTAAATATATACAGTGTCGTTTTCTCCCCCTTTTCCCCCTCCCTTCCCTCCCTCCCTCACTTCCTTTCCCATTTATTTAAAGTTCAATCTATAAGATACATTAAACCCGTTAAACAATGTTGTCACTTAATAAAATAAACAAGGAATTTTACTGAGTCAGTTCTTTTCGTTATCTTTTCCTTCTGTCATTTTAGGTGGTGGAAGTCCACGGTAGGATTTCTCTATTGTGTTTCATGTATGGCTCCCATATTTGTTCGGATAGTGTAATGTTATTTCTTAAATTATATGTTATTTTTTCTAATGGAATACATTTATTCATTTCTATGTACCATTGTTGTGTTCTCAAGTTGTCTTCTAATTTCCAGATTGACATAATACATTTTTTTGCTACAGCTAGGGCTATCATAAAAAATATTTTTTGTGCTCCATCCAAATCGAGTCCAAGTTCTTTGTTTCTTATATTACTTAGGAGGAAGATCTCTGGGTTTTTTGGTATATTGCTTTTTCTGATTTTATTTAATATCTGGTTTAGATCTTCCCAAAATTTTTCCACTTTCTCACATGTCCAAATTGCATGAATTGTTGTTTCCGTTTCCTTTTTGCAGCGAAAACATCTGTCTTTTTTTTTTCTAAACTTTATTTAAAATTTTATGACATGAATAAAATAAAAATTACATTTAAAGAAATAATAAAAAATAAGATAATAAAAATTAGAATACTACATCATTAAACTACACAAATTAACCCCCCCAATAATTATAACACAACATTAATCATCTAATTTAAAATTAGTCCAACCCTCCCCCCACAAAATAAAGAGTGAAGAATTAATTAACAATGTTGTAAATAAAATAGAAAAAACCCCACTTACAAAAAAAGGATAAAACTTAACAACAAAAAAATTACTAACAACAAAAAAATATCAATACTAAAATAATACCCTTAAACATATATTTAAATCAAACATAATTTATGTATTTAACAAATGAAATCCACTTTAAAACTAAGTTCAAATATTAAAATCATATATCAACCTCATATCTGTTATTCAAAAAATCATAATTAATAATACATAAATACAGAATTTCCATTAATACCAAGTTTCCTTTATAATTCATCGAGAGAACAAAAACATCCCTTAGAAAAACAATCAGATAAACTTTTTATTCCCTTCCCCTCCCCTTATATAAAAAAAGAAAAAAAAGAAAAAAAAAGTTCAAACTCATAAAATTCTCCATATTCTTCATTTATAATATCTTCAAAATTCTCTATCGAAATTAACTTAATTTTATTAAACTCTTCTCCCTCAATATATTTGTACTTAATTTTCTTCTTTTTCTTCTTATCACCTTTCCCCTCATCTTCCTCTTCATCTAATTCAACATCCTCAATTTTTGACTTATTATCTTCTGTGACATCATCCTCTTAAAAAAGAAAGAAAAAAGAGAACCCCCCCCAAAAAAATAAGAGAAAAAAAAGAGAGAAAAAAATCCTCCTAATTCCCTCTCAATTACAATCAGAAAACAAAGAGTTTCAAAAAATTATTTATTTTAAAAAAATAATAAAAAAAAACCTTCACTTCTTAACCCAAAAATTAAAAAGAAAAAAAAAAACAGGTCGGAGGTCACAACTACCTCCTCCTATTTAAACCGCCCAAAGTGGTAACTCCCCCAAAATATTGGATGTGAGATAACTCACAGGTAGCTGATGACTTCTGGAAACTAGTGTCCACCCAGTTCCCTCTCCCAACTCCCATTTCATTAAACTATCATCATTATTTAAACTATTTAAACTCTTCTCAAAAAAAAGATAAAAGATTTATTTTTTTAAATCAACGTTACCACTTCGGTCACCATTGCTTCCATTTCTTTTAAAAATCTGGATCCCACCTTACATCTCTACTCTCTTTGGAGACCTTGAAGGACTACATCGTTCCTGAAACTGCATGATTGGTAGAGACTGAGCAAAGTCCATAACCTCTTTAGGATTGTCAAAGAACTTTGGCTAATTTCCATCCTAAAAAATCTTCAGTACCGCAGAATACCTGAATGTTGCCTTATGTCTTTTTTCCACATCTGTTCTTTCACAGAATTAAATTCGCGTCGTTGAAACATAATTTCTTGACTCAAATCTTGATAGAAGAAAACAGGATTATTCTGAACCATCAAAGGAGATCTATTTTGCTGGGCATTTCTAATAGCCGTACGTAAAATTGTCTCTCTGTCACAATAGTTTAAACAACGGATAAAAACAGATCTTGGATTCTGTCCTGAAAAAGATTTTCTTCTTAAAACTCTATAAGCACGTTCCAGTATTAAACCTTCAGGGAATTTATCCTGTCCTAACACTCGTGGAATCTATTCAGTAAAAAATTTTCTTGAATCTGGTCCTTCTATGCCTTCTGGCAAACCAACAATTTTCACGTTGTTCCGTCTAGATTGATTCTCCAAATAATCAACCTTTTTTGCTAAATTTTTATTTTGGATCTGCAATGTTTCAATTATTCTATTTTCATCTTGCAGTTGATCCTGTGCATCGACTAAACCTTGATCACACATTTCAAATCTTTCAATGGTTTCAAGCTTAAAAGCTCCATTAATGGCTTCCGCCATTGCATTAATCTTGGAAATAAACAGGTTCACAAAATTAGCTAAGTGACTCGATACAGAATATATCTTATCTTCAAGATCCTTAACAGACATTTCAACAGAAGTAGATTCAGGCATAATGGGGTCTTGCTGTTCCTTAGAGACCACGGGATCTTCTGTCCCTTCCCTTAATTTAGTATCTTTTCTAGCAGTTTGACTTCGTATAAAAATCCCTCTCAAAGTCTCCCCAGCAATGCCAGGAGACTGAAGATCAGAGTTATCTTTAAGCCAAATCTCTTTAATCATCTTCACTGAATCGATGTCTGGAAAAACCGTTGTAATTGAAGATGCATTTTGCAGCGCCACCACTGTAGCAGTCGAATGACAGCTCTTTAACTCTCCAGCTGGTGGCGCCCCAGCTGATTCAACTGTCAAAGACTGAGTAACAGCACTCACAGTGGCCGTTGTGTGAAATACTGGCACCCGTCCAGCTCCTTGGTCCGAAAGCTGTTGAATACAACCTTCAAAGAGCCTCACCGGCTTAAAACGGAGCTTCAATGCTGAACTCTGCACGTCCTCCTCTGGATCCATTCTACGCTGAGTCCTGGCTTCTTGTAAACAAGTAGGCTCAGACAATTTCGGAAAATGTAGTTTTTTAACAGTCTGTTGATGTTTTCTTTTACCTCTTTTTTTGCATATAAACCATTAGGCACTAATCCAACACCTCTTATTATTTATAAATTTTTAAAAGAACTTTAACGGGCACTTAAAGACAAAACAATAAATCAGAGTCAGGAGAGGTCTGGAAGGCACGTCTGTTCCCTACGCCATCTTGCCACGCCCCGCGAAAACATCTGTCTGATACTGCTGGGTCCCATTTATTTAACTTTTGAGGTGTGATATATAGCTTATGTATCCAGTTAAATTGTATCATGCGTAACCTCATGTTTATTGTATTTCTCATAGTTCCGGAGCATAGCTTCTCCCATGTTTCATTCTTTATCTTTATGTTTAGATCTTGTTCCCATTTTTGTTTAGGTTTACCATTTGTTTCCTCGTTCTCCTTTTCTTGCAGTTTGATGTACATGTTTGTAACAAATTTTTAAATGATCATTGTGTCTGTAATCACATATTCAAAATCGCTTCCTTCTGGTAACCTCAGACTGTTTCACAATTTGTCCTTCAAGTAGGTTTTCAGTTGGTAGTATGCAAACATTGTATCGTGAGTTATATTATATTTATCCTTCATTTGTTCAAAGGACAATAATTTACCTCCCGAAAAACAATTTTCTATTCTTTTGATCCCTTTTCTCTCCCATTCTCTAAAGGAAAGGTTATCTATTGTAAAAGGGATTAGCTGATATTGTGTCAATATTAGTTTTGGTAGTTGGTAATTTGTTTTATTCCTTTCTACATGAATCTTCTTCCAAATGTTGAGCAGATGATACAATACCGGTGAATTCCTACGTTGCACCAATTTTTCATCCCATTTATATAGTATATGTTCAGGTATCTTCTCCCCTATTTTATCTAGTTCTAATCTGGTCCAATCTGGTTTTTCCCTTGTTTGATAAAAATCTGATAGGTATCTTAATTGTGCGGCTCTATAATAATTTTAAAGTTTGGTAGTTGTAAGCCACCTTGTTTGTACCATTCTGTTAATTTATCTAGTGCTATCCTCGGTTTCCCCCCTTTCCATAAAAATTTCCATATTATTTTCTTTAACTCCTTGAAGAATTTCTCTGTTAGGCGTATTGGTCATGACTGAAATAGGTATTGTATCCTTGGAAAAATGTTCATTTTAATACAGTTTATCCTTCCTATCAGTGTTAGTGGTAAGTCTTTCCAATGCTCTAAGTCGTCTTGTAATTTTTTCAATAATGGATGGTAATTGAGTTTATATAGATGGCCGAGGTTTTTATTTATTTGTATACCTAGGTATCGCATTGCTTGCGTTTGCCATCTAAATGGCGATTCTTTCTTAAACTTTGTGAAATCCGCATTATTCATTGGCATTGCTTCACTTTTATTTGCGATGATCTTGTACCCCGACACTTCTCCATATTCCTTCAATTTCCTATGTAATTCTTTTATTGATATTTCTGGTTCTGTTAAGTATATTATAACGTCATCTGCAAATAGACTGATTTTATATTCCTTCTCTTTTATTTTTATCCCTCTTATTTTATTTTCTGTTCTTATCAGTTCTGCTAGTGGTTCTATAGCTAACGCGAACAGTGAGGGAGATAGTGGACATCCCTGCCTTGTTGATCTGCTTAAGTTAAATTGTTTTGATATATATCCATTTACTGTCACTTTCGCCAATGGCCCCTTATATAATGCTTTAATCCAATTAATATATTTCTCTGGTAGGCTGAATTTTTGTAGTACTTTCAATAAATAATTCCGTTCTACTCTGTCAAAGGCCTTCTCCGCGTCTAAAGCAACCACTACTGTTGGAGTTTTATTTCCTTCTACTGCATGAATTAAGTTAATAAATTTACAGATATTGTCTGTTGTTCGTCTTTTTTTAATAAATCCAGTTTGGTCTAGATGTATTATTTTTGGTCGCCAATCTGTTTGCTAATAGTTTAGCTATTATCTTATAATCTGTGTTAAGTAAAGATATTGGTCTATATGACGCTGGTGCAAGTGGATCTTTCCCTGTCTTTGGTATTACTGTAATTATTGCTGTTTTGCATGAATCTGGTATGCTTTGTGTTTTATCAATCTGGTTGATTACTTCCAGAAGGGGAGGAATTAATAAGTCTTTAAATGTTTTATAGAATTCTATTGGGAATCCATCCTCTCCTGGTGTTTTATTGTTCGGTAGTTTTTTTTAATATCTCCTGTAATTCTTCTATTTCAAATGGTTTTATTAATTTATTTTGCTCCTCTGTTTGTAATTTCGGTAGTTCAATTTTAGTTAGAAATTCATCTATTTTCCCTTCTTTCCCTTCGTTTTCAGTTTGATATAGTTGCTCGTAGAATTCCCTGAAGTTTTCATTGATCTCCGTTGGATTATATGTAATTTGTTTGTCCTTTTTCCTTAATGCCAATACCATTCTTTTAGTTTGTTCTGTCTTAAGCTGCCACGCTAGATTTTTGTGCGTTTTTTCTCCTAGCTCATAATATTTCTGATTTGTCTTCATTATGTTCTTCTCCACCTTATATGTTTGTAGTGTTTCATATTTTATTTTTTTATCTGCAAATTCTCTTCTTTTAGTTGTATCTTCCTTTATTGCTAATTCTTTTTCTATATTTGTTATTTCCCTTTCCAACTGTTCTGTTTCCCGATTGTAGTCCTTCTTCATCTTCATTACATAACTTATTATTTGCCCTCTGATGAATGCTTTCATTGTGTCCCATAGTATAAACTTATCTTTCACTGATTCCGTAATTATTTCAAAGTACATTTTAATTTGTCGTTCAATGAATTCTCTAAAATCCTGTCTTTTAAGTAGCATGGAGTTTAATCTCCATCTATACATTCTTGGTGGGATGTCCTCTACCTCTATTGCCAATAACAGGGGTGAGTGGTCCGATAATAGTCTAGCTTTATATTCCATTTTCCTAACTCTCCCTTGAATGTTCCCCTATCTGCCACTACTCCATCACGTGACTCCTCTCGCTCAGGGGGCATCTTGATCTATCTCGAGTCTTCCAGGTTTCAGGAAAGTATCTGTTGCGGAGAAAGAACTTCACTACTATCACCAGGGTAATGGTTCGGGAGAGTTTTATTAGTAAGATATCTTGGAGAGCGAACCCAGCCTGGGCCAGCTCTAATAGTGTGCGGCAGTCCAATTTATACAGTGAAATAAACAAGTGGGTACACAATATCAGTAATTGTACAATGTCAGCGATTTGGTGACATCTTCGGATCAAGTTGCGAGACAAGCCATAAATGGTCATCCTCTGGTATCAGAACTTTGGAGAACTGTGGAACATTGTGTGCCTGCAAACATGCTTGTAGATAAGCCGTAGCATTGTGATATCTGCCCTTGCCTGAATAATATGCAGGTGGCTTCTCATGAGTTCTAATAAACAACTAATGGATGGATTCTTAGCACTTTGTTTTCAGATTTTCTACCATGATTGAGAGTCTGCTAATAAAACTGATCTGCCATAGACATGGACCAGACAAGTGTTATACTAATACAAGGCTTTTATTAACAGACTCTAACTGGCCAGTGGGAAAGCATCTCCATCTGTTATACCAGTAGGATTGTGCATTTCTACAGCCGTAGCCAATAGCAAGCAGTCAGTAGGATAGCCCTCACCCCCATTACATCATCACAGGAGCTAATCGAAGTTCACGCTTGAAGTCTCTCAGAGAAAAATATGTTGATCGCAAACTATCAAAAGCTTGCCCTGCTGCTGTACATGTTTAAGACAGAGCCAGCGAAGATGCTCTTGGAAAAGTGTGTGACACCATGAATGCTTTGCCTCAAAAGACAACTTGTGCAATGTTTCATTCTGCATATTATTTAGCTCTGAATGACAGACCCCATGCTGATCACTTTGACTTACTGGGACTTCAAAACAAAAATGAGCTTGACATTGGAATTGGATTGCATTCCCACGCTTCGTGCTGCAGAGATAATTCATTGCATAGCCCTTAATATGAAGAGGAAAATTTGCCAACATATATCAAGCAGATAAATAGCAAAATTGATGAACCAATGAGCCCGAGGATTAAGGCTGTCCCGATAGTTTATTTGAAATGTGAAGGTGAGAAGGAAGGTGATCCCCATTTCATCTAATTGAACTGCCTGATTAGAAGGCTGCCACTATCGCTGAGCATCTGTTGAATTGTCTCAATAGCCATGGGCTTGATGTCTCTTGCTTGAAACAGAACCTTGTAGCATATGCTAGCAATGGGGCAGGCGTAATGCTTGGTCAAATCTGGTGTTGCTACAATTCACAAGGAACATTACCCTTGGCACTGTCTGGATCACAGATTAGAACTTGCAGTTGGTGATTCAGTGAGAGAAGTTCATGGAATTTTCAATCATTTATGGACAAATTGTATTCTATATACCTCTAAATCAAAAGGAACTGTCTGAATGGGCCTCTCAACTAGAACAACAACTTGGCAGCATAGGCCGTGTTCTGGGCACCAGGTCGGTAGCTGGCTCGTTGAGAACAGTTTCAGCTGTGCGGGAACATGACGAAGCATTGTGTTTTCAATTTGGAAAAGCAGTGAAGGATGACACAAGATCTGAGAGTGGCAGAAAAAAGATCTGCTAAACTGACTCTCTTCAGTACAGTTTTGATGTATGACACATTGCATGAACTTTGTTTACCGTCAGAATGTTTACGGAAACGCACCTCTACCGTTGTTTACGCAGACAGAGCGATCCAACAGATCATAAGATCACTGCAGGGACTGAAAGAGCAACCTGGTAAAAAAATCCAAGAAACTCAAGAGGTGGTTGAAAAGGGGAAGTTTGGAGAAATTGCCTGAGTGAGCAGCAGAAAAATTGTCTCCATTAATGATCTAGTTTCTTTCTACTCTTATAAACAATTTGCAGCACTGTATGTTCACGACAACATCCTTGAAAGGTTCTCAAACTTCTGAACCTCAAAGTATGGTATAAATCTCTGCTAAATGAAATGTGTGTCCTTGATAAAGGCTACCGACCTGCTGAAATACCACCTAATAATCTTTTTTTTTTCTTTGGCTTGGCTTCGCGGACGAAGATTTATGGAGGGGGTAAAAAGTCCACGTCAGCTGCAGGCTCGTTTGTGGCTGACAAGTCCGATGCGGGACAGGCAGACACGATTGCAGCGGTTGCAGGGGAAAATTGGTTGGTTGGGGTTGGGTGTTGGGTTTTTCCTCCTTTGCCTTTTGTCAGTGAGGTGGGCTCTGCGGTCTTCTTCAAAGGAGGTTGCTGCCCGCCAAACTGTGAGGCGCCAAGATGCACGGTTTGAGGCGTTATCAGCCCACTGGCGGTGGTCAATGTGGCAGGCACCAAGAGATTTCTTTAGGCAGTCCTTGTACCTTTTCTTTGGTGCACCTCTGTCACGGTGGCCAGTGGAGAGCTCGCCATAGAACACGATCTTGGGAAGGCGATGGTCCTCCATTCTGGAGACGTGACCCACCCAGCGCAGCTGGATCTTCAGCAGCGTGGACTCGATGCTGTCGACCTCTGCCATCTCGAGTACTTCGACGTTAGGTATGAAAGCGCTCCAATGGATGTTGAGGATGGAGCGGAGACAACGCTGGTGGAAGCGTTCTAGGAGCCGTGGGTGATGCCGGTAGAGGACCCATGATTCGGAGCCGAACAGGAGTGTGGGTATGACAACGGCTCTGTATACGCTTATCTTTGTGAGGTTTTTCAGTTGGTTGCATAATACATATTTTTGAGGTAAAATTTTTCGTGCACCAAGTGGCACTTGGTGCACGAAAAAAAACCACCTAATAATAGAGAAGCTACAATATCATCTCTGTAAGAGGTTTAAGCCTTCCTCATTCCATGTTATAAATGCCTTCAGAGGTTATGTGCCGCATCCCCCAAGATCTATGCCCATGACTGAACCTTTCACCAGTTATTCCTATTAGTACTGTTGAGTGTGAGAGGGGGATTCAGTCATATGATAACAACAACAGCACGCTCAAGGATTCTCACAACTCATGTATCATGTATTTGTTAAACTTCACGGACTTTCCCTCATTCAGTGGAATCCTGAACCATCTGAAACATCATGGATATGGTACCACAGGTCAGCAGATGCAGTCGGGACAAGAGTTGCTTCAGACCCCCCCCCCCCCCGAAAACATATTACTCCTGACCTTTTGTGGAAATTATTGTGAAACTTCTCATTGGTGGCATTTGGTAAGTAGGTAAGTAGGTAATTAGTTTTAAATTGGTAAAATACTTTGTCATATTATTAAATTATACAATGCGCTCATTTATACAGTACCAAATACAACATAGCAGTCACCAAGGTCTTGCGAGACCTTCTTCTCCTGTTTTTGGGTGAGATCCTGCACCTAAAAAATTAGCACTGCACCCCTGAGTCCAGCTGGGAAAAGACACTGTCTGTCTACCTATGAGTAAAAAAGCAGACAGGTGCCTGAATACCAAAAATGGCAGTGTGGCCAGAGCTGTTGCAACGACAGAGCTGCCGCCAGTGCGGACCCCGGGGACAGTGGAAACACAGCGCTGCTCCACATGGTTTGACCGCCTGGTCCTAAGGCCGGTGGCCCTGTACCAGTTTTAAACAGCCTGTTAAAGGAGCCGATGATGCTTGTAAAATCTTGCTGTTGCACTGCATTGGTTTCCAAACTTCTCTCCAACTACAAGGTAAACCCTCTTTTCCGAGGAGTGAAACACAAAAGTTGGCAGACACTGTGGCGGTAGTAAAAGCGCACAGAAATGATGGAGGAACTAAGATGGTCTTGTAGCGTCCACAGGAAGTAAAGATATATTACCGATGTTTCGGGCCTGAGCCCTTCAAGGTGTAGGGAAACAACAGGAAGGCATCAGAATAAAGACAAGGCTCTCTGGAAGAGGAGTCCAGGCCAACAAAAGATATTAATTGGAGAAATGTGTCAACGAAATTAATGGATTGGAGAGCCCGAGTATCGTTTCACAAACTTTATTTCACATGATACATCACAGAGAGTGGGCAGCCGTCTTCACTGCTCACCAACTCCAAAATCAACTTCTACAAGCAGAGATATTTATACAAAGAGATAAACAGTGGTTACAGAAAATAGGATTATGTCATGGAATAAACTCATCAAAAATTACATCAAGACCTTGACTACAATTTTTTTTGTATTAAAATATTAGTTTGATCTAATATGAAGGAGAGAGCATCAATAACCGATATTAAGTCCCTAAGGCTACAGCTTAGTTTCTAAACAACATCAATCATCAATAATCACTGGTAGTGTCCTTGTCTATGGCTTGTAGCCATGCGCTACTCGAAAAGAGATGCGTACACATGTAGTGTAGTCAGGTTAAGACCGTCCAGGTCTCGGCCCACTACGTCCATAAATTGCTGGAAGGTCTGTGCGGCATTCTTTAGCCCAAATGGCATTCGGAGGAATTTGAAGAAGCAGGATGGGGTGATGATGGGCGGTCTTGGGGATATCATTGGGGTGTACCGGGATCTTAGCCGCAAAGTCCTGGATGTGTGGTATAGGGTACCGATCCGGTGTTGTGGCCTCGTTGAGCCAGCGGTAGTCACTGCATGGTCTCCAGCCCCCAGTTGCTTTGAGTACCATGTGCTGGGGAGAAGCCCATGGGCTGTTTGACTGCCGAGATCCTCCAGCTTCCTGAATTCCTCCTTTGCCAGAAGGAGCTTCTCTGAAGGAAGGCATCTTGCCCTTCCATGGAGAGGTGGGCCCTGGGTCAGGACGTGGTGCTGTACTCCACGTCAGGGTATCACCATGGTGAATTGGGCGGCTGAGAACTGCCGGGAACTTGGCCAGGTCCCTGGCGTACTTGTTGTTTGATCTCTGTATGGGGTCCAGGTGGAGTGCTAGGAGCCTGGAGTCTTTGAAGGGGAAGGTTTGAAAAGTTCTGGCATGGACCATTCTCCTTCCCTTGAGGTCCTCTATAAGCTGTGGGCACGCAAGAAGTCTGCCCTGAGGAGCGGCTGTTCCACTGCGGCCAGCGAGAACAACGACGAGGAGGAGCTGCCTCCCAACTGTAGTTGGACCTTGCTGGTATCATAGCCCGAATCGTGCTGTTGAGGGCAGCCCTCAGCATGGGGCTCGACTGCCTGTTCCTGGTGTCCTGTCCCAAAGTGGGTAGGACGCTGACCTCTGCTCCTGTGTCCACGAGGAAATATCATCTGGACTGGTGGTCCCAAATTTACAGGAGGCTGTCTTTGTGGCCAGCCGTCATGGCCATTAGCGACAGTTGGCCCCAGTGTTTCCCTGATACATGCATGGTGACCAGCATTGGTGGGCTCCAGTGCTCTATCTCTGGTTGTAGAAACACCATTGGTCCTCTGGATCGCCTCCTCTGGTGTGCTGCTGTTCTCATGTCGGGTCTGCATGGGCATGGATGGGGGGTTTTAGTGACGAGCCCCATGGATGCCGAACACTCTCTCTTCTGTATCCTGTTGGAATCTAGGGGTTAAAACAGTATGAAATAAATGATTAATTAATAAGTGTATATTTACTGCATGGTTCAGGGAAAAAGGAATGTGATTAAGTGGCAATCACAGCATGGAGCAAAGTTGGCTGAGCAAAATTGTCTGCTCCAAAATACAGGGAGAGGAAATGCATAAAACGATTTAGGAGGAATGCTCAAACTAAAGGAGGTGGTGAGTAGCACAGGAGACACAGGCCAGATCAGAACAAAGAATGGCCTGCAAGAAACAAAGGGAATGGAAAACCAGTCTAGGAGGAAGATTAAGGCAGGAGGAGGGAGGTGTTAAAGAGAACAGCAGAAATTGGCTGGACAAGAACAGAATGGTGATTAGAAATATCTGGGGATGAATTAATTTCTGATCAACACAACAGGATAGTCTGGCCTGGAGGATTAAGATGGGAGTGCTACACCCCAGATATCTGCAAAACAGGAGATGACTTGTGATAACCCTTATGCAAAAAGATCTAGCAAAGGAAGACAACTTTTGTTCTGTATGATAATGAAATCTAGTAAAGGAAGCCAACTTTTGTTCTGTATGATAAGGTTGACCTATATAAACTGAACCAACTGGACAATAGGGGTCAGTCTTGGGGAGTAGCTCACTGTGCAGGTGACCTATGAACTAATGAGTGACCCAGAGCTCTGTTAAGTTTTATTCTTGTGCTGTGTAATAAATTGACTGTTGAACCGAATACCTTCTCCTATCACTTCATTCAAAGAACACGCTGGACTCAGACTACACATAGACTAAATTAAGAGTAAGGTAAAGCCAGAGTCCGACAATCCACAGAACGTCCACTCATGCTGCAACTTTCTGGGGGGGGTCGCTGAAATCCGCATCAGCCATGAACAGTTGGACGACCTTGGGCAGTTGCTCCAGGAATGCCTGCTCAAACATGATGCAGGGCTCGTCTTTGCCCAGGCGGGCCAGCATCTTGTTCATGAGGGTTGATGGGGGCCTGTCCCCTTGGTCGTCCAGGTGGAGCAGACGTGCGCCCCCCCCCCCCTTTCTCATGCAGTGAGAGCCCGAAAATCTCAATCAGCAAGTCCTTGAAGGCAATGTTCGCGCCTTCCGATAGGAGCTCCCGGATGAAGTTAGCCATCTGGCCTACTGTCATGGACCAGGGTGCTCACCACGTGGTAGTGCTGTGATCTGCCGGATCTGGAACTCTGCCTCAGCCTGGTCAAACCACACGTGTGGTTGATTCGTCCAGAAGGTAGGCGGCTTGAGAGTGACCACATTGACTGCTGCCTGTTCGCTCATCGCTGGGTTTAAACCGTCGGGGTCACCAATTGTAGCCGCGCGCTACTTGAAAGAAGATACAAATACATAGTGTTGTCAGGTTCAGCTCTGAGTTTTATTAGGGCTCAGGCCCGACTTTTATACTTGCACTGTTCCCGCCGTGGCCCCCCTTGGCTGACATCACAACATGCACAACAAAAGCGGGTTTCCTGCACGCAGATACTTTCCTGCATAACAATGACCTTCTTCCCTGCATGTTGTCCCTGCCTGTTGGCTGCGCAGCAAGGCCAGTGCCATTTTGGGGTCGCTGGCCTTTAAGCTCCCTTTGCTGTTCACCCCCTGGTTCTCTTATTGCAGCGAGTGCCGCTGCACGGCCTGCTGGCCTTTGGTTGCGCTTGCCGCCCGGAGTGCTGGCTCAATCACCGCGGCGGTGGGCCACCACAGTCTAAGCTTTATGACCATCAATTGAGCAACACAAGCTTGCGAATACAGGGTGAATGGATGGCCAATCTCTCTACCTCCATCCCCCACACAGAAGGTCTCAAAGCCCTTTGTTTCAGAGGAAGAGCAGTAGATGTCATGTGTATGGATTTCAGCAAGGCATTTGATAAGGTTCCCCATGCAAGGCTTATTGAGAAAGTAAGGAAGTGTGGGATCCAAGGGGACAATGCTTTGTGGATCTGGAACTGGCTTGACCACAGAAGGCAGAGAGTGGCTGTAGACGGGTCATATTCTGCATGGAGGTCAGTGACCAGTGGTGTTCCTCAGGGATCTGTCCTGGGACCCTTGCTCTTTGTGGATTTTATTAATAACCTGGATGAGGAAATGGAGAGATGTGTTTGTAAGTTTGGTGATGACATGAAGGTTAGAGGTGTTATGGATAGTGAGGGGGCTGTCAGAGGTTACAGCGGGACATTGATAGGATGCAAAACTGGGCTGAGAAGTGGCAGATGGAGTTTAACAGGTAAGTGTGAAGTGGTTAATTTTGGTGGGTCAAATATGTCGGCAGAATATAGTAAGACTATTGGCAGTGTGGAGGATCAGAGGGATCTGGGGTTCATAGGAGGATGTGCAAAGCAGCTCCGCAGGTTGATTCTGTGGTTAAGAAGGCTCACGGTGTATTGGCCCTCATTCATCGTGGAATTGAATTTAGGAGCAGGAGGTAATGTTGCAGCTCTGTAGGACCCTGGTCAGACCCCAAATGGAGTACTGTGCTCAGGTCTACTCACCAGAAGGATGTGGAAGTGATAGAAAGGGTGCAGCAGAGATTCACAAGGATGTTGCCTGGTGTAGGGATCAGGCTGTGAGAGATGAGAAAAACTGATATTGCAATATGAACATGAAGAAATGAAGAAAATAAAATTGATACATAAGTAAATGAATGAATTCAGTACAAACAACATGAGAAATGGATATTAGAAGGCAGGAAGCTGACACTGTCTGAGTAAGATAAGAATCTCCTAGAGAATCAGCAAGTTCACTAACTGAAGGAGATAAGGACAGACAATTGATGATAGAAGTAGTTAGTCTGAATGAGATAAGGGTCTCCAAGCCCCAGATAGAATTAGCAAGGCTTGCATAAATAATTAGAAAACCTTAGATAGTATTAGCCAGTTCTACATATATAATTAGTAAGCCATACACAGATTTATCAAGTTATGCATATTAAATTAGTAAACCCTAGACAGGATTAGCGAACTCTGCATATGAAGGGACTGTAGCTCTGAGAGTTGGAAAGGTGTGAATGGGGACAAGGGCATGAATAAGGACAATGGGGATAATGACATGAGAAGACACCGACAGGATACCCCCCTGGTCCTCCAAGTGCACAGAAACAGCACGTAGGCAGGCAGGATTGCCTAATGCCAAACCTCTCCAGCAGGAGGCAGAAGAATGTAAGGGGGGGGGGGGGGTTATTCCTATACTGAGATAAACTGTATAAAAGTTGGGTGAGCCCCAGTGTATGTGTGTATTCCCAGGGTAAGGGGAAGCACCCAACTTTGCATTGTTGTATAATAAATGTTCTTTGTTCTCAATTTTTGTCTCGAGCAATTTCTTTAAAGGTAATTCTGTTTCTAACAAGGCCTTTCGAAAACAGGTGGAGTGAACTCGGCCTTTTCTTCTTGGAGCGGCAGAGGATGGGAGGTGGATAAGATGAGAGGCATTGATCTTGTGGATAGTCATAGGAACATAGCAACATAGGAAGTAGGAACAGGAATAGGCCAAAAATGGCCCATCGAGCCTGCTCCGCCATTCAATACGATCATGGCTGATCTAATTTATGACCTAACTCCACCTACCTGCCTTCTCCCCATAGCCCCTAATTCCTCTATCATGTAAAAATTTATCTAACCGAATTTTAAATATGTTTAATGAATCAGCCTCAACCACTTCCCTGGTTAGAGAATTCCAAACATTCTGGGAAAAACTATTTTTCCTCATCTCTGTCCTAAATCTACTCCCCCGAATCTTGAGACTGTGTCCTCTCGTTTTAGTTTCCCCAGCCAGCTCAAAAAACCTTCCTACATCTATCCTATCCATACCCTTCATAATCCTATATGTTTTTATAAGATTTCCTCTCATTCTTCTGAACTCGAGAGAATACAATCCTAGATGATTTAATCTTTCATCATAAGTCAACCCCTTCATCCCAGGGATCAACCTTGTAAACCTCCTCTGGATCGTCTCCAAAGCCAGTATATCCTTCCTCAAATATGGAGACCAGAACTAGACACAGTACTCCAGGTGCAGACTCACCAGTACCTTATACAGTTGCAACATTACCTCCCTACTCCTGAATTCAATTCCTCTAGCGATGAAGGCCAACATTCCATTTGCCTTCTTAATAACCTGCTGCACCTGCAACCTAATGTTTTGCGATTCATGCACAAGCCCTCCCAAGTCCCTCTGCACAACAGCATGCTGTAGTTTTTCACCCTTTAAATAATATTCAGCTCTTTTATTTTTCTTGCCTAAGTGGATAACCTCACACTTATTAACATTGTACTCCATCTGCCAGACCTTTGCCCACTCATCCAGCTTAACTATATCCCTCTGCAGACTCTCCACATCCTTATTACAATTTGCTCTTCCACTCAATTTGGTGTCATCCGCAAACTTGGCTACACCACATTTTGTCCCCTCCTCCAAGTCATCAATGTAAATGATGAACAGTTGTGGGCCTAGCACCGACCCCTGCGGCACCCCACTTACTACTCTCTGCCAACCTGAAAAACTCCCACTTCTCCCGACTCTCTGCCTCCTGTCAGACAACCAATTTTCAATCCAGGCCAATATACTTCCCCGGGCCCCACTTTCCTGTAACTTGCTAAGAAGTCTCTTGGGCAGCACCTATCAAACGCTTTCTGGAAATCCAAATATACAACATCAACCTGTTCCCCTCTATCCACTGCACCCATTATATCCTCAAAGAATCCTAACAAGTTTGTCAAACAAGATCTTCCCTTTCTAAAACCATGTTGCATCTGCCTGATTGAACCCTTACGTTCCAAAAGTTTCACTATTTCATCTTTAATGATGGCTTCGAGCATTTTTCCAACTACAGACGTCAAGCTAATTGACCAATAATTTCCAGTCTTCTGCTACATCCCTTCTTAAAAAGTGGCGTGACATTTGCTGTCTTCCAGTCTGCCGGGACGGGACCTGCCCAGAATCCAAGGAATTTTGGTATATGACCACAAATGCATCAACTATAACTTCTGCCATTTCCTTCAGAACCCTTGGATGCATATCATCAGGACCAGGTGATTTGTCTGGCTTTAGTCCCATTAGTTTCTCCATCACTACTTCCTTTGTAACAACTATTTTATCAAGGCCCTCCCCAACATTCACATCCTTAACTCCGCACTTGGGCATGCTGGGCGTGTCTTCCACCGTGAAGACTGACACAAAATATTTGTTATTTCCTCATTTTTTGCCACCAGTTTTCCTTTCTCATCCTCCAAGGAATCTATGTTAACTCTGGCCACCCTCTTCCGTTTTATATATTTATAAAATTTTTTTGCTTTCTGTTTTTATATTTTGTGCCAATTTACTTTCATAATCATTTTTCCCATTTCTTATTACCCACTTTGTAACCCCTTGTTGTCTCTTCAAGTTATCCCAATCTTCCAGTTTCCCACTGCTCTTTGCAGCTTTGTACACCTGCGCCTTCAATTTTATACTCTCCTTTATTTCCTTTGTTAACCACGGTTGATTTTTTCCTCCCTTGCTGCCCTTTTTCCTGACCAGAATATATTTTTGTTGAGCATTACGAAATATTTCTTTGAAAATCTTCCACTGTTACTCAACTGTTTCATCAATTAGCCTGTGCTCCCAGTCCACTCTGCCCAATTCCTCCCTCATCCTATGGTAGTCACCCCTGTTTAAGCATAATATATTCGTTTTAGATTGAGCTATTTCCCCTTCCATCTGAATGAGAAATTCAATCATACTATGATCGCTATTTCCCAGATGGTCTCTGACTATTACATCATTTACTCTACCTATCTCATTGCACAACACTAGATCCAGGAGAGCATTTTCTCTTGTGGGTTCCTTAACATGCTGCTCAAGAAAGCTATCGCAGATGCATTCTATGAAGTCCTCTTCCAGACTCCCACGACCAACTTGATTTTCCCAATCTATGTGGAAGTTAAAGTCCCCCATGACTACTGCCGTATCATTATTACATGCCGCACTTATCTCTATTTATTTCCTGTGCCTCTAAACTATATTTATTTGGTGGGCGATAGATAACACCCACCAATAATTTTTTCCCTTTGTTATTCTTTATCTCTACCCAAATGGACTCAACATTATGCTCTTTAGATCTTATATCATCCCTCACTACTGCCTGAAGTTCATCTTTGATTAAGACTGAAACTCCACCTCCCTTATCATCCTGTCTATCTCTTTGACCACCTGATACCCTTGAAAGTTTAATTCCCATTTAGGCTTTTTCCCAGGTGGCCACAAGAGGACACAGGTTTAAGGTGCTGGGAAGTAGGTACAGAGGAGATGTCAGGGGTACTTTTTTTTACGCAGAGAGTGGTGGGTTCGTAGAATGGGCTGCCGACAACGGTAGCCGAGACAGGTACTATGGGCTCTTTTAATAGACTTTTGGATAGGTATATGGAGGTTAGAAAAATAGAGGGCTATGGATAACCTAGTAATTTCTAAGGTAGGGACATTATGGCACAACTTTATGGGCCGAAGGGCCTGAATTGTGCTGTAATTTTTTGGTTCTAACCAGTCACCCTCTACTCCTACCGTCCTCCGCCTGGCAGAACTTGTTCTCCCCTTTAATAACTTCTCTTTTAACTTATCCCATATTCTCCAAACCAAAGGAGAAGCCATGGGTACTCGCATGGGTCCCAGCTATGCCTGCTTGTTTGTCGGCTTCATGGAGAAATCCATGGTGCAAGCCTATGTGGGCAAGGACCCCCCCCCCAACCCTTCCTCTGGTATATCGGCGACTACACCAGGCCTGCCTCATGATGAGCTTGTCAACTTCATTCACTTTGCTTCCAACTTCCACTATGACCTGAAATTCACTTGGTCCCCCTCCAGCGACATTCTTCCTTTTCCTGATATCTCAACTACACTTCACACCCAGTTCCCTGCAAGGATTCTATTCCTTTCCCTAAATTTTTCTGTCTGCAGCGCATCCAAGATGAAGCCTTCCAGTCCATCTCATCAGAAATGTCCTCCTTCTTCCAAAAACATGGCTTCCCCTCCATCACTGCCAACTCAGCCCTCACCAGCATCTCCTCCATTTCCCGTTCATCTGCCCTGGTCCCCTCTGCCCGCAGACACAACAAAAGCAGGATTCCCCCTGTCCTCACCCATCACCTTTCCAGCCTCCACATCCAACACATTATCCTCCATAATTTCTGCCACCTACAACGTGATCCCACCACCAGACACACCTTCCCCCCTCTGCCTTCTGTAAGAACTGCTCCCTCTGTGACTTACCCATTCTACTAATCGCCCCCTTGGCACCTTCCTCTGCAACCACAGGAAGGGCGTCATCACCACCATTCGTCACCCTAAACAGTCCCTCCAAGTGAAGCAACACTTCACTTGGGTGTCAGCAGTGACATCTACTGCATCTGGTGCTCCCGTTGTGGCCTTGTCTACATCAGAGAGACTGGGCACAGACTGGGAGATCACTTCTCTGGGCACCTTCACTCCGTCTGCACCAGTGACAAGGATCTCCCAGTGGCCAACCATTTCAATTCTACTTCCGCACTGACATGTCTCATGCACCGCCAAATCAAGGCCACCCGTAAATTGGAGGAGCAACCCCTAATTTTCTGTAGGAGAACTCTCCAGCTGGGTGGCATTAATGTCGATTTCTCCATTTTCTGCCAGCCCACTCCATTTCTCTTCTCCATTCCTCTCTTCTTTCCTCCACCTCCCTTCCCCTCCATTCACCAAACCAGCTACCCTCCCCATTTCCTGCTGTGCCCTCCCTCCCTTATCCATCTATTACCTCCTACCTGTGGATCTGTGCTCCTCCTCCTTGCCCCTGCACCATTTGACCAGGAGTCTGTCTACATTTTGTCCAAACCTTGAGGAAGGGCTCTGAACTGACAATAACCACAGCAGCAGTGCGGGTATAAGACAGCTTTAATAAACTAATATGTACACTAAGAGGTCTTGTCTCTCTGCAAGACGAACCTGGAAGGCTAGACTGTAGCTCTGGACTGCTTTATATACAAGGTCACTGGGTTGACCCCTCGTGACCTAGTGGTGTAATTACATTTTAGCCTCAAGCCTAAAATGTTGGTTATCTTTGCCACATAAATGACACTGTTTGACCTGCTGTGTTTCTCCAGCGTTGCATTTTTACTTCCCCTGGTTTGAAGATCGTCAGGTCCGAAGTTATTCCCTAGGTCTGAACTGAGAAGAGCACGGAGGCTCACATGGTGATCCTCACAAAGTAGAATTGCTGGTGATCCTTCCACGCTACTTCCACATTATCACTAACCTCTGGAACACAGGGGTAATTGTGCACAATTCTAGTCTCCTTTCCTAAGAATGGAATCTGGCACTGGAGTAATTCCTGGGGGCAGAGGAGAAAGAGGAGACCAGCAACATCCTTGCATTGAAGTCCTTCTAAGCTGAGTGAAACATGGCCACCTACAGACGCTGTGATTGCAGTAAGCCCACCAAAATACTGGAGGGACTCGATTGGTCCTTGCAGCATCTGTAGGAGACAAAATTATATTGCCAACATTTCGGGCCTGAGCCCCCATTTTTATTTAATTCTTCAACGTGACCCACGTCAGTAACAATATATACAGACCTTCAGTGTTAATATATACACAGTGACATTTTCATTCCCCCCTGCCCCCTCCCTCCCCAAAGAACAAACAAACATGACAGAAGAAAAAATAAAGGAAAAGAAAAAGAGATCGTGTCGTCCAATATTTTATACTTGACTTTTTTCTTAATTGTGACTTGTCACGTCAAGAGATGGAGGTCTGAGATCGACGGTTTCTAATAAACTCAATGTATGCTTCCCAAATTTGTTCAAATAAAGCGAATTTGTCTCTTAGGTTGTAGGTAATTTTTTCTAATGGAATACACTTGTTCATTTCTATGTACCATTGTTGTATTTTTAAGGGTGTTTCTGTTTTCCAAGTTATCATTATGCACTTTTTTGCTGTTGCAAGCGCAATTATAATAAATCATTTTTGAACCTTGTCTAATTCTTTATCTTTTATCTTTTATGCTGTTTAACAGGGAGGGAGGGCACAGCAGGAAATGGGGAGGGGAGCTGGTTTGGTGAATGGAGGGGAAGGGAGGTGGAGGAAAGAAGAGAGGAATGGAGAAGAGAAATGGAGTGGGTTGGCAGTTTAAATCCTCCCAGAAGGTTTTCACTCTGGTCCATGCGAACCCGCATTATGCCTACGTTGAGTACCCGGACAGACGGGAGGACACAGTCTCAGTAAGGGACCCAGGCCAAGCTGGATCAGGCGCAGCAGTGCCTTTAACCCAACCTCCCCCTATTCCTTCTCCCCCAGGTCATGTGCTTGAACAGAGGGACCAGCATCACCCCACCAACTCAGGCCCAGACTGTCGACAACACCGTTGGGGAATTGAGCGAAGCAGTGGCCGCACCCTACAGGCCTGCCGGTGACACAACTCCAGCAACCCCAATCCCGGCACCATGGCGTTCACGCTGGATGGTCAGGGCCCCTGACCGGTACAGCCCCTAACCTCCATTCACCCTGGGGTGGGTTCTCAAAGAAGGGGTAAATGTGATAGTACAGATTCTATCACCAATGTGTCTCTGTACAGATTGTAGTGTAGGATGACTGTGATTGGCTGAAAGCATAGGCACACCTACTGGCAGGTCTTAAAGGATTGCTCATAGCCAGACCAGGTCATTCTGGACTGGTCGACCTACATGTGATATGCTCCATTCTTTTAGTTAATAAAAGCCTTGGTTTGGATCAACAAGTCTTTGGTTCTTTCAATGCGCATTACAAGGTGCACATCTTCTTTAATCACCTGCCCTATTTTGGGCATACCTGAGCTGGCTGGAGGTATAAAGCCCTCCATGTGGAACATCTGGGTCTCTTTCCCCCTGAAGACCAACCCGAAGTCCGCTCCAGGTCACAGGCCAGAGCCCGCGCTGGAGAGTCAATTACAAGGTGAGTGCCGGGTTCAGGAACAGCTGCTACCCCTCCACCATCAGACCCCTCAACAACAAACTCAATCAGGGACTCATTTAAAGACTCGAACGTGCACTTTATTGATTATTTTCTCTCTGTACAGCACAGTCGTTTGTTTACATTTCTTTATTTTTTTTACATGTATCCGCTGTGTAACAGTTGTTCTTTTGCACTGCTAAAAAGTGGTAATTTTGCCTCGCCTGCAGGAAGAGGAATCTCAAGGATGTATGTGATGTCAATTGTGTATCTGACAATAAATTTGAAACTATGGGGCACATGTATGAATCAATCATTGTGTAACATCTTTCTTTCCGACCAATTTACAAACTGCACCTGGTCAAAGGGTGGTGGGTACTATTTTTATGACTTTCCGCTAATATTATATCCATCACGATGTGTAGCGATTGTCAATTCCGTTAAATTAAATTTAGACATCCAGCACAGTACAGGCCATTTTGGCCCAGGAGTCTGTTCCGCCCAATTTATACCCCATTAACCTACACCCCAGGTACGCTTTCAATGGTGGAGGTAAACCAGAGACCCTAGGGAAAACCCAAGCAGACACAGGGAGAATGTACTAACTCCTTACAGGCCGCGTGGGATTCGAACTGTAGTTCCAATCGCTGGCACTGTAAAGGCGAAGCACTTCATCCCTGCCGGTGTGTCCAATGAGAATGTATTGCATGTATCTTGTCTGAGTGTGTGTGTGTATGCCAGGGTAGCCAAACTCATGAGCACACCCACGTGACTCTTTGACCTATAATGTGCACCTTGCGGAAATATCTGCATTGGCTGAGATAGGAATCGTACAATATAGTGACTTCTAAAAAGTATTGTTACCTTTATATCGCAAGTTAGCATTAAAAATGAGTGAGGCAAAGTTACGTCTTTCCACTGGCTTGGCACACACTATTATAGCCCCTCAACAGGGCGGCACAGGTAGCGCAGTGGCTGGAGCAGCACTGTTACAGCGCCAGCAATAGGGACCAGGGTTCGAATCCTGCCCTGTCTCTAAGGAGTTTGTACGTTCTCCCTGTGTCAGTCCTCCAGTTTCCTCCCACCATTCAAAACGTACTGGGGGTTGTAGATCAATGGGTGTAATTGGGCAGCACGGGCTCGTGGGCTGGAAAGGCCTGTTTACATGATGTATGCCTGAATTTAACATTTAAAATAAATTTTAAAAATATATACTGCGTGTGTTTGGGACATGGGTGAAATAACACAACTCAAACACTAAAATATGTTTATACAGTTTAATAAAAACATGTAGCTGACTGCTACAAAGAAACACACACACACAGTGTGGCAGGTTATGCTCACTCACTTTATTAGGGCTGGAAAGGCTGCTTTTATTACTGTTCAAGTTCCCACTGTATTTGCTGATTGTCTGAGTCAGCCATATAAATACCAATAGCGGGCGGGAACATCCATGCATATCAATGCCCTTCTTCCCCAGCTTCTTTCTGCTGAGTTCGCTGGGCAGCTTGATCAAAACCATTTTAGAGCTGTTGGTCTGATGCTGCCCCAGCTTCTACCCCCGCCGGTTTGTTGTCCTGGGAGTCGCTTTAGCGATCTCTGTCTTCGTCTGCTGCCGCGCAATGAGCTGGCCCAATCTCCGCAATTCCAGGCCACCACAAACACCAAAATTTGGCAGAAACTCAGCCAGTCTTTCAGCGTCCTAATGAGATAAAGACATATTGCCAACGTTTTGGGCCTGAGCCCTTCTTTGCTGAATAAGCAACAAAACAGGGAATCTCAGAATAGGGGCAGTGTTGGCTGGGGGAGGAGTCCAGACCGACAAAAGGAGCTAATTGGCTATGATAAGGGGAGAGGTGAGAACTGATTTTGTCTGTGTGAAAGGAGGAAGAGAGAAAAGGGAGAGAAAGGCCCCTTCATATAAAGAGCCCAAGTATAAAGGCAGAGATTTTTTACCCTTGTGTTGGGAGACTTACCTCCATCATTGTGCCTTGCTTATTCAATCCAATTAATCTTTTGCAAAAGGCTATTTACAGTAATAAGGAACAGTATCAAAATAAACTGATGTGATAGTGGTGGGACCAATCCAAATATAAAGGTCAAAGAGTGTACTTTATTCAGCAAAGATACATAATTGACGTTTTGGGCTTGAGCTCTTCATCAAGGTATGGAAAAATGTCGGCAGGTGTCTGAACAAAATGGTGGGGGGGAAGGGAAAGGGGCAGGGGGAGGAGCACGGTCCCACGGGCAGGAGGTAGGTAATAAATGGATAGGGAGGGAAATGGGGGGGTGAATGGAGAACTGGAGGGAAGGAGACAAAGGGAAAGGGAAGGGAGAGAGAGCAGGCCTGCAGAAACCAGAGACGCCGACATTAATGTTGGAGAGGGCCCCGATGGACAATCAAGTGTTGTTTCTCCAATTTACGGGTGGTCTTGGTGGGGTGGTACACAGAACTGAAAGGGTCGGCCAATGGGAGATCCCTGTCTCTGATGCGGTCCGAGCAAAGGAGCTCAGTGAAGCGATCTCCCGGTCTATGCCCAGTCTCTCTGTGGTAGAGAAGGCCACCATGGGAGCACCGGATGCAATGGATAATCCCCATCTGTAAAATACAACATTCTATTTCAAATGAACATGCAAGTCGGCTTTGAAATGAGACATATCTCATTGCTCATTCTAGATTTGTCAGTGATGCAAAAAAACATTGGTCATGTTTGCCAAAAGAAAAGACAAGTGGAGTGACTTGTATTTCTTGATATTTACATTAAAAATTTGTAGCTAAATCTGCGTATAAGAGTGAAAACGTCCCTGGAATATTTTTTCTTGTCTTGCAGCTCTCAAACATCTGAAGTTTATCGTACAAGGTACTTGATGTGGGGTGGGGGGTGGGAGGGAACTCAGACACAGAGGAATGCTGCTGAAGGAAAGCCTTTATTTAGACGAGATATCATGGAGGGAGCTCTGTCCCCTAAAGGCTGACAGCCGAGTCTCTGCCCAGTGAGATAAAACATACATATTTACATCCAAAATATGAGATTGAAAAAAATTCTACTGGAGAGAACAAAGGAGCTTTGAAACATGTTTCAAGCATCGATCAGTTGGCCTCGAAGGCCAATTGGTTTATCGAGGAAAGCAGAGCAGAACATTGTCATTGAGAAAAAAAAACGAGCTGGGGTCACATCTATCTCGAGGTGCAACATAATTCATTGAGTCAACAACTAGGGGAGGATACGCAGGGGTTTAGAAAACAAATTGATCGTTTGTTAGGAGCAGGCAGCATTAGTAATTAAGCAAGCAAATCTTAAAATTTTCTCCCACAGTCCTGGTCAGGCCACATCTGGAGATCTGTGCGCAGTTCTGGTCTCCTGACTTGAGGAAGGATGTACTGGCTTTGGAGGCTGTGCAGAGGGGGTTCACCAGGTTGATTCCAGGGATGAATGGGTTGGCCTGTGAGGAGATATTGAGTCGGGGGCGTGGCAAGATGGCGTAGGGAACAGACGTGCCTTCCAGACCTCTCCTGAGTCTGATTTATTGTTTTGTCTTTAAGTGCCCGTTAAAGTTCTTTTAAAAATTTATAAATAATAAGAGGAGTTGGATTAGTGCCTAATGGTTTATATGCAAAAAAGAGGTAAAAGAAAACATCAACAGACTGTTAAAAAACTACATTTTCCGAAATTGTCTGAGCCTACTTGTTTACAAGAAGCCAGGACTCAGCGTAGAATGGATCCAGAGGAGGACGTGCAGAGTTCGGCATTGAAGCTCCGTTTTAAGCCGGTGAGGCTCTTTGAAGGTTGCATTCAACAGCTTTCGGACCAAGGAGCTGGACGGGTGCCAGTATTTCATACAACGGCCACTGTGAGTGCTGTTACTCAGTCTTTGACAGTTGAATCAGCTGGGGCGCCACCAGCTGGAGAGTTAAAGAGCTGTCATTCGACTGCTACAGTGGTGGCGCTGCAAAATGCATCTTCAATTACAACGGTTTTTCCAGACATCGATTCAGTGAAGATGATTACAGAGATTTGGCTTAAAGATAACTCTGATCTTCAGTCTTCTGGCATTGCTGGGGGGACTTTGAGAGGGATTTTTATACGAAGACGAACTGCTAGAAAAGATACTAAATTAAGGGAAGGGACAGAAGATCCCGTGGTCTCTAAGGAACAGCAAGACCCCATTATGCCTGAATCTACTTCTGTTGAAATGTCTGTTAAGGATCTTGAAGATAAGATATATTCTGTATCGAGTCACTTAGCTAATTTTGTGAACCTGTTTATTTCCAAGATTAATGCGATGGCGGAAGTCATTAATGGAGCTTTTAAGCTTGAAACCATTGAAAGATTTGAAATGTGTGATCAAGGTTTAGTCGATGCACAGGATCAACTGCAAGATGAAAATAGAATAATTGAAACATTGCAGATCCAAAATAAAAATTTAGCAAAAAAGGTTGATTATTTGGAGAATCAATCTAGACGGAACAACGTGAAAATTGTTGGTTTGCCAGAAGGCATAGAAGGACCAGATCCAAGAAAATTTTTTACTGAATAGATTCCACGAGTGTTAGGACAGGATAATTTCCCTGAAGGTTTAATACTGGAAGGTGCTTATAGAGTTTTAAGAAGAAAATCTTTTTCAGGACAGAATCCAAGATCTGTTTTGATCCGTTGTTTAAACTATTGTAGCAGAGAGACAATTTTACGTACGGTTACTAGAAATGCCAGCAAAATAGATCTCCTTTGATGGTTCAGAATAATCTATCAAGATTTGAGTCAAGAAATTATGTTTCAACGATGCGAATTTAATTCTGTGAAAGAACGGTTGTGGAAAAAAAGACATAAGGCAACATTCAGGTATTCTGCGGTACTGAAGATATTTTAGGATGGAAATTAGCCAAAGTTCTTTGACAATCCTAAAGAGGTTATGGACTTTGCTCAGTCTCTACCAATCATGCAGTTTCAGGAACGATGTAGTCCTTCAAGGTCTCCAAAGAGAGTAGAGATGTAAGGTGGGATCCAGATTTTTAAAAGAAATGGAAGCAATGGTGACCGAAGTGGTAACGTTGATTTTAAAAAAATAAATCTTTTATCTTTCTTTTTGAGAAGAGTTTAAATAGTTTAAATAATGATGATAGTTTAATGAAATGGGAGTTGGGAGAGGGAACTGGGTGGGCACTAGTTTCCAGAAGTCATCAGCTACCTGTGAGTTATCTCACACCCAATATTTTGGGGGAGTTACCGCTTTGGGCGGTTTAAATAGGAGGAGGTAGTTGTGACCTCCGACCTGTTTTTTTTTCTTTTTAATTTTTGGGTTAAGAAGTGAAGGTCTTTTTTAATTATTTTTTTAAAAATAAATAATTTTTTTTAACTCTTTTTGTTTTCTGATTGTAATTGAGAGGGAATTAGGAGGTTTTTTTCTCTCTCCTTTTTTTGGGGGTTTTTTTTTCTCTTTTTTCTTTCTTTTTTAAGAGGATGATGTCACAGAAGATAAGTCAAAAATTGAGGATGTTGAATTAGATGAAGAGGAAGATGAGGGGAAAGATGGTAAGAAGAAAAAGAAGAAAATTAAGTACAAATATATTGAGGGAGAAGAGTTTAATAAAATTAAGTTAATTTCGATAGAGAATTTTGAAGATGTTATATAAATGAAGAATATGGAGAATTTTATAAGAGTTTGAACTTTTTTTTATTTTTTATATAAGGGGAGGGGAAGGGAATAAAAAGTTTATTTGATTGTTTTTCTAAGGGATGTTTTTGTTCTCTTGATGAATTATATAGGAAACTTGGTATTAATGGAAATTCTGTATTTATGTATTATTAATTATGATTTTTTGTATAATAGATATGTGGTTGATATATGATTTTAATATTTGAACTTAGTTTTAAAGTGGATTTAATTTGTTAAATACATGTATTATGTTTGATTTAAATATATGTTTAAGGGTATTATTTTAGTATTGATATTTTTTTGTTGTTAATAATTTTTTGTTGTTGTTAAGTTTTATCCTTTTTTTTGTAAGTGAGGTTTTTTCTATTTTATTTACAACATTGTTAATTAATTCTTCACTCTTTATTTTGGGGGGAGGGTTGGACTAATTAAATTAGTTGATTAATGTTGTGTTATAATTATTGGGGGGGTTAATTTGTGTAGTTTAATGATGTAATATTCTAATTTTTATTATCTTTTTTTTATTATTTCTTTAAATGTAATTTTTATTTTATTCATGTCATAAAATTTTAAATAAAGTTTAAAAAAAAAAGGAGAGATTGAGTCACCTGGGGTTGTACTCGCTGGAATATAGAAGAACGAGAGGGGATCTTATAGAAGCACATAAAATAATATAAGGCATAGACAGGAGAGGTAAGTAAGTTGTTTCTCTTGGTAAGGGAGGTGAGAACTAGGGGACATCACCTCAAGATCCAAGGTAGAAGATTTAGGTCAGAGATGAGCAAGGCGAGATTAAGGGAGCCTGTAGCATTTATTTTATTGGGGCCCTGAATCATGCTGTCTGGTGCATGCACATTGAGGGGGTAAAGTGTGACTGCGGTGCCCCTCTTCCCCCCACCGCTGAGAGGGTTTCTGATGCTGACCCTGCATGTCCGATTTATTAAGTTTGAAATAGTCTTAATTATTCTGAACAAAATGATGCTAGCTTTCTCAGATCACGATATGTTCTGTGGTTACCAGTGGTGTATCTAGGGAACACAGCACCCATGGCAAGGACTGAAATTGTGCCCCCCCACCATTAAAATTTACACAATTTGCACTCACACTTACACTGAAATTACATTCCCTCCCCTCCCCTGTTAAAAATGACTAACACATTTTGATAAAACATAACTTATTTATGGCGGCTGGCTGGCTCAATGCGCCAACATTGGCCATCTTCATAACCCATAATTCCCCACACAGCTGGAACCTCTACTGCTCATCAAAGCTATCTACAGCATGCAGTTCCCCGACATATAAGCGAATGAAACCAGCCTGTCCGAAGGGCTGAGGTGAGGATTTTTTTTTTGGTTCGGCTAAAGCGCATTTCCGTTTAGCCAATTATCACCTTTATTTACACAGAAGGACCCTTGAAAATCTGTCTACAGGGCCCGTAGCATATGCTTCTATCACAAAATAGGCTCAAATAATATCTCTGGGTTCTACATGCAAAGTTTTAAAAATAAACTTTAAATTAAAGTGATCATGGTGAACAACAAAGACTGTGAGTATCGTCACCATGTGGCTCACTAGCAACCCTGCCGTCAATTGTTGCGCGCCGAAAGCGCCTCGTCTTGCTCACGAGCCATTGCCATTTTGTGTATTGGGTGTTTATCACGAATAAGGTAATCTTAGAACAACGAGTATTATCATAACAGCAGTGGAAATATAAAGGCATGGTGCTCGCAGCAGAAGATTTTACCCTCAAGATGGCTACAGGAGGTAAGCGCTGAAGTTATACTATTGGATACAAACTGAACGTAGTGAACTATGATAAAAGCATGGTAGTAGAGTGGCAGCGAGAGCTTTTGGAGCACCGCCTGCAGCAAAAAATGAGACAAGAATGGAGAAAGCAAGAGCAACAGCTACAGACTGCTAAAAAAAGGGTAAACATAACCTTTGTTGTCCACATTGGCCAGAACTTCAGGAGGAGTTAAAACAAAAACTGAGTGATAAATTCAGGGAAATGTATTTCTACCAAAATGATAATTAATGAGGTTTTCTGCTATTCTGAGTTTCTTTTGTTTTCTCTTGTAAATTCAAGCAGTGTTATTATTAAAAAGATTTTTCCTTTTGTCCTAGCTGCATGCTTTGTCCAAGTCTTTTTTTCTGCTATACAGTAGCTACATATTTCAATAACATTAAATGCTCACCCGTAAATACACTAAAAAATTTTTAATATTCCCTGCTGAAATGGGAGGAGGGTGGTCTTATATGCACATGGGTCTTATATGCTGCCAAATACAGTATTTGTCCTGTATTTGTTCTATGTCTGGTTGTGTGTCTGAGTGCTTTGCACTGAGGACCACAGAATGCTGTGTCGTTAAGTTGTACAATCAGATGACAATAAACTTGATGCATTTCTGGGAGTGGGAATTGTGAGAGATAATAGAATATAGGAAGTAAAGCTAGTATGAATTAAATAAGGAATACTAGACTAGATTAGAGGAAGTTAAGTAAGTGCTGAGTAGGGATGAATTCTGATAAGGATGAATTCCGATAAGAGTGTGAGGAAGGGTTACCAAGTATAATAGAATAAAGGGGTCTTATAGTGATAGAAAGAATTAGCAAGTTCTCTGCAGATAGTAAGTCCTGGGGGTTGAGATGTGTGAATAAGGACAAAGGCAGATTCATGAATAAGGACAATGACATGATGGGACCCAGACAGACCCCATGGTCTTTCAAGTTTACAAGAAACTGCAGTAGGCAGACAGAATTACCAAATGCCAAACCAATCCAGGAGGCAGAAGAATGTTAGGGTGGGAGGGTACCTCTACACTGAAATGAACTGTATAAAAGTTGGGTGAGCCCCAGTATGTGTGTGTATTCCCATGGTAAGGGGAAGCACCCAACTTTGCACTGTTGTACAATAAATGTTCTTTGTTCTCAATTTTTGTCTCGAGCGAAATCTGTGAAGGTACTTCTGTTTCTCACAGGAATGGAGTCAGGTGAAATGTTTCATAGAACCATAGAACACTGCAGCACAGAAACCAGCCATTCTCGTCTGTGCTGAACATTTGTTTTGGGCCAGTCCCACTGATCTGGACCCAATCTACTAGGTGGTACATTTGGTATAGTGGTTAGCACAACGCCTTTACAGCGCCAGAGTTTGAATTCTGCGCTGTCTGTAAGGAGTTTGTGCATTCTCCTCGTATCTGCGTAGTTTTACGGGAGCGGGGGGGGGGTGGGAGGTGGGGGGGACTCCAATTTCCTCCCACTGTTTGATTGGATGTAAATTGGGCAGCATGGACTCATGCGCTGAAATGGCCTGTTACAGTGCTGTGTGTATAAATTAACAAAAACTCTCCCATCCATGTACTTGTCCAAATTCTTCTTAAATGTTAAAATTGACCCCACCTCAGCTGGCTGCTCGTTCCACACTCCCTCCACTCTCTGGGTGAGGAGGTTCCCCCTAAACTTTTTCCCTCTCACCCTTAACCCACGTCCTCTGGTTTGTATCTCAGTGGGAAAAGCTGACCTACATTTACTCTGTCTATACCCCTTATAATTTTAGGGGTAATTATATTATAGATTAATTATACCTCTATCAAATCTCCCCTCATTCTTCTAAGTTCAAGAGAATAAAGTTCTAACCTGTTTAAACTTTCTCTGTAACTCAGTTCCTGAAGTCCCAGCAACATTCTAGTATATAGCTGCCCTCTTTCTAGCTTATTGATATCTTTCATGTAGTTCGGTGACCAAAACTGCACAGAATATTCCAAATTTGGCCTCACCAATGTCTTATACAACTTTACCATCACATCTCAATTCCTGTACTCAATACTTTGATTTTTGAAGGCCAATATGCCAAAAGCTGTCTTTGCAACCCTATTCACCTGTGATGGCACTTTCAGGGAATTATGTATCTGTATTCTCAGATCCCTCTGTTCTACCGCACTCCAGTGCCCGACCATTTACCATGTGTGTCCTTTCTTGGTTTATCCTTCAAAAATGCCACATCTCACACATGTTGGCATTAAATTCCTTCTGCCATTTTTCTGCCCTTTTTTTTCCCCAGCTGGTCCAGATCCCTCTACAAGCTTTGTAAACCTTCTTCCTTGTTCACAACACCTCAAATTTAATGTAATTTTCAAGCTTGCTGATCCAATTAACTATGTTATCATCCATATCATTGATATAGATGACAAACAACAATGTTCCCAGCACCAATCCCTAAGGCACTAACCACAGGCCTCCATTCTGAGAAGTCATCATCCACTACTGCTCTCTGGCTTCCCCCATCCAGCCATTGTTGAAGCCAATTCACTACTTCACTATGCGTCTGAACCTTCCTGATTCACCTCCTATGTGGGTCCTCGTCAAAGGCCTTACTAAATTCCATGTAGATAATATCTACAGCCTTTCCTTCATTAACTTTCCTGGTAACCTCCTCAAAAAAAACTCTGGAAGACCTATCTTGCACAAAATCATTCTGACAATCCCTGATCAGTTTCTGGCTATCTAAATAATTTACACCTTCCAATAATTTACCAACTACTGACATCAGGCTCACTGGCCTATAATTTCCAGAGTTATTTTGGAGCCTATTTTAAACAATGGAACAGCATGAGCTACCCTTCAATCTTCTGGCCCCACACCCGCGGCTAAGGACATTTTAAATATTTTTGACAGAGCCCCTACAATTTCTGCACTAGCCTCGAGGGAATATCTTGTCAGGCCCCGAGGATTTATCCACCCTTATTTAGTTTAAGACAGCAAGCACTTCCTCCACTTTAATCTGAATATGCTTGTTTTCATTGACCTCACTGCTCATTTTCCTTACTTCCCACAACTCTGTGCCTGTTTCCTGAGTGAATACAGATGAATAAAACATTTAAGATCTCCCCATCTCTTTTGGCTCCATACAAAGCCAACCATTGTGATCTTTAAGGGGACCCATTTTGTTTCTTACTATCCTTTTGCTCTTAATATACCCTTCAGATTTTCTTTCACATTGTGTGCCAAAGCAACCTTTTTTTTTTAGCCTTCCTGATTTATTTTCTGTGGTTTTTCTTGCATTTTTTATACACCCTGAGCTCCATGTTGCCTATATCCATTAAACACCTTCTTAACTTGTGGAAAAATATTCATCTTAATACAATTTACCCAACCAATTAAGGTTAACGGAAGATCTTTCCATTTAATTAAATCCACTTTAATCCTTTTTAATAAAGGAACATAATTTAATTTACATAAAGACTGATAATCAGCATTTACAAATACTCCTAAATATTTAATTTTATCTGACCATTTTAATTTTATGATAGTTTTATATTCTGAATAATCACCTTCTCCACATGGCAAAATTTCACTCTTATCTCAATTTACTTTATATCCAGATAGATCTCCAAACTGCAATAAACATTCTTGCAACTGTAGCAACGACTGTTTTGGTTCTGTCAAATATATCAACACATTGTCTGCAAATAAATTAATCTTATATTCATCATCCATAACTCTCATCCCTCTTATCTTATCATTTTGTCTTATTGTCTGAGCTAACAGTTCAATAGCCAATGCAAACAAGGCTGGTGACAATGGACAACCTTTGCCAATTTAAATGGCAAAGAACCTTGACCATTTGTCACCACCCTGGCAATTGGGTTTGTATATAAAGCTTTAACTCAACTAATGAAAAAAAGGCCAAATTTAAACTTCTCTAACATCTTAAATAAAAAATCCCATTCAACCCTATCAAAGGCTTTTCCCACATCTAGCGCAATCTAGTGGTTGGCTGCTGTCGATATGCATTGACCATTGTTATCAACCGAAGAATATTATCTGATGCATTCCTATTCTTAATAACAACTTAGGTAAGTACTTAGCAAGCTGATTTGCTGACACTTTTGCTATAATTTTATAATCTACATTCAATAAAGAAATAGATTTATATGAAGACACTTTCAACAGATCTCTATCCTTTTTCAGAAATACAATAATTAAAGCACTCAAACAAGATTCCAGTAACACCTGTTCTTCAGCTTTTTGTTGTAATACATCCCCAAATACTGTAAGGTAAAACATCATGAGATGGGAATGTGTAGGGAGTTACCCTGTACAGGGCAGTAACAAGAAGGGGAGGTGTCCTTGTACTCCTGTTAGGTAAAACATCATGAGATGGGACCGGAGAAGGAGTCACCCAGTACTAAGGAGTAACAGAATGCATCCTTGTACTTACAAGATAAGAGAGACATTGATGGATTGAGAGGCAGGAAGCTAGCAGGGAAAGGATAGCAACAGTTTTAGTCATTGGACAAGTAATGATATGATGATGTTCTAAGCACATATCCAAGGGTATAAAAAATCACCATTTTGCTGATAACGGCAGAATGCATTCTCCGACTAACTTTGTTAGTCGCAAGTGTTACAATCCGGTAATAAAGAACAAAGAACCCTGATTTCGACTCAGTCTGGTGTTTGTCTCACTCATTCATGAACAATGCAGACCTAACAATACCGAAGATAAATCTTCATAAAAGTTTTTATAAAATTCCACAGAGAATCCATCATCCCCTGATGACTTTCCATTTGGCATCTCCTGAATAGCTTCCTTAATCTCAAAATCTGTAAATGGAGATTTCAGTTCCATAACATCTTCCTCCCCTAATACTGGTAATGTTAATATGGATAAATAGATTCAATAAAAACAGTGTCCTGCTTCCCCTCAGAAGTATATAATTTTTGATAGAATGAGTAAAGCTGGTCATTAATTTCCTGAGGTTTATAGGTAACTATTGAATTCTTTTTAACAGAATTAATAGTCCATGATACCTGCTCCGTTTTTAATTGCCATGCAAGTACCTTATGTGCCCTCTCGCCCAATTCATAATAACGCTGTTTATATCAATTAATTAAATGCTCAAATTGATAAGTTTGTAATGTGTTATAACGTAATTTCAAATTTGCTAAAGCAGCTTTTTTACCTTCCATCACATCTTTCTGAAAATCTTTCTCTAACTCAGCAATTTGTTTCCCCAATGCTAAACTTTTTGCCTTAACTTTCATAGTATAAGTAATAATCTTCCCTCTCAAATAAGCTTTCAAAGCATCCCATAGTACAAAATGACGACCTACAGAATTAACATTCTCAGCCAAAAACAAAGTAATCTGTTCTTTAACAAAAGTAACAAAGTAGAATGGCAATTACAAGAATTTAAAGAGATAAAAAGAAGAATTAAGAATGCAGAAGAAAAAATGAATAAAATGGAAATGGCCATATCAGAATTAGGAAAAAGAGTGGAAAATATGGAAAAACAAGAAACAATTGTAGATATGGAAGTAGAAGACTTAAAAGAGAAATTAGAAGAATCTAATAAAAAAGTTAAAGAGACACAGGAGCTGTTAGCTCAGAAGGTAGATATAATAGAAAACTATAATAGAAGAAATAATATAAAGATAGTGGGCCTTAAGAAAGATGAAGAAGGCAAGAATATGAGAGAATTTATAAAAGATTGGATCCCCAGGGTCCTGGGAAGACGAGAATTACAGGAAGAAATGGAAATAGAGAGGGCACATAGAACTTTAGCCCCGAAACCACAACCGCAGCAAAAACCAAGATCCATTTTAGTAAAATTCTTAAGATATACAACAAGAGAAAATATATTGGAGAAAGCAATGAAAAAAGTAAGAGATGACAAAAAGCCACTGGAATATAAAGGTCAAAAATTTTTTTTCTATCCAGACATAAGTTTTGAACTCCTGAAGAAGAGGAAGGAATTCAATACAGCGAAAACGATCTTATGGAAAAAAGGATATAAGTTTATGTTAAGGTACCCAGTGGTACTTAAAATAGTTATTCCAGGGCAACAAAACAGACTATTCTCGGATCCAGAGGAAGCAAGGAAATTTGCAGAACAACTACAAAACAAGCAGAGAGATGAAGACATGTAATAAGAGTAAAAATGACCACGATCTATATGTATGTGTGTAAAGGGGTATATGTGTGTATATATATATATATATATATATATATAGTGTGTGCATACATGAATGTATCCATATTTAGAGGAAAATATATAGAGTATAGACAAGAATTAATAAGGGAGGGAAATGGAATAGAGGGAATAAGGAGGGAATTAAAAAAATGACCTTTGTTACATATGAAAATTGAAATCTTTTCTGGGTGGGGCTGGGTGGGGAGGAGTTACGATCACTGCAAAATCAGCTGACGTTTGCAAGTGAATTCGCAAATCCAAATGGAGAGGGGAGATGTGGTTGTCCGACAAGGGATAAAGGGCAACTCAGGAGGGGGAGGGGAGAATGGGGTTAAAGAAGTTTTAAATAGGAGAATAAGGAAAATGTTTGATGTTTTAGAAATGTTGTCTTATAAAGTGTTCAAAACAAGAAAGCAGAAATGGATAAGAAGGAAAGGTGATGATGGAGAAATGGAAAGGGAAGATAAACAAATTATAAAATGGCTACGCTGAACTATATGACTTTAAATATTAACGGAATACATAACCAAATTAAAAGGAAGAAACTGCTAAATTTACTGAAAAAAGAAAAAATTGATATAGCATTTGTGCAAGAAACACATTTCACTGAATTGGAGCACAAGAAATTAAAGAGAGATTGGGTAGGACACGTAACAGCAGCGTCGTATAATTCAAAAGCAAGAGGAGTAGCTATATTAATTAGTAAAAATGTGCCAATTAAAATAGAAGAGGAAATAATAGATCCAGCAGGGAGATATGTAATGATAAAATGTCAGATATATTCGGAGTTTTGGAATCTACTCAATGTATATTCACCTAACGAAGAAGATCAAAAGTTTATGCAGATATTTTTTTGAAGATAGCAGATACGCAAGGGAACATATTAATAGGAGGGGATTTCAACCTGAATTTGGATTCAAATATGGACAAAACTGGGAAAAAAATTAACAGAAAGAACAAAGTAACCAAATTTATAATTAAATCGATGGAAGAAATGCAACTTTTGGATATATAGAGGAAACAACACCCAAATGAAAAGGAATATTCATATTACTCGGCTAGACATAAAACATACTCAAGAATAGACCTATTTTTGTTATCAGATCGTATGCAAGATAGAATAAGAAAAACAGAATATAAAGCTAGAATATTATCGGACCATTCACCCTTAATATTGACAATAAAGTTAGAGGACATCTCTCCAAGAATGTATAGATGGAGATTAAACTCCATGCTACTCAAAAGGCAGGATTTTAGAGAATTAATTGAAAGACAAATTAAAATGTATTTTGAAATAAATATGGAATCAGTGAAAGATAAGTTTATACTATGGGATGCAATGAAAGCGTTCATTAGAGGGCAAATAATAAGTTATGTAACCAAGATGAAGAAGGACTATAATCAGGAATCAGGGCAGTTGGAAAGGGAAATAGTAAATATAGAAAAAGAATTAGCAATGAAGGAAGATACAACTAAAAGAAGAGAATTGGCAGATAAAAAAAATAAAATATGAAACACTACAAACATATAAGGTGGAGAAGAATATAATGAAGACAAAACAGAAATATTATGAACTAGGGGAAAAAAACGCCCAAAATTTTGCATGGCAGCTTAAGGCAGAACAAGCTAAGAAAATGGTATAGGCATCAAAGAAAAAAGACAAACAAATCACATATAATCCAAAGGAGATCAAGGAAAACTTTAGAGAATTCTATGAACAATTATACCAAACTGAAAACGAAGGCAAAGAAGGGAAAATAGATGAATTTCTAACTAAAATTGAACTACCAAAATTACAAATAGAGGAACAAAATAAATTAACAGAACCATTTGAAATAGTAGAAATACAAGAGATAATAAAAAAATTACCAAATAATAAAACACCAGGAGAGGATGGATTCCCAATAGAATTCTATAAAACATTTAAAGATTTATTAATTCCTCCCCTCCTGGAAGTAATCAACCAGATTGATAAAACACAAAGCTTACCAGATTCATGTAAAACAGCAATAATTACAGTAATACTAAAGCAAGGGAAAGATCCACTCGCACCAGCGTCATATAGACCAATATCTTTACTTAACACAGATTATAAGATAATAGCTAAACTATTAGCAAACAGATTAGCAGAGTATGTACCGAAAATGGTAAATCTAGACCAAACTGGATTTATTAAAAAAAGACGCACAACAGACAATATTTGTAAATTTATTAACTTAATTCATGCAGTAGAAGGGAGTAAAGCGCCAACAGTAGCAGTTGCTTTAGACGCAGAGAAGGCCTTTGACAGAGTAGAATGGAATTATTTATTCAAAGTATTGCAAAAATTCAGTTTACCAGAGAAGTATATTAATTGGATTAAAGCATTATATAAGGGTGTCTTGGGTAAACTTGTACCTTTCACTTTGTTCGTTTTAGATTGGTCACAGTGTTTGAGCTACCGAAAGAAAATAGAGACACACACCGAGAGCAGTTCAGTCTACACAAATGTTTATTACAAATATAAAGCAGGTTTCAAACTACAATATGCAAGCCTGCCTAATCATACTTAACAACGCCTGGACTGGTCCCAACTGCCGAAGCGAGGCAATGACGGCACACTTGTAGTAGGCTGCCGGGGCGCCGGTAGCAGCTCCTTCACCTCCCCCGACCGGGACGTTGCTCGGACTCTAGCTGTTCTTCCTTCTTGACAAGGGATGTTCCCATCCCTCGGAGAGTCTAAACTTGCAGCAGGACCACAGACTTTTATACCCCAAAAACAATTAATCATGCACCCACTCCCTCTAACATTTGTCAGTCAAAATCAAAGCTGAGCATACTATTCTACAATTTAGAAGATTAATTATTATGGAGCAGGATGCTATGATATCCTGGTTTATCTCATAGATACAAGGACTCATTAAAACTTCTTGAGCAAGACAGGTTGTGACCAATACGTCAATTTCAGAGTGTCGTATTTGACAACTGCTTTCCCTGGGCCTCACGGTGGAATTCCATTTCAAAGTGTATCTTCAGATAAGTCCCCATGGCTGAGTTTAATTACATCTGCTAGTTCTGAAAGTAAGGTGACCTGCGTGTGGACCCAGTGTCGTCAGTTCCACATAAGCAAAAAGCATCTGAGTACATGGTTTTAATCCTCCATTACATTCCACCCCTTGGTCACAATCTGTCATTTGCGAGGCCTAACCAGTATTTGAGTACAGAGGGAGCGAAAAAAGAGAAATCAAAACAACAATTACAAAGATAAGCAATGACGCGAGCAACCAACGGAGGATAGTGTGGCCCACTCCCCCAAATGTAGCAGTTAGCCATGAGAAAGGATTCCAACCAAGGCTCAAATTATCCTTGTTGGCCACAATACCCAGATACTGGAGCTCACGAACAGATTTTGAAACATGCTGAACAATAACATATTTATATAAGCTGCACTTGAGGCTGGTGACCGAGGACTTCCTTGGTGTAATGCATCGGACCGTGTTTCCCACGGGGAACTCCCTTGGAACGTCCTCGACATTACAAATCCAATTGCTGGCATCAAAGCAGCTGTTAAGCCAGATCACCAGGAGTGTAAAATGGAGAACCTGGAACAAAGAAGCCTGACACATGTCACTCACGATACCATAAGCGTTCAGTGTTTAAACAGACTAAATCATCCTGTCCCTCAATAGCTACCCACCGAGTGTTACCCTGGGCAGGTGTCACTATTTCCCCTTTTACAGGAGGGCCACTACCTGGTGGTGCCACCCATACCTTTTGTCCAACATTCTCTAGTTCGGGAATGGGGGGCAATGACTGTTATTCCTCTGGAATAGGCTGTAATTCAGGAGCGTGAAGAAGTCGGTGGAAAGGTGTACCTCCTTTTAAAGGGCGATGATTCAAATTGTCGACTGCCTGCTGCAGCACATGGCACCATCCCTTCTGGGTCCCCAGTGATGTTAACAAATGAATTTGTTCCTTCAGTAAGCCGTTCATTTGTTCAACTAACCCGGCAGCCTGCGGGTAATAAGGAATATGGTGGACCCATAAAATACCGTTGTCATTTGCCCAATCACAGATTGCTTTCCCGGAGAAGTGCGAGCCATTATCAGAGTGAATCTCCTCTGGAACATCATAACGATAAATCAAATGGTTTTGTCCTTGGATAGTACTAGCTTGGTCAGCCGTCTTGGTGGGAAAAGTAAAAACCAGGCCCGAAAAGGTGTCAACCATTACTAGGACGTAATATTTACCCATGCAGTCTAGCATGGGGCCTATGTAATCAATTTGCCAGACCGCAGCTGAGTGAGCACCCCGTTTTATTCGGCCATGCGGACCAGGTGGAACGGTATGGAACTTCACAAGCTGACATTCTGGGCATGTACATACGACCATGCGGACATCATCCTTATGGATGGATAAAGCATGTGTACGGGCCCACATAGCTGATCCCTTCTCCCCCAAATGACCACTCTGTTCATGTGCCCATCGAGCCAGGGGGACGGTATCAGCACGGCTGATAGTGGCAAGCTGATCTGCTACTGCATTATGTTGTGCCATGTTAGTCACCATATTGGTATGGGCATCAACGTGATAAACGGTTATCTCACGATGGTGGGAAGCATCCCACAACAGCTGCCACAACTCTTTGCCCCATACTGGGTGGTCATGTATCATCCAGTTGTTCTTTTGCAAATCAGGCATCCATACCACAAGTCCATTAGCCACAGCCCAGGAATCAGTAAACAGGCGAAAAGGGTGATCATGGGGATCTAGTGGTAAAGTGACTGCCTTCAACTCAGCATACTGACTGGAGCCACCATCCCCCTCCTCCGATAAGTGAGTTCCTGACCTGGGATGGTAAGCCACCTGTTCGTGTACGCGGCCCACCCCTTCAGGCCCTCTGGTCGCACGACTCTGAATATACCACTTCCATTTAACAATAGAAGACTGCTGAGCCCGCCGGATCTTTAGATTAGCATCATTAGCCAGGACCCAATTCATTATAGGAAGTGCAGGTCGCAATTGAACATCTGCATCACCTGTCATTCTTTCAGTCTCTAGCAGGGCCCAGTAACAGGCTAGTAACTGTTGTTCAAAAACAGAATAACGAGTGGCAGCCTCAGGCATGGTACGTGACCAGAATCCTAGTGGGACTCGGCGACCCTCTTGTTTCTGCCAGAGGCTCCAGGAGGCCACATCATCAATATAATGGTGAATTGAGAGGGAAGGCGATACTGGAAGGTGGGTGAAGGTATACTGGCGCCCCTTCCAGGTAAAGGCGAACTGATCCTGTGAGTCCTCAGCTATAAGAATACTGAAGAAGGCGTTAGCGAGATCAATGACAGCATACCATGTTCCTGAGTTCCCAGTAGCAATGTTTTCAATAAGGGTGACAATGTCCGGAACTGCTGAAGCAAGTGGTGGGGCATGTTTGTTCAAAAAACGATAATCAACTGTCATTCTCCAGGAGCCGTCCGGCTTCTGGACCGGCCAAACAGGGCTATTAAAGGGCGACGTTGCGGGCCTCACTACCCCTTCTTCTTGCAGAGCATCGATGGTGGCAGTAATCTCTTCCTGCCCCCCAGGGAGACGATATTGTGGAATGCACACTGGTTTCATGGGGGCTGGCACCATCACAGGATCCCACTTAGCCTGACCCACTACTAGTTTTTTTGTAATAGTTCGAATTCCAAATTCAAATCCCCCTTGGCTAGTAATAAGGGCCATACCGGCCAACATATTAATACCCAGGATACACTCGTCAGTAGCAGCCACCAGGGCATGTAACCAGACAGGGGAAGGGCTATCACCCACCATGGCACAGACTTTTATTTCCTTTGCCAGGGTGACCGCTCCTCCCAACCCCTCTATTCGAAAGGCCGGTCCAGTCCAGAGGTCTGTATTACCAGGAATCACCGAGTGCTCTGCACCGGTGTCGACCAAAGCCAAGTATTGGCGATCATTACCCCCACCCCAGTGGATTGTTAACGGTATGTAGGGCCGCGGATCCCCGTGTGTGCGCCGTGTCTCGATGGAGTAGACACGGGAATCCTGCCCACACCTTCAGGCTTCAGAAGGGTTCGGGGGCTTCCAGGACCACATGCTATTGTTATCTTTAAGAGCCTGTTTAACCCATTGTTTTACCTCATCATGAGTAACTGGAGCAGGAGAAGCCAGCTCGATAGAAGCAGTAGTGGGAGCAGAAAGCACAGCTGGGCCAGGAGGACTCAGCAGCTGGGGATGATGTTCCCCTGCTTTTTGCCTAAATCGATCTCCAATGGCAGCCAGCTCTTTTACAGAGAAATCACGGATCATTGACTCCTTCCGACCCCTGTTCCCACTTTGGCTCACAGGGTCCTCCACCCAGTCTAGGGGAGAAGGTGGAGGCCATCCAACAGAGGGAGTAGGCCATAGAGCATAAGCAGGGGTTTGGGTATTTTCCCCTGGGTCCACATGGGAAACCAGGGTATCTATCCCTTCCATCTCTACCCTTACATCATCCCCCCTTCTGTCTGTTTGGGAAATCTGCTGCCTTATAGGGCGGGCATGAACAGCAGATGGAGAGGGTAGTATGTTAGACACATGCTGAGGAGTATCTGCATTATTACCATTGTCATTCCAGATATTCCCATCCCAATCCTCAATTACATCAGGATCGTCACCATTCCTTATCATGGCATGAATACGATATGGATCGGGTTCTACTCCATGCCTTTCCTTATCTGCACAGAGCTGCTGCCGGAGTTTAATATTACGGCAAATCATTTGGACATGCTTATCTTCCCATTCTTTGGCTCTGTCCAGACTGGTACGAACAATCTCGCTCATCATGGAACAGCATTGTCGCAGGACTTCCAGCTCCTCCTCTAATTGCTTTCTTTTGCACTGAGATTCTACTTCTCTTTGAATTAATTCTGCTTCACGCTGAACGGAGTGGCGTAATGCTGTGGCCAGCAACCAAAAACCATTCGTCAGCATTCCCTTTTTATCAGGAAATTTACTTTCTCGAAGGAGAGTGGCAACCCGCTCTCCCAGAGGTGCACTTGATGAGTCTAATTTCTCATCCCAACTAATGGGTGGTCCCAACAAAGACAGGGTATTGGCCAACATGCCAAACCCATCGTCTTTGGAAGTCCATCCAGGAATCAAGAACTGCTCAGGGCTCACCTCTTTCTTTCGGCGAAACATCTTGAGACCAATCCTGCTCGCAGCGCCAATTGTCTTGGGTAAACTTGTACCTTTCACTTTGTTCGTTTTAGATTGGTCACAGTGTTTGAGCTACCGAAAGAAAATAGAGACACACACCGAGAGCAGTTCAGTCTACACAAATGTTTATTACAAATATAAAGCAGGTTTCAAACTACAATATGCAAGCCTGCCTAATCATACTTAACAACGCCTGGACTGGTCCCAACTGCCGAAGCGAGGCAATGACGGCACACTTGTAGTAGGCTGCCGGGGCGCCGGTAGCAGCTCCTTCACCTCCCCCGACCGGGACGTTGCTCGGACTCTAGCTGTTCTTCCTTCTTGACAAGGGATGTTCCCATCCCTCGGAGAGTCTAAACTTGCAGCAGGACCACAGACTTTTATACCCCAAAAACAATTAATCATGCACCCACTCCCTCTAACATTTGTCAGTCAAAATCAAAGCTGAGCATACTATTCTACAATTTAGAAGATTAATTATTATGGAGCAGGATGCTATGATATCCTGGTTTATCTCATAGATACAAGGACTCATTAAAACTTCTTGAGCAAGACAGGTTGTGACCAATACGTCAATTTCAGAGTGTCGTATTTGACAACTGCTTTCCCTGGGCCTCACGGTGGAATTCCATTTCAAAGTGTATCTTCAGATAAGTCCCCATGGCTGAGTTTAATTACATCTGCTAGTTCTGAAAGTAAGGTGACCTGCGTGTGGACCCAGTGTCGTCAGTTCCACATAAGCAAAAAGCATCTGAGTACATGGTTTTAATCCTCCATTACAAAGGGGCCATTGGCAAAAGTGACAGTAAATGTATATATATCAAAGCAATTTAACTTAAGCAGGTCAACACGGCAGGGATGCCCACTATCACCCTTATTGTTCGCGTTAGCTATAGAACCACTAGCAGAATTGATAAGAACAGAAAATAATATAAAAGGGATAAAAATAAAAGACAAGGAATATAAAATCAGTTTATTTGCGGATGATGTTATAGTATACTTAACAGAAACAGAACTATCAATAAAAGAATTATCTAAGAAATTGAAGAAACATGGAGAAGTGTCGGGTTACAATATTAACGTAAATAAAAGTGAAGCAATGGCAATGAATAATGCGGATTTCTCAAAATTTAAGAAGGAATCACCATTCAGATGGAAAATGCAAGCAATAAGATACCTAGGTATACAAATAAATAAAAATCTCGGCCAACTATATAAACTCAATTATTATCCACTAATGAAAAAATTACAGGACGATTTAGAGCATTGGAAAGATTTACCATTAACACTAATAGGAAGGATAAACTGTATTAAAATGAACATTTTCCCAAGGATGTTATACCTATTTCAGGCATTGCCAATACACTTGACAGAGACATTCTTCAAGGAGTTAAAGAAAATAATAAGGAAATTTTTATGGAAAGGGGGAAAACCGAGGATAGCACTAGATAAATTAACAGAATGATATAAACAAGGAGGTTTACAACTGCCAAACTTAAAAAATTATTATAGAGCCGCACAATTAAGATACCTATCAGATTTTTATCAAACAAGGGAAAAGCCAGATTGGACTAGATTAGAATTAGATAAAATAGGGGAAAAGATACCTGAACACATATTATATAAATGGGATGAAAAATTGGTACAACATAGAAGTTCTCCAGTATTACATCATCTACTCAATATTTGGAAAAAGATTCATGTAGAAAGGAATAAAACAAATTATCAATTACCTAAACTAATATTGACGCAAAATAAGTTACTCCCTTTTACAATAGATAACCTTTCCTTTAGAGAATGGGAGAAAAAAGGGATGAAAAGAATAGAAAATTGTTTTTCAGGAAATAGATTATTATCCTTTGAACAAATGAAAGATAAATACAATATAACTCAAGATACAGTGCTGGCATATTACCAATTGAGATCCTAATTGAAGGACAAATTAGGAAGCAGTCTGAGTTTACCAGAGGGAAGTAACTTTGAATATGTGATTACAGATACAATGATAATCAAAAGATTTATAACAAATATGTATATTAAACTGCAAGAAAAGGAGAATGAAGAAACAAATGGTAAAACTAAACAAAAATGGGAACAAGATTTAAATATAAAGATAAAAAAGGAAACATGGGAGAAGTTATGTTCTGGAACGATGAGAAATACAATAAATACGAGGTTACGTATGATACAATATAACTGGATACACAGGCTATACATTACACCTCAAAAGTTAAATAAATGGGACCCAACAGTATCTGATAGATGTTTTCGATGTAAAAAAGAAATGGGAACAACAATTCATGCAATCTGGACATGTGAGAAAGTAGAAAAAATTTGGGAAGATCTAAACCAAATATTCAATAAAATTACAGAAAACAATATACCAAAGAATCCAGAGATCTTCCTCCTAAGTAACATAAAAAGCAAAGAATTTGGAATTGATTTGGATGGTGCACAAAAAAGATTTGTTAAGATAGCTCTAGCCGTAGCAAAAAAATGTATTATGTCAACCTGGAAATTGGAAGATAATTTGAAAATACAACAATGGTATATAGAAATGAATAAATGTATTCCATTAGAAAAAATAACATATAGTTTAAGAAATAATATTGAAATATTTGAACAAATATGGAGCCTTACATGAAACACAATAGATAAAACCTACCGGGGACATTCACTACCTAAATTAACGAAAGGAGAAGGAAATGAAAAGAATTGACTCAGTGGAATTTCTTGTTTATTTTTATTGAATGACAACATTGTTTGACTGGTTTAATGTATCCTAGATTTTGTACTTTAAATGGACGGGGGGGGGGGAGGTAGAGAGGGTGGGATGGGAGGAGGGAGTGGGGGAGAAAATGGCACTGTATATATTTGAAAAGGAAAAAGTATGTATCATGGTTAATGTGGTTTATGATGTGAAAAATAAAAATTTTTATAAAAAACAAAAGTAACAAAGTCTGGTTTTTTCAATATCATTGTATTAAACCTCCATCTGTAAGACAAACGTAACATTTCCAAAGTTACACCAGAAAAGAGCAATAAAGAATGATCCGATATAACACTACTTTTATATTCCACCTATAATACTCTGCCCTGCAAATGTGCTGATACCAAAAAAATCTATTCTGGAAAATGAATCATGTCGAGATGAATAAAAAGAAAAGTCTTTCTCCGTGGGATTAACTCTTCTCCAAATGTCCATCAAATTTAAATCTTTCATCAAGGCCCCAATTTGTATTGTCATCTTTGATTTCCTTATACTTTTTGGAGATCTATCCAATAAAAGATCCAAAACGCAATTAAAATCTCCCCCGACTAGAATATTTTCATTAGCCTGATTTAACAACAAAAATACTTCTGAATTAAAACATTCATCATCTATATTAGGTGCATAAACATTAAGCAAAATCCAAGATTCAGCAAAAATTTTAAAGTTCACCCTCAACTCTTCCAGCATTTCCTTCCAACGATTGTAATTCAAATGGAAAACTCTTATGAATTAAAATGGCTACACCTCTCACCTTAGAATTAAAAGAAGACACATGACCAACCCTCTCTCTCTTCAATTTCAAGTGTTCTTTTTTCAGTCAAATGTGTTTCTTGCCAAAAAGCAATATCGACTTTCTTTTTTTTTAATATAGGCCAATACTCGTTTCCGCTTAATTGGATTATTCAACCCCTGAACATTAAAGGTTGCAAATTTCAAATTAGACATTCCTACAAACTAATAATATATTCTCACACTACAAAATATCGCTCTTGTTCTGGTAAACTTGTACCTCTCACTTTGTTAGTTTTAGCTTGGTCACAGTGTTTGAGCTACCGAAAGAAAACAGAGACACACGCCGAGAGCACTTCAGTTTATACAAATCTTTATTACAAAATTCAAAATTGATTTCAAACTACAATATGCAAGCCCTTCCCAATTATACTTATCAACGCCTGAACTGGTCCCAACTGCCAAAGCGAGGCAACGATCCCACACTTGTAGTAGGTTGCCGGGGTGCCGGTAGCAGCTTCTCCACCTCCCCCGACCAGGAAGTTGGTTGGACTCTCAAAGTTCTTCTTCTTGCTGAGAGTTGTTTCCACCCCTCAGAGAGTCTGAAACTTCAGCAGCGGGACCATGGCTTATATTACCCAAAAATTGTTTACTCATAGCTTATCACTTTGAATAAATGGTTTACTTATCTTCAAGGTCTCGCCTGACTGTCTGCGAATATAAAGACAACTGCATCTCTGGGCCTCAAGGTGTAAATTAGATTTTGTCTGCTGATTCACAGGCATCTCTGGGCCCCATGGTGGAATAGATTATGCATACATTAGTCTCAAAAGTAGGTTACTGATACTCAGCCGCCCCTTGCATAAGCAAAAGCATGGTTTAAATCCTCCATTATAGCTCCCCTTATAAATTCTTAAAAATCGTAAACCCTCCCCATATAAAACATCAAATTGAAAAAAATAAAGAAAATTCACCCCTAAAAACACACCCAAAGGTAGTAACACCCTAAAAATCTGGGTGTTGTAAAGCCCACTAGTAGCTGATGACTATCAAAGATTTCAGTGTCATCAACCCCCCACCCCCCCACCCACCAGCCAGCCGTATATACATTATTTGGTTAAACACAATCAAATATAGTACTATAGTCTATAGTACTATAGTCAACCCAGTGATTCCAGTCCCAATGATTGCTCCGGGTCTTCAATATCAAGAAGACTTTGTGTCAGTTCTTCTTTCTTTCCATGCTTCCCATTCTTCCCATTCCCATTCCCATTTCCATATGCCCTTCTTTTAGGTGACAACAATGAAGATCGACCATTCCCTCGCAAATCTGGCAACGAATTAGCAAAAATTAATGCATCGCGATCATTTTCAAAAGAATGGGATTGAAAATTTCTGTAAGAAACTTTCAACACCACAAGATAATGAAAAGCAAATTTATAACCCTTCCGCCGCATACTTCTTTAGCTGAATTAAATTCCCGGCGTCGTCTAATAATTTCTTGACTCAAATCCGCATTAAAAAAAAAACTATTATTGTGAATGATCATTGGAGTTTGACTTTGTGATGCCTTCTGCATCACCAGTCGTAATATCGTTTCTTTATCTTGATATTTCAAATAACAAATTAAAACCACTCGTGGTGATTGTCCTGGAAACGGCTTCTTCCGTAATGCTCTGTGTGCTTGATCCAACTCCAGACCTTGCCCAACATCTCAGGGATCCATTTCTTAAAATTTTTTATTGGGTCAGAACCTACAATATCTTCTGGAAGACCCACTATTTTTAAATTATTCCTCCGACTTTGATTTTCCAATGAATCAATCTTCTTCAATAATTCCTTTTTCTGAATCCCCCAGTCCACAAAAGAATCCTCCACCTTTTCCCTATTACGTTCCACTTGATTTTTATATTAAAAAAAATCTGCTTCAATTTTTCTGAATTTATCTTGCACCGTATCTACTGATTTTATACATCTATTGACATCACTTTTAACTACAGTCATATCTTGCTTCATATTTGTCATTTCTTCACACATAGTACTCATTTTAGTTTTCACTTTCAAAAATCCTCGAGTCATCTGTTTTGACATATTTTCCATTTGATGAACAATCCCTTCCAAAACAGCACACACAGAATCCAGTCCAGGTTCCATCACCTCCCTTTGAGGCCTACCTGCTCTAGTCTCAGTCCCTATTTTTTCCTGTGTACATTCCAGTAAGGTAAAATCCTCTTCTTCTTCAGCCACAACTGGTCATCTTCCGGTGCGGTTGCGGGTCTGGACACCCAACGACGGCGCACTGACCTTGTCAGGCTGCCATCGCTCAGGTTCCCCCACAGCCCACACCTTTCCCAGTAGTTTGCGCACCCTCGAAGCACCGCGCATGCCTGGCAGAACCATCGATCGTGCAGGTGCGTCCTCCGATGCTACACTGCGCGTCCCCAGACCACCAGGCAACATCGCGGGCTCCTCTCTCAGCCAGACTGCCCGCGTGCCCGACTTCACAGGCACGGGAGTCAGCGCCAGCCGAGCTTGTCGTCAAGCCGGCGCCATCTTGCGGATGCACCAGCATCATACTTAGCCGGGCAGGAGTCCTCTGAGGCCTGGGGGCTCCCGTCGATGACTCCATGGTTTCAACTTGATAGGTAGGCCTCAATTCTTCAACATTTTTATAAGGTAATTTCTTCTGTAATTGAGCTTTTGATTTTTTCACATTGGTAGCCATTGCAATCCTCCACTATTCCAAAAACTGTAAATACTACTTTTAACCATTTTCATGTTTCCTTTCAGGATTTAAATAAAGTGGTGAGGGAATTTTTATGGAAAGGTAAATTACCTCGAGTAGCATTGTATAAACTCACATGGAAGTATGCATTAGGTGGACTTCAGTTACCTCATTTTCAAAATTATTATGAAGCAGCTCAGTTGAAATTTGTTAGTAGATTGATGGACTTGGATCAACCCTCAAGCTGGGCGAAAGTGGAGATGGCTTGTATTTCTGAAGTTGAGGTACATCAATTTATATTTCGATGAATTTGTCGCGGGAATGTAATATGCCGTTATTAAAACATTAAAGGTCTGGACTAAAAGGATCGAAAGGTAAATTACCAATTTTAACTCCATTATATAATAACCAGCTTATTCCTTTTTCAATGTTTAATGATCATTTAAAGGGTTGGGATTCTAAGGGTATAAAGATAATGCAGGATTGTTTTGAGGAAGGATAGCTTCTTTCTTTTAATCAATTGAGGGAATGATTTAATATATCTGTAAATTCTTTGTTTTTGTACTACGAACAGAGTTTTGGTAAAAGATAATTATGGTAAAGAGATGAATTTACCTATATTGATGAAATTTGAATCTTTGATTTCCTCTATACCAAAGAAGGGTTATATTTCAGTTATGTATCAGGTGTTACAAGATAGTATGGATAAACCGGAATGGGAGAAATCTAGGCTTAAATGGGAAAATGATTTAAAGTATATTTTTCCAGAAGATAATTGGGAGGTTATGTGCTACGATAGTGTAACTAAATTGATGAATGTAAGATATGGAATGGTAAATTATAATTTTCTATATCAGTTATATTTAACTCCAGAGAAATTGAAAAAATATGGTTTTAGTAATTTGGATTCGATTCTTGTTTTAGATGTGGTTAATGTACTGGAATTTTTTTACATGCCGTTTGGTCTTGTGTTAAAGTACAACCATTTTAGTTTTGGAAAAATTATATAACATTAAATTACCATTAGACCCATCGATTTTTTTATTCGGTTATATGGTCTCTTTGAGGGGATTAGGGTTGGATAAGTTTCAAATTGCATTTGTACGCTTAGTGCTGTCTGTAGCACGAAAATGTGTAGCTAGTACTTGGAAAGATAATGTGGAGATTAATATAGTACCCTGGCCTAATGAACTGAAAGCTTGTATTATTAATGAAAAATTACACATAATTTGCATGACATTATTCTTTTTTTGTTAATAAGTGGTCTCCTTACTTGGAGTACATGTATTTAGACATACTTTGATTTATTGTAAATATTTTCAGTTTTTCTTTTTATTCATATCTTTGGTTCTCCTTAAGAGAACAGGCTGATGGGGTGGGTGGGGTTGTTGTTTTCTTTTTTATACTTATTGATTTATTTCTGTTTAAGATCTTTTAAATAAATAAAGTTTAAAAAAGAACACCTTCCGAACCAAATCTCCAATATCCCTATCCTTGCAAACATTGGATGTGTCCACAGCTGACATGAGCTCAGGACAGCGGGGAGCGGAGTCTCAGCACAGCTCCGCTGGATCCTACTGCCTGGCTCTCTTGCTGATGGCTCCGTGAAGGATTTAAGCTGTCTATTAAAGGTGCTAACGATATTTTATTTTATAATCCTGCAACTGTGGGGTCTGTGCCCAAGATGGTGTCACGCTGTGACCGCACGGGGCTGCAGTCTCCGGGGGGAACAGTGGTCCAGCGCAGGGCACCAGAAACAGAGACAAACTCCCACCCGCTTCCCCATGTTGAGAAGAAGTATAGGAGACAGTAACCACAGCAGTGAGGGGCTTGGCGGCAGAGGAACCTTGCACTCGGGGAACCTGCATGGCCTGCAGGGTGCTGGTGGCCAGCTCACGGGAACCAGGGATCGGAACTTGGATCGGAGAGGGCGCTGTGAGGGTAGGGAGGTCTCCCAAAGGGCCTCAAGCACTGAAGGCTTCCTGATCGTGTCGGAGGTTTGGACCTGGAGCTCGGGTTACTGATGGATCAAATAGGAGTCCATGTGTCTGCAGAGGCTGCTGGAGCGCCGGAGGAGAATCCGCCGACACTCACTGACACTGAAGCGACTTTCTTTTGCTTCTCTTTCTCTGACTGTAAATCACAAAAATAGGTTATATCTAAACAATAGTGTTTGATAGGAAATTTTTAAGATGATTTTTGTGATCAGCAGCCCAAAATTCATAAAATATACCCAAAAATGTTTAGGAAGCAAAATCTTCATTGTCTAGTTTAATCAGAATCTTGAATATACTCATTTCAAGGACTCATATTTTGCTCATTGTTTATCACTGTACATTATACCCACATCTGCATTTGCTCAGTCAGTTTGTTTCCTGTTCTTTCTTTCTTCGAATACAGTTTGCAGTTACTGATACAGAAATTCTGCACGTCCTGCAGAAAAAAGACTATGTCATGTCATGTATGCACTCAGACAATAAATTTGAACTTTTGTACTTTGTCCCTTGCAGCACAGTTCCCCTAAAAGTTATAGCCTCTGGGAGCTGGGGCAGAAAGCTATTTATAGCGCAGGCTTATTTGACTCTTGGATTTATATCCGTGAATAAGTGGGTCATCGCAGAATTTGAGAGATTCCACTTAAGAGAGATAGCACGCTGGACACTGGAGCAGAAAACACAAAAAAATCTGCTGGAGGATCTAAAATGGATGACTTTTTTTGGGGACTTCACTGAGAGTCAGATGGAGTTGGGTGATGGCGCCTCCCTCTCCCAGTGATGGAGATGCCCTGGTGCCCAGGGACATGGTTTAGCACCAAGAAGAAGATCTGAAAGAAGTGCCTCTCCTCATTGTGGTGGAATCTGTAGCTCCTGGTCGGTAGTCTCCTCTGGCTGATCCCATGGAATGGAAAGGAAGATATCCCATGTCAAAGCAGGGATTGTGGGCGGGCGGCGGAGAACAGAGTCGTCACGGTCTGGTGGGATCCACTGATACTTGGCATTAACACAGGGCAATCTCTGCTGATGGCGAATCTTTAGCTCCTCTTTCACTTGCATCCTACTAGATCGGCTGATCAGTGTCTCGGGATAGGAATGGTGCTTTTGCTATTCACACTTGACCACTCTTAACTGGGACACTGCACACATTCACACTTGCAAGGAGCCATCCCCAGGGTTAGGACTGTTGTGGTGATGTCATGACGCTTCGAGCGATGGTGGACCTGCCCCAATTCCTGATCAATATATTATGGTCTTCTACTTGAACAAAATTAATCGTGCCTAATTATAACATAATTAATCTTTATGTACAGCACAGTATGAGCCCTTCAGCCCATTGTTGTTGTGTCGACCTATATAAATCTTTATAAGTAACTGTGGGAAAGTGCGAGCAATAGCCATAGCGGACAATTTTTAAACAGTGGCTGTGCTATTGCGCACAATTTATACAGCGTTGGAAAGTTGGACGTGCTATTGCACACAATTTAGAAAGACTGTGGGAAAGAGTAATGGCAGACCTGCCCTCCCAGAATGCAGAGAGAGGGCTGTATGCCTGGCTGCATGCACGGAGGAGTTTCTCTGCCGCATAGCATTCTGGGAAGTCAGGTCTGTCATCGCCTTTCCCCCGCAGTCTTTACAAATTGCGTACTGTCGTGCTATCAACCTTCCCACACTCTTTAAAAATTGTCCACTATTGCTATTTGTTTCTGTGGTGATACACCACTCGCTGACTTCACGTAGTCGACGCGATCTCTGTACCTGCAGGAAGATCACTGGAGTGTGAGAAGTGCCTTCACATTCACAAAATATGCTCGAGACAAAAGTTGAGAACAAAGAACATTTATTTACATTTACAACATTGCAAGGTTGGGTACTCTCCCCCTACCTCGGGAAAGTACACCGAGGGCAGGAAGCTTCTTTGTTTTTATACATTTTTCAATTCACCTCCTGTCTTGGGTAAACTTATACCTCTCATTTTGTTCATTTTAGATTGGTCACAGTGTTTGAGCTACCGAAAGAAAATAGACACACACACCGAGAGCAGTTCAGTTTATACAAATGTTTATTACTAATTCAAAAGCTGATTTCACACTACAATATGCAAGCCCTTCCCAACTATACTTATCAACGCTTGGACTGGTCCCAACTGCCGAAGCGAGGCAACGACTGCACACTTGTAGTAGGTTGTCAGGGCGCTGGTAGCAGCTTCTCCACCTCCCCCGACCGGGACGTTGCTTGGACTCTGGCTGTTCTTCCTTCTTGACAAGGGGTGTTCCCACCCCTCGGAGAATCTAAACTTCAGCAGCAGGACCACAGGCTTATATACCCCAAAAACAATTAATCATGCGCCTACTCCTTCTAATATTTGTCAGCCAAAATCAAAACTGAACATTACATTCTACAATTTAGAAGATTAATTATTATGGAACCAGGATGTTATAATTTCCTGGTTTATCTCGTAGATACAAAGACTTATTAAAACTTCTCGAGCAAGACAGGTTGTGACCAATTCGTCAATTTCAGAGTGTTGCATTTGACAACTGCTTTCCCTGGGCCTCACAGTGGAATTCCATTTCAAAGTGTATCTTCAGATAAGTCCCCATGGCTGAGTTTAATTACATCTGCTAGTTCTGAAAGTAAGGTGACCTGCGTGTGGACCCAGTGTCGTCAGTTCCACATAAGCAAAAAGCATCTGGGTACATGGTTTTAATCCTCCATTACATCCCACCCCTTGGTCACAATCTGTCATTTGCGAGGCCTAACCAGTATTTGAGTACAGAGGGAGCGAAAAAAGAGAAATCAAAACAACAATTACAAAGATAAGCAATGACGCGAGCAACCAACGGAGGATAGTGTGGCCCACTCCCCCAAATGTAGCAGTTAGTCATGAGAAAGGATTCCAACCAAGGCTCAAATTATCCTTGTTGGCCACAATACCCAGGTACTGGAGCTCACGAACAGATTTTGAAACATGCTGAACAATAACATATTTATATAAGCTGCACTTGAGGCTGGTGACCGAGGACTTCCTTGGTGTAATGCATCGGACCGTGTTTCCCACGGGTAACTCCCTTGGAACGTCCTCGACATTACAAATCCAATTGCTGGCATCAAAGCAGCTGTTAAGCCAGATCACCAGGAGTGTAAAATGGAGAACCTGGAACAAAGAAGCCTGACACATGTCACTCACGATACCATAAGCGTTCAGTGTTTAAACAGACTAAATCATCCTGTCCCTCAATAGCTACCCACTGAGTGTTACCCTGGGCAGGTGTCACTATTTCCCCTTTTACAGGAGGGCCACTACCTGGTGGTGCCACCCATACCTTTTGTCCAACATTCTCTAGTTCGGGAATGGGGGGCAATGACTGTTATTCCTCTGGAATAGGCTGTAATTCAGGAGCGTGAAGAAGTCGGTGGAAAGGTGTACCTCCTTTTAAAGGGCGATGATTCAAATTGTCGACTGCCTGCTGCAGCACATGGCACCATCCCTTCTGGGTCCCCAGTGATGTTTCCAAACGAATTTGTTCCTTCAGTAAGCCGTTCATTTGTTCAACTAACCCGGCAGCCTGCGGGTAATAAGGAATATGGTGGACCCATAAAATACCGTTGTCATTTGCCCAATCACAGATTGCTTTCCCGGAGAAGTGCGAGCCATTATCAGAGTGAATCTCCTCTGGAACATCATAACGATAAATCAAATGGTTTAGTCCTTGGATAGTGCTAGCTTGGTCAGCCGTCTTGGTGGGAAAAGTAAAAACCAGGCCCGAAAAGGTGTCAACCATTACTAGGATGTAATATTTACCCATACAGTCTAGCATGGGGCCTATGTAATCAATTTGCCAGACCGCAGCTGAGTGAGCACCCCGTTTTATTCGGCCATGTGGACCAGGTGGAACGGTATGGAACTTCACAAGCTGACATTCTGGGCATGTACGTACGACCATGCGGACATCATCCTGATGGACGGATAAAGCATGTGTACGGGACCACATAGCTGATCCCTTCTCCCCCAAATGACCACTCTGTTCATGTGCCCATCGAGCCAGGGGGACGGTATCAGCACAGCTGATAGTGGCAAGCTGATCTGCTACTGCATTATGTTGAGCCATGTTAGTCGCCATATAGGTATGGGCATCAACGTGATGAACGGTTATCTCACGATGGTGGGAAGCATCCCACAACAGCTGCCACAACTCTTTGCCCCATACTGGGCGGTCATGTATCATCCAGTTGTTCTTTTGCAAATCAGGCATCCATACCACAAGTCCATTAGCCAAAGCCCAGGAATCAGTAAACAGGCGAAGAGGGTGATCATGGGGATCTAGTGGTAAAGTGACTGCCTTCAACTCAGCATACTGACTGGAGCCACCATCCCCCTCCTCCGATAAGTGAGTTCCTGACCTGGGATGGTAAGCCACCTGTTCGTGTACGCGGCCCACCCCTTCAGGCCCTCTGGTCGCACGACTCTGAATATACCACTTCCATTTAACAATAGAAGACTGCTGAGCCCGCCCGATCTTTAGATTAGCATCATTAGCCAGGACCCAATTCATTATAGGAAGTGCAGGTCGCAATTGAACATCTGCATCGCCTGTCATTCTTTCAGTCTCTAGCAGGGCCCAGTAACAGGCTAGTAACTGTTGTTCAAAAGCAGAATAACGAGTGGCAGCCTCAGGCATGGTACGTGACCAGAATCCCAGTGGGACTCGGCGACCCTCTTGTTTCTGCCAGAGGCTCCAGGAGGCCACATCATCAATATAATGGTGAATTGAGAGGGAAGGCGATACTGGAAGGTGGGTGAAGGTATACTGGCGCCCCTTCCAGGTAAAGGCGAACTGATCCTGTGAGTCCTCAGCTATAAGAATACTGAAGAAGGCGTTAGCAAGATCAATGACAGCATACCATGTTCCTGAGTTCCCAGTAGCAATGTTTTCAATAAGGGTGACAATGTCCGGAACTGCTGAAGCAAGTGGTGGGGCATGTTTGTTCAAAAAACGATAATCAACTGTCATTCTCCAGGAGCCGTCCGGCTTCTGGACCGGCCAAACAGGGCTATTAAAGGGCGACGTTGCGGGCCTCACTACCCCTTCTTCTTGCAGAGCATCGATGGTGGCAGTAATCTCTTCCTGCCCCCCAGGGAGACGATATTGTGGAATGCACACTGGTTTCATGGGGGCTGGCACCATCACAGGATCCCACTTAGCCTGACCCACTACTAGTTTTTTTGTAATAGTTCGAATTCCAAATTCAAATCCCCCTTGGCTAGTATTAAGGGCCATACCGGCCAACATATTAATACCCAGGATACACTCGTCAGTAGCAGCCACCAGGGCATGTAACCAGACAGGGGAAGGGCTATCACCCACCATGGCACAGACTTTTATTTCCTTTGCCAGGGTGACCGCTCCTCCCAACCCCTCTATTCGAAAGGCCGGTCCAGTCCAGAGGTTGGGATTACCAGGAATCACCGAGTGCTCTGCACCGGTGTCGACCAAAGCCAAGTATTGGCGATCATTACCCCCACCCCAGTGGATTGTTAACGGTATGTAGGGCCGCGGATCCCCGTGTGTGCGCCGTGTCTCGATGGAGTAGACACGGGAATCCTGCCCACACCTTCAGGCTTCAGAAGGGTTTGGGGGCTTCCAGGACCACATGCTATTGTTATCTTTAAGAGCCTGTTTAACCCATTGTTTTACCTCATCATGAGTAACTGGAGCAGGAGAAGCCAGCTCGATAGAAGCAGCAGTGGGAGCAGAAAGCACAGCTGGGCCAGGAGGACTCAGCAGCTGGGGATGATGTTCCCCTGCTTTTTGCCTAAATCGATCTCCAATGGCAGCCAGCTCTTTTACAGAGAAATCACGGATCATTGACTCCTTCCGACCCCTGTTCCCACTTTGGCTCACAGGGTCCTCCACCCAGTCTAGGGGAGAAGGTGGAGGCCATCCAACAGAGGGAGTAGGCCATAGAGCATAAGCAGGGGTTTGGGTATTTTCCCCTGGGTCCACATGGGAAACCGGGGTATCTATCCCTTCCATCTCTACCCTTACATCATCCCCCCTTCTGTCTGTTTGGGAAATCTGCTGCCTTATAGGGCGGGCGTGAACAGCAGATGGAGAGGGTAGTATGTTAGACACATGCTGAGGAGTATCTGCATTATTACCATTGTCATTCCAGATATTCCCATCCCAATCCTCAATTACATCAGGATCGTCACCATTCCTTATCATGGCATGAATACGATATGAATCGGGTTCTACTCCATGCCTTTCCTTATCTGCACAGAGCTGCAGCCGGAGTTTAATATTACGGCAAATCATTTGGACATGCTTATCTTCCCATTCTTTGGCTCTGTCCTGACTGGTGCGAACAATCTCGCTCATCATGGAACAGCATTGTCGCAGGACTTCTAGCTCCTCCTCTAATTGCTTTCTTTTGCACTGAGATTCTACTTCTCTTTGAATTAATTCTGCTTCACGCTGAACGGAGTGGCGTAATGCTGTGGCCAGCAACCAAAAACCATTCGTTAGCATTCCCTTTTTATCAGGAAATTTACTTTCTCGAAGGAGAGTGGCAACCCGCTCTCCCAGAGGTGCACTTGATGAGTCTAACTTCTCATCCCAACTAATGGGTGGTCCCAACAAAGACAGGGTATTGGCCAACATGCCAAACCCATCATCTTTGGAAGTCCATCCAGGAATCAAGAACTGCTCAGGGCTCACCTCTTTCTTTCGGCGAAACATCTTGAGACCAATCCTGCTCGCAGCGCCAATTGTCTTGGGTAAACTTGTACCTTTCACTTTGTTCGTTTTAGATTGGTCACAGTGTTTGAGCTACCGAAAGAAAATAGAGACACACACCGAGAGCAGTTCAGTCTACACAAATGTTTATTACAAATATAAAGCAGGTTTCAAACTACAATATGCAAGCCTGCCTAATCATACTTAACAACGCCTGGACTGGTCCCAACTGCCGAAGCGAGGCAATGACGGCACACTTGTAGTAGGCTGCCGGGGCGCCGGTAGCAGCTCCTTCACCTCCCCCGACCGGGACGTTGCTTGGACTCTGGCTGTTCTTCCTTCTTGACAAGGCGTGTTCCCACCCCTCGGAGAATCTAAACTTCAGCAGCAGGACCACAGGCTTATATACCCCAAAAACAATTAATCATGCGCCTACTCCTTCTAATATTTGTCAGCCAAAATCAAAACTGAACATTACATTCTACAATTTAGAAGATTAAATATTATGGAACCAGGATGTTATAATTTCCTGGTTTATCTCGTAGATACAAAGACTTATTAAAACTTCTCGAGCAAGACAGGTTGTGACCAATTTGTCAATTTCAGAGTGTTGCATTTGACAACTGCTTTCCCTGGGCCTCACGGTGGAATTCCATTTCAAAGTGTATCTTCAGATAAGTCCCCATGGCTGAGTTTAATTACATCTGCTAGTTCTGAAAGTAAGGTGACCTGCGTGTGGACCCAGTGTCGTCAGTTCCACATAAGCAAAAAGCATCTGGGTACATGGTTTTAATCCTCCATTACACCTCCCCTTACATTTTTCTTACATTTATCCTTCTTGGATTGGTTTGGCACTTTTCCCTATTCGCCTGACTCTTGACTGACTCCGAATTTCTCCTATCCTGTACTCACACCTCCTTTCCCCACCCCCTTTTAAACAAGCCCTTTGTGTGTACATGCATTTTTCTATATCTGCTTAAATTCCTCTGTTATCTTGTCTCTACTTTTTCATGCGCCATTTTACACAAAGAACATTTTAACTTTCTCCTTGCTTTTTCTACCTTCTATAATTGTTTCTAAGTTCCATTAAAATAGTAACTGTTTCTAAACTCCTACAATAATCAAAAAGTAACTGTTTCTAAACTCCTATAATAGGACAGACCACACCTGACCAGCTGTCAATCAGCCAACCTGATAGACCTAACTCCACCCTGCCGGCTGTGGATAGAATCCTGAGCCAGTCACTCAGGAGTCACCAGTACAGCTACCCCTGTAGCAGAGACTTTTAACTGAATAAAGCCTGTTGAACAGTCTTTCTCGAGTTCTGTGGCCATGCATCACAGTTTCCTCTCTCTCTCTCCCGCTGCAACTTTCCAACGGCAAAGTTTATACCTTCATTTTAATCTTTTCTTCCTGCACTCACCTCCCCAAAAAAGCATGGGCCATTTCAATCCCCGAATGCAATTGCTGGTTCTACACTTGCCTGGTTGCAAGGCAGGAATCCGGAGGCGCCTGTGGGGAGTGGGGTCATGGTGTATAGAGCGAGTGATGGGTGCGATGAAAAATCTGAACTGGTTTCTTTTTTTCAGGTCTCTTGGGAATGCAGACTGTTCCTGGGGAATGGGGTCTGTAGACTGTTCCTCGCGAATGCATGAACAAGTCTGCAGCCTCCTCGTCCCCAAGCACTTGCCGGGTCGAGCTCAGATTGTGCAAAGGTCTCTCCACGTCAGTGGATAACGAAAGTTCGCACATCGAGTCGGAGAATCGAAACTGACTTATTCGAGGAGCTGTGCAAGACTTCTCGGTCGGGACGGGCCATGGGCTGCTGTGGAAGTAAGGTCGAGGACGGGGATTGCGAGGATGTAACGATTTGCAGTGCCCCCCGCCAAGTTGTGGCAACTCATGAGGCTGCCAGCTGTGGGAGGGGGACTCCGAGCCGCGGTCTCGCCGCCCCGGTCAGCAGCCGTTTTGCCTACCCTGCACCCAGCCGCCTTCACGCTCGCACCAAGTTTCAGCGGCTGCCACAGGACCCGGACGAGCCTGTTCTCGACAGCCCGCCCACGATCATTGCTTCGATCTGGGATGTCATCCGGAGGCCGGAGGCCGACCGGGACGAGGTGGAGTCCATCGGCTACAGTCCCCACCACAACGAAGAGCGGCACTTCTTCCAGGTCTTCTTCTCGGTGCTGGACCACGTCCCCGGGCACCAGGGCATCTTCCGTCGCTGGGAGAGGGAGGCTCAGCGAGCCGAGGGCTGGGACCCCGCGGGCAGGTGCGACATGAGCAAGGTCTGGTTTGAACGCGTCGGCTACGTGAAGTCCTTGCAGCGGGTCAAGATGCTGGTCCACAAGAAGCAGTTCCGACCCTCGGACCGCGAGAAGCTCGCAGAGTGGGCGGCCAAAGTGGTGAAGAGGAGGACAGCGGAGTACAACAAAGCGAAGTCGCAGGGCAGGGGGGACCCCCAGCACCTGAAGGTCCTGGAGGAGTGGAAGGGAGTGAGAGAAGCAGTGCTGGATCTCCTATAGGCGACCCGGGTCAGCGCAGTCTTTTCTGCTCCACGTTCCAGCCTCGATGTCCAGAACCTTTCACTTCTGCACTGCCAATGCCGCAGGACCCAGAGGGGATCGCTTTCTGGCGAACTCTGCTGCGTGGGAGACCAGAACCAAGTTCAAATGTCTTGTCAGAGCAGGGACCTGGCCTGACATGGACTTTCCCCTCCCCCTGCAAGGCCACCCAGTATTTCCATGTCAATAGCTGCAGATTGTATTCCAAGAACTGGGAATAAACAGGCAAAATCTGAGCCCTTGAACAAGTCTGTGAATGATACCTCTGGAAAACAAAGAGTTTGCTTCCTGAACACTTTGGGGTGTAATTGTTTTTTGGAACCTGCTGATTATAACAATTATCTTAAACTGTTGATTAGATCTCACCTATTTCTGTGATATCCTGTCATATTTTAAGTCATCTTGCAATTAAACCTGCTACATTCAATGAACTTTAATCTGATGTTTCTCCAACTTCCGACGTGATGTCTTTGGCTTGGCTTCGCGGACGACGATTTACGGAGGGGTAAATGTCCACGTCAGCTGCAGGCTCGTTTGTGGCTGACAATCCGATGCGGGACAGGCAGACACGGTTGCAGCGGTTGCAGGGGAAAATTGGTTGGTTGGGGTTGGGTGTGTGGGTATGACAACGGCTCTGTATACGCTTATCTTTGTGAGGTTTTTCAGTTGGTTGTTTTTCCAGACTCTTTTGTGTAGTCTTCCAAAGGCGCTATTTGCCTTGTTGTCTGTTGTCGATCCTTGCATCTGATGAAATGGTGCAGCCGAGATAGGTAAACTGGTTGACCGTTTTGAGTTTTGTGTGCCCGATGGTGATGTGGGGGTTGCTGGTAGTCATGGTGGGGAGCTGGCTGATGGAGGACCTCAGTTTTCTTCAGGCTGACTTCCAGGCCAAACATTTTGGCAGTTTCCGCAAAACAGGACGTCAAGCGCTGAAGAGCTGGCTCTGAATGGACAACTAAAGCGGCGGCGTCTGCAAAGAGTAGTTCACGGACAAGTTGTTCTCGTGTCTTGGTGTGAGCTTGCAGGCGCCTCAGATTGAAGAGACTGCCATCCGTGCGGTACCGGATGTAAACAGCGTCTTCATTGTTGAGGTCTTTCATGGCTTGGTTCAGCATCATGCTGAAGAAGATTGAAAAGAGGGTTGGTGCGAGAATGCAGCCTTGCTTCACGCCATTGTTAATGGAGAAGGGTTCAGAGAGCTCATTACTGTATCTGACCTGACCTTGTTGGTTTTCGTGCAGTTGGATAACCATGTTGAGGAACTTTGGGGGGCATCCGAGGTGCTCTAGTATTTGCCAAAGCCCTTTCCTGCTCATGGTGTCGAAGGCTTTGGTGAGGTCAACAAAGGTGATGTAGAGCCCTTTGTTTTGTTCTCTGCACTTCTCTTGGAGCTGTCTGAGGGCAAAGACCATGTCAGTAGTTCCTCTGTTTGCGCGAAAGTCGCACTGTGATTCGGGGAGAACATTTTCGGTGACACTAGGTATTATTCTATTTAGGAGAATCCTAGCGAAGATTTTGCCTGCAATGGAGAGCAGCGTGATTCCCCTGTAGTTTGAGCAGTCTGATTTCTCGCCTTTGTTTTTGTACAGGGTGATGATGATGGCATCACGAAGGTCCTGAGGCAGCTTTCCTTGGTCCCAGCAAAGCTTGAAAAACTCATGCAGTTTGGCATGCAGAGTTTTGCCGCCAGCCTTCCAGACCTCGGGGGGATTCCATCCATACCTGCTGCTTTGCCACTTTTCAGTTGTTCAATTGCCTTATCTGTCTCTTCCCGGATAAGGACCTCATCCAGCTCTAGACTCAAGGGCTGTTGAGGGAGCTGGAGCAGGGCGGAATCTTGGACTGAGCGGTTGGCACTGAAAAGAGATTGGAAGTGTTCTGACCATCGGTTGAGGATGGAGATCTTGTCGCTGAGGAGGACTTCGCCATCTGAGCTGCGCAGAGGGCTTTGGACTTGGGGTGAGGGGCCGTACACAGCCTTTAGTGTCTCATTAAAACCCCTGAAGTTGCCAATGTCGGCACTAAGCTGGGTTCATTTGGCGAGGCTAGTCCACCACTCATTTTGGATCTCCCGGAGTTTACGCTGAAGATGGCTGCATGCGAGACGGAAGGCTCGTTTCTTCTCTGGCCAGGAAGGCTTTGCAAGATGAGCCTGGTGGGCAGACCGCTTCTTTGCTAGCAGCTCCTATATTTCCTGGTTGTTTTCATCAAACCAGTCCTTGTTTTTCCTGGAGGAGAAGCCCAGTACCTCTTCAGTGGATTGCAGAACCATGCTAGACAAGGCCAACAGTCCTGAACGTCGGTCTGCCTTCATCGCACATGAACTCCTCAGACTTGACATCGACATAGCCGCTCTCAGTGAAGTCCGCCTTGCAGATGTAGGCAGCCTCCAAGAACGCGGCGCGGGCTACACACTCTACTGGACTGGCAAGCCTATGGATGAATGACGCCTAGCTGGTGTAGGCTTCATGGTCAAGAACTCCATTGCCTCCAAACTCGAAAACCTCCCGACAGGCCACTCGGACCGGATCATGTCCATGCGACTCCCCCTTCAAAACAAGCGTCGCATCACCCTCATCAGTGTCTATGCTCCAACCCTCCAGGCGGAACCAGCAGAAAAGGACAAGTTCTACACTGACCTGCGCAACCTCATTCAACACACCCCTACAGCCGACAAGGTTGTCATCCTTGGCGACTTCAACGCTCGCGTCGGCAAAGACTCAGAAACCTGGCCAGGAATCCTGGGCAAGCATGGTGTCGGCAAGTGCAACGACAATGGGCGCCTCCTGTTGGAGCTCTGCGCAGAACAGTGGCTTGTCATTACAAACACCCTTTTTCAGCAGAGGGATAGCCTGAAGACTACCTGGATGCATCCCCGATCCAAACACTGGCACCTCCTGGACTACGTCCTGGTGCGAGAAAGAGACAAACGAGATGTGCTTCATACCAGGGTCATGCCCAGCGTGGAATGCCACACTGACCACCGGCTGGTTCGCTGCAAGCTCAACCTTCACTTCAAGCCAAAGCCCAGGAACAGTAAAGCCCCCAGAAAGAGGTTCAATGTTGGAAACCTGCAGTCAGACGAAGTGAGAGGAAACTTCCAGGCAAACCTCAAAGAAAGCTCGAGGATGCAATCTGCCTCACGGACTCGTCTCCTGAAACCCTCTGGGATCAGCTGAAGACTACCATACTGCAATCCTACGTGATGTAGCAAACCAGAAATTATCTTTGCATTTCGCGTGGAGTTGTCTATCACAATCCCCTATTTTACTTCAGGTAGCAAACCTTTTGAAAAAACATGTTGCTGCTGGAGGGTAGCAACTATTTCGGAGCCTGCCTCCCTGATCGCACTGCATGTCCCGGGTGGTGCAGATGTTGGGCGCCGCTCTCCAACGACAACCGCTTCCCACAATGCAGCTCCAGGGAATTAGAGCTCACAGCAATGGTTCGGTTGTTATGGGGCGGCCCCTGCGCCCAGATCTGGCTTTGTGGGATTGCACTGAAACCTCAAACCTCAGTACACACCTCCTGCAAAGAAAATGCCGGAGAAATTCGAGCAAGTCTCGGCCGGCCGCAGTATTTTTGGATCTGACCTCTTCAGCAGAAATGATGAAAACCAGGCAGTCGCCTGAATAAAATGGTAGGGGTTGGGGGGGGTGGGGGTGTTCGTAAGGGGTATGGGGAGGCGAAGGGCGAGGAATACAGGGTAACGGGTATTTTTGTCCCATTTCTCCACTTGGCTCCTTCTGCCCATCAACACTTCCTCTCCAAACTCCTCTTACTTACCAGATTACAGTACTTGCAGTCTCTTAATAATCCATCTGCGCCGTCTCCAACTGGACGCCATTGACCTCAACTTCTCCAGTCTCCATTAGGCCTCTCCGCCAAGTTTCCCTCTTTCCCTGTCCCTCTGTCTCCTTTCAGAATCAGAATTAGTTGTCGTGAACATGACATGGAACTCGTTGCTTTGCGGCAGCGCTACGAAGGCAAATATTCCTCTAATTGTGTTTTGAAAATAAATAAATACTGCAAGAAAATAGCAGAAGGTGAGGAAGTGTCTGTGGTTCATTGTCCATTCACGCGGAGGGGAAGAAGCTGTCCTTGTGCTGCAGGGTGTTTGTGTTCAGGCCCCTGCACCTCCTTCCCGATGGTAGCAGAGTGAAGAGGGCATGGCCTGGGTGGTGGAGGCCCTTGAGGATAGAGGCTGGTTTCTTAAGACACCGCCTCTTGTAGATGTCCTCAATGGAGTGAAGACTGGTGCCTGTGATGTTGCAGGCCGAGTTCATAACCCCCCCTGGAGCTTTCTCTTGTCCTGCGTGTTGGCGCTTTTGTACCAGGCGGTGATGCAGCGGACAGAATGCTCTCCACCTGTAGAAATATTCAAGAGTCTTTGGTGACGGGGAGGGTGTAGCAAGATGGCATAGAGCACACATGTCAAACTCTGGGCCGCGGGCCAAATAATTATATTTGGCCCGCAAGATCATTTCAAAAATGTATTAGAGGTGGCCCGCCCTGCAGCGAGAGCTGATGCTGTTTTTTGGTAATGTCACCCCCACCATCCTCCCCCTTCATTGCACATCCTTCCCCGTTGTAACACGAGAAATTGTAACATGAGAAGTCTGTCGATGTCATCAGCCGGCAAGCCAGTTGGAAGGCTCTCCGCACAACCAGTCACTTCTCCCACCTGTCGAGCGGTGCGGCGGATTGGCGAGCGCCTGTGATTTCCTGTCGGTGCGACGGGCATGGCAGGCTGCGCACGGCCCCCGGGCAGCGCGAGCCCCGCACGACTGGCACCGGACGGCCTTTCCACAGCGCGAGCGCACTTCTCCCAGTCGCCACGGCCTTCAGCGCTTGCACCCGCGCGGACCCCAGGAACGGCTGGTTTGGCCCTGCACGTGAAGAGACAGATGGTGGCTGTCCGCAAAGGTTGATCGGCAGTGCACTGGGCCTGTGTGGGTGGGTAAGCAGGAGTGGGCAGAGGGTGTAGGTGAGGAGTAATGGGCAGGGGAAGTTATGGTGGTGTGAGGGGCAGTTAGAGGGAGGGATGAGTAGAAGGAGGAGTGGATTGGGAAGAGGTAAAAGGGGAGAGGCAGGGTGAGTAGGGGAGGGGTGATTAGAGGGTGAGAGATGGGTAGAGGGAGGAACAGGTTGAGGGGAGACGCAGTAGAGGGGTGTGTATAGGATGGGGTGGGTAGAGGCAGAGCAAGTGGAGTGAGGGGAGAGTAGAGGTTGGGTAAAGGACTGGTCAGGTAGACGGATGGTGGGTCGAGGGTGAATAGAGGCCTAAAGCCTGAGGAGTGAGCAGGAAATGCTGAGTCCTGATGCAGGCCAAAATGGACACAGGCTGTGAATGCTGACTACATCTCCACAGGGACCAAATAGGTTTCCCTCAGATCAAGCAAAGGGTGAACTTGAGCTACCTACTCCTGACCTGTAACATTATCCTCCTAAAGTTATATCCTAAAGTTTAACATTACATATGTTGAAAGAAGAGAAAACATGCAGATGTTGTTGAAAATTTTCAATAAATATTTAGTTTGGCCCTCGACTTAGTCCAAGTTTTTAATTTTGGCCCTCCTTGAATTTGAGTTTGACATCCCTGGCATAGAGTCTAGACGTGTAATCTCGACCTCTCTGGCCAGACTTTTAAGAACCCGTTTTTAACTCTTTGTTTTCAAGTTTAAACTTTTTAAAAACTTAGTTTAAAGATTCAAGGAACTGTTATGGCCATTAATGGTAAAAATATTAAACCTCAAGTGCAGAAGAAACTACATTTTCGGAGTGTTGAAGATTTAGGGCCTAAACAGCCTGCTACAGCCTCGGGTTTAATTTATTCTGTCCCTAAACCACAAAGATTGCCTGTGGGAGCTGAAAAAATGACTACTACTCACCAGGACAAGGACATCGCTGGAATTACCCATTCTCAGGAGGAAGGTGCATGTGCCCCCAAACTAGATCCCGATTCTGGCAGCCTGCCGACTTTAACGGAGGGAGCACGCAAGAAGATGACTCCATTGTTTGAAATGCCTCAGGAAGTACTCCAGTCTGAATATCTTGATCTCTTTCGCGAGTTTTTGAAACAACAATGGGTTGTGGGGGGAGACCAGCGTCGACCCCCTGAGGAAGTCGGGGTGCTGTTGCTGGGAGTCCAGACCCGTAGTAAAACTGTTAAACTGCCTGTTGTTGAGATGCAGCAGGAGCTGCAGTTACCTGGTTCTGCCACTATGTTAGAGAAAGCAGGGCTGAGCTTTTCTGAATTAAAATGTAAACAGTTAAACGCTATCATCCAGCCTATGGTGAATGAAATGACTCAAAGGCTCAGTTTAGAACTGAAGACAGTTAAAATACGTGTGGAAGCATCTTGTGAAAATTTTAAAAAATTTCAGGCTGCTTTTTTGGAATGTCAACAACAAGTGGCTTCTAATACAGAAAAAGTGTTGGAGGTGGAAAAATCCGTTAAAGAATTGCGAGAACGTGAGAAGGAGTTAGAGAGGAAAGTAGATTATTTGGAGAATCAAAGTAGAAGGAACAATGTGAAGATTGTTGGTTTGCCGGAAGGTATGGAAGAACAAGATCCTCTTCGTTTTTTTACAGAATGGATCCCACAAATATTGGGGCAAGAATTTTTCTCTGGAGGCTTAGTATTGGAAAGAGCTCATAGAGCCTTAAGAAGAAGACCTCTGCCTGGTCAATCACTGAGACCCGTGATAATTCGATGCTTGAATTATTTGGACAGAGAAACAATACTTCGTCTGGCAGTGCAAAATGCGAGACGACAAGCTCCGTTAATGATTCAGAATAGTAGAGTTTTTTTCTATCCTGATTTGAGTCAAGAGGTTATTCAGCGTCGGCGTCGATTTAGTCCAGTTAAAGAAGTTTTGTGGCATAAAGGCTATAAGTCTACTTTTCGCTATCTGGCAGTGTTGAAGATGTTTTGTGGAGACTTTCAATCTCGGTTTTTTGAGAATGAGCATGAAGCAATGATTTTTGCTGATTTGTTGCCAGATGCAAGAGGACAAAGACGTAGTCCACCGTTGTCTCCTAAAGAAAAATCTGGTTGTTCTGGAAATGGAAGAAATGGGAGAAATGGGAATGGAAAGAGTCCAATTTCTCTTGAAATGGGGTCACCGAGTTGGGAATCTCTTGGATGAATAGAAGAACTTTCTCATTCTTACTTTATTTTTATGTCATTATGATATCTTGTTGTTATTCTTTGTTTGTCTGGGGAGGGAGAGATTTGCTCTATGTTCTATTAGTCATCAGCCACTGGTGGGTGATCCACACCCAAGTTTTGTTTAGGGATTACTTTTGGTAGTTTTTTTGGGATTTTTTTTACTTTATCTTTTTTTAAAAATTTTTTTCATTTTCATTTTATTTAGTCTTCAATTTGTGGTTTCTTTTTCTCCTATTGGAGGGCCTATTTACGTTGATTTGAGTTTTTGTATATCAATATTATTAGTTCTTTGTAATATTAGTAGATATGTCAAAGTTGAGGTTTGCTACTTTTAATGTTCGACATTTTGGCATAAAGAAAATGAAAATTGATGTCGCTTTTTTACAAGAAACACATCTGAATGTCAAAGAAAGTATGAAATTGAAGAGGGATTGGGTAGGGCATGTATATTCTTCTTCATTTAACTCCAGGGCTAAAGGTGTAGCAATTTTGATACATAAAAATTTATCTTTTGAATTACAATCAATGGAGGAAAAGGCAGGATGTATTCTTAAATTGAATTGTAAGATTTTTAGTGAATTTTGGACTTTACAATATTTATGCCCAAATGAAGATGATGAAACATTTATTTCTGATGCATTTTTATATCTGGGTCAGGCTAATGAGAATGTTTTAGTTGGTGGTGATTTTAATTGTGTTTTGGAACCTTTATTAGATAAGTCCCCAAAGAAAGTTAAGAAATCTAAAATGGCAGATCAGGTTCAAACGTTGATGAAAGACCTCAATTTAGTGGATATTTGGAGACATCTTAATCGGACAGAGAAGGATTTCTCCTTTTATTCAGCTAGACATGAATCATTTTCAAGGATTGACTTTTTTTAGTATTGGCACATTTACAGGGGAAAATACAACAAGCGGAATATAAAAGTAGGGTGATTTCGGATCATTCTCTGTTATACTTTACATATATAACTTCTGAGAAAGTTCAAGTGGCTTATCGTTGGAGGTTTAATATAATGTTAAAAATACGGAATTTATTGATTTTTTGAAAGAACAAATTAATTTCTTTTTGAAAGAAAATTCTAATTTTGTTCACAGTAAATTTGTATTATGGGACGCTATGAAAGCTTATTTGAGAGGACAAATAATTAGTTATACTTCTAAAATAAAAAAATAATCGATTAAATCAGAGTCTTGAGTTAGAGAAACGGATTAGTGAGTTAGAAAAGGAATTTCAGTGAGATGCTATAGAAGATCAGAAAATAGAATTGTCTAGGTTGAAACTGGAATATAATACTTTGCAATTTTTTCAATTTGATTGAGTGTATGATTAACAGGACTTAACAACGATATTATGAATAGGGAGAGAAAACACATAAGGTATTGGCATAGCAATTAAAGAAAGAACAGGTTTCGAGGACTATTAATGATGTTAGACGGAATTCGCTTATTATGTATAAACCTCGTGAGATTGATGAATTTTGTTCATTTTATAAAAAGTTATATACATCTGATGGAAAACAAGAAAATGGATCGATTGATTTTTTTAAAATCACAGTTGGACTTACCAACATTAGAGGATGTAGATATACAGGAATTGAAAGCACCATTTACTGACTCGGAAATTAAAATGGCTATGATGGAAATGCCGAACGGCCTGGTGATGATGGATTTTCAGTCGAATTTTATAAAATTTTTTACGATGACCTCTCGGCAGTGTTTGGAGATGTACTACACCAGGTTGGAGAACATTATGAATTGCCCGAGTCTTGTACTAGTGCTTTAATTACAGTAATTCCAAAGAAAGATAGAGATCCTTTGAAAGTATCTTCATATAGACCGATTTCGTTGTTGAATGTAGATTATAAAATTATAGCTAAAATTTTAGCGAATAGATTGGCTAAGTTTTTACCTAAGGTGATTCATATGGATCAAACAGGTTTCATAAAGAATAGATATGCTTCAGATAATATTTTACGTGTGATTAATTTGATTAATAAATTTCAACAATCTTCAGACCATCCGATGGTGATATCTTTAGATGCCGAAAAAGCGTTTGATAGAGTTGAGTGGAATTTTCTGTTCAAAGTTTTGGAGAAATTTGTTTGGTCCTTTTTTTACTGGTTGGATTAAGGCTTTATATAGTAAACCGGTAGCTAGGTACTGATGAATGGTTTGATTTCGGAACTGTTTAAACTGACCTGGTCTACTCACCAAGGTTGTCCTTTATCATCAGCTTTGTTTGCGTTAGTGATCAAACCTTTGGCACAGTTGATAAGACAGAATACACAGATACAGGGTATGAAAGTTTTAGATGAGGAATATAAAATTAATTTATTTGCTGATGATGTATTGGTGTATTTAATAAACCCAGCTCAATCACTTTTGCATTTGAAGGAATGTTTGATGCAATATGGACGTCTTTCTGGATATAAAGTTAATTGGGAAAAAAGCGAAATATTACCGGTGAATGAAGGAGATTATTCAACTTATAAGAACATTCTTAATTTGAAATGGACGGATCAAATTAAGTATTTGGGTATAATTATGGATGTCAATTATCAATCTTTATATAAATTAAATTATGTTCCATTAATAAAAAAAATTAAAACTGATTTGATCAAATGGAAAGATTTACCTATTAATTTATTGGGTAGAATAAATACAATTAAGATGAATATTTTTCCACGTATACAATATTTATTTCAATCTATTCTGTATTTACTTAATATTTTTTTTCGAGATTTGAATAAAATGGTTAGGGAGTTTTTATGGAGAGGTAAATTTTCAAGAGTAGCTTTGAATAAATTAACTTGGAAATATGACCTAGGGGGACTACGTTTACCACATTTTCGAAATTATTATGAAACAGCCCAACTTAAATTTATTAGTTCATTGATGGATTTGGATTGGCCCCCTAGATGGGCCAAAATTGAGATGGCAAATATGTTTGAATTTGAAATACATCAATTTTTGTTTAGATGGAATGTAAATTTGTTACAGCCACATAATGTGCCTATACTAAAACATTTAATGAAGTTATGGACAAAGAAAAAGAAAATGATAGGTTCTAGTGGTGAATTATCGGCCTTGACTCCGTTGTATAATAATCAACTTATTTATTTCTCAATACATAATCAAAGTTTATTACTTTGGAGATTTAAAGGTGTGGAAACTTTGGGAGATTGTTTTAAAGAAGGTAAATTTTTATCTTTTGATCAGATGAGAGTCAGTTATGGTATTGATAAGAATTCTTTGTTTCTTTATTATCAAATTCGATCTTTGGTGAAGCATGTGTTTGGTAGAGATATGATTTTACCTGAAATGACTAAATTTGAGACTTTTCTTCTGAAGGTACCAGAGAAGGGTTATATTTCAGTTATGTATCAAATATTACAGGATGGTATGGATAAAAGGGGTTGGGATAAATCTAAAGGTAAATGGGAAGCGGGGATTGGTTTTATTTTTTCCGAGGATGATTGGTCAGATATTTGTTATGATAGTGTAACTAGACTGATAAATGCACGTTATGCAAATGTTATAATTTTTTACATCAATTATACTTAACACCTGAAAAACTAAAACAATATGGTTTTCATGAATCAATTTTGTGTTTTAGATGTGGTAACTCTTGGAACTTTTTTTCATGCGGTTTGGTCATGTATATATATATACAATCTTTTTAGAAGAAAGTACAATTGTTTCTGGAATACCTGTATAAGATTAAAATACCTTTAGATCCCACAGTATTTTTATTGGGTAGTTTGCAACCTCTGAAAGGTCTGGGATTAGATAAATTTCAACTTTGTTTCTTTAGCATTATTTGTAGTAAAAAAATATATTGCTAGTACGTGGAAAGATACAAATATGATTGGTATTAATAGATGGCATAATGAGATGAAATATTGTTTAATAATGGAAAAAAATCACATATGTTTCACGTGATAATTATAGTTTTTTTATTAATAAGTGGTTGTTGTATTCAGAATATTTACATTTTGATTTACATTGATTAGATCTTAATATGTATGCTTAATTTTTCTTTAATTTTTTTTCTCTTTATGGCTCTCCTTAGAAGAGTTGGCTGAAAGGGGGGGGGGGTGTCCTTTTTTTTCTCTTTTTTCTTCTATATATATAAAATATATCGTTCATGTTTAGTTTATTGTTATATATGTTACTTATTATCTGTATTTTGAACGAATAAATAAAGTTTAAAAAAAAGAGAGTCTTTGGTGACATACCAAATATCCACAAACTCCCCCCTCCATTCAGAGAGCTCACTCCACCCCCGATCACTTCTCAGCTTTTCCTGCCCTCCCACCCGCATCCGCCTCCCCCTGCCCCCTGCCCCCTCTTCCCTCCTCACCCCCCCCCCCCCATCTTTTCATTCAGGTGCCCTTGATGATGGACTCAGGCCTGAAACTACAGACGCTGTGTTACCTGCTGAGTTTCTCCCTGGCATTTTTGTGCATTGTATTGGATCCCAGTGGGGACAGGCTCTCCTGTTTGACATTTGCTGTATCTCGTGCTTCTGTGAGAGGTCAATATAATAATGTGATCAAATTTTTGGAAGGTGATTAAAATCAAAATCCATCGGCCATTGACTATGAAAACCTGACCGATTTTCTTTTGTGGAGGGTCAGTTAGTGGCTTGATTGGTTCCCCATTTTACCAGTGTGTGTGGTCATAACAGGGCATAGTTTCAAATAAATCTTTATTGCAAGAGATTTTATTTAATTGTATAAAATGAAATAAATCTTATGACAGAAGGAAATGATTTATGCCTGAATTAGTTCCAGCAACAATCGCGCTTTTATCTCGCCGGAGTGCTGGAGGAACTCGCTAGTCCTTGCAGAAGGTAAAGATCTATCACTGACATTTCGGGCCTGAGCCCTTCCTCAGGGTATGAGTGAAAGGCAGGTGGGTGCCCAGATTAAATGGCTAAGAGAGAGGGGAAGAAAGAGCAAGGACCAACAGTCAAAAAAGGTGTTCATTGGCTGTGGATGGGAAGACACGAGAGAGAGGAACGGTGAGAATTGATTTGGGGAGGGGGTTGGTTTTGGTCTGTGAAAGGAGACAGAGGGAAAACTGAGAGAGATAAAGAAAGAGGGAAGGAAACATAGAGAAAGAAGGGGGAGGTGATGGGAGAGCAGATGATATTAATGCCATCTGGTTGGAGGGTGCCCAGATGGAGGATGAGGTGGTGGTCCTCCAAATTGTGGTGGTCTCAGTCTGGCAGTTCATGAAATCATTCTTCCCTATGCCCCTGCTTTTCAATCATACCTTGAGGAAGGGCTCAGGCCTTAAATGTCAGTTACCTTATGTGATAGTACAGATCTATCGCTTACAGCGATTGGCTGAGAGCTAAGCCATGCCTACTGTCTAGGCCTTAAAGGGTTGTGTCCCTAGCCAGGTCGGATCATTCCGGACTGGTCGGCCACGTGTGAAGAGCTCCTGTCTTTTGCTAATAAAAGCCTTGGTTTGGATCAACAAGTCTTTGATTCTTTCGACGAGCTCTACAATTTTATTAGCAAAAAGAAAAAAAGAATTTTTTTTGAAAGGGATGGAGCGTCTGACTCGGCCAGAAAATCTTGATATCGACCCACAGTCAGTTACAGCCTTCAAAGCCTTTAAGTTCTGGCTGCTGAACTTTGAAAACTTCCTGAGATTCATTCGGGTGGAGGAGGATAACCAGCGTCTAACAGCATTGCTGTCTATGGTGTCCTTGAGAGTCTATGAGAACATCCAGGATGAGACCATTTACACCGCAGCCATAAAGGTACTGAAAGAACTGTATGATCAACCGGTGAACAGAGTTCATGCCCGGCTCGTGCTTGCGTTGAGGAAGCAACAGCCCAGCGAGTCCAGCCGGGCATAATTACAAGTATTAAAGGTGTTGGGCAAGGACTGTAACTGTGTGGACAAAACTGCTGCCGAGATCACAAACGACCTCGTCAGGGATGCCTATGTGACCGGGCTCCGATCGAACGAAGTGAGGCTGCGCTTGCTCGAACAAGGGGTAGAAAAACTAGAGGACGTGGCCCAGATTGCGATCATAATGGAGGATGCAGCCTTAAAGTCAAACGAGCTCTCGAGGGACTAGACCCCTCGTTCTGATGTGAGTAGAGTGCCCTTCTACCCTACCCCTGACGGCCTGTCGGCTGCTGCTACCCTGCCCCCTGCGAGCCAAGATGTTATTTCTGCGGGAGGGACAAGCACAGCAGGTCCCAGTGCCCAGCAAGAAAAGCCAGGTGCCAGAAGTGCCTTAAAAAGGGCCACTTTGCTGCACTCTGTAGGTCTAAAATGGCCACCAGCAAACACAGTGCCTCGTGTGAAGCCCAATTGCCACTATCCCATTCAAACTCTTCTTCCCCAGAGCTCTTGTCCAATGAGAGTGAGGGCTCCCCTGCACGGCAATGCCTGACGTCACGGAGATGCCGAACCCGGAAGGGGCAGCCCACCCTCGCAACCATGGTGTTGGCCCACCTCTCGCCCCCTTGCGGAACACTCGACCCGGCCTCGGTCCCGACTGTGGCAACTGCCGCTGCTGCCGCTGCCACAGACACCCCTGGGGCCAATGCTACCGCCGCTGCTGCCGCCGCCACAAACACCCCCGGGGCCGACGCTACTGCTGCCGCCGCCACAGCCACCCCTGGGGCCGATGCTACTGCTGCTGCTGCCCGCTCCCCGACTGCCGCTGCCCATGCCGCTGCCGATGCAGCCACCACGACCGACTGGGGACCCGCCGCGGCCAACCAGTTACTCACCCTAGCATCCATCGCTGACGACTGCCGGGGCCCGACCACCGCGACCGATGACCTACCCACTGCCAACCGTGAGCAACTACAAACCCCATTACTTACCTTTCATCCGCCGACGCTGCCATAACAGCACTTCCGGGAGGTCCTCCAACCTGCTCCTCCAGTGTTGACTACGTCTATGATGTCATCCCGTTGCGTGATGTCATCCCGTTGCGTGATGTCATCACACGGAACTCCCCTGTCAACTGGATCAGTGGCTGCTTCAATAACACTATACCAGCAATGCTCTCATCCCCTCACCAGAGCAATGGAACTGATTAAAGTGCATGGACACTACACCAATTGCTTATTTGACTCTGGGTCAACTGACAGTTTTATCCAGCCAGATCTGGCCCTCTGTTGGGGACTTGACATTATCCCCACTACCCAGAGGATCTCATTAGCGATGAGGTCGCACTCGACCGGGATAAAGGGGTATTGCATCGCCACGCTGGAAGTACAGGGCGTAACGGTCACCCACTTCAAATTATTCGTCCTTCCCCAATTGTGCGCCCCAGTGTTGCTGGGATTAGACTTTCAGTGTCAGTTCCGAACGGTGTCCCTACACTTTGGGGGACCCCACGCCCCCCTCTCGGTCTGCCATCGCCCCACCCCGAAGCACCCGAGCAACCCGGCCCCGTGCCCCGGGGCCAATCCTGCGGCCTTTCCACACTCCGGATTGCCCCGCCAGCACTCTTCGCAAACCTCACCCCTGGCTGGAAGCCTGTGGCCACCAAAAGTCGGCAATATAGTTACGAAAACAGGCAATTCATTAGGAGTGAGGTGCGTAGATTGCTGGATGAGGGCATCGTGGAACCCAGTTCAAGTCCCTGGAGAGCCCAGGTGGTGGTTGTCAAGAACGGGGAAAAGCTACGGATGATGGTCGACTATAGCCAGACCATTAACCGCTTCATGCTTCTGGATGCGTACCCCCTACCACGCATCACGGATGTGGTGAACCAGATCGCCCAATACCGCATATTCTCCACCATTGACCTACGTTCGGCCTACCACCAGCTCCCGATCCACTGTGAGGACCGACCATTTACGGCCTTCGAAGCAAATGGGTGGCTGTATCAATTTCTCAGGGCACCATTTGGGGTCACGAATGGTGTCGCGGTCTTCCAGCGGGAAATGGACCGGATGGTGGACCAGAACGGGCTAACTGCTACCTTCCCGTATCTGGACAATGTCACCATCTGCGGCCATGACATGCAGGACCACGACGCCAACCTAGACAAATTTCTTCAAACTACCCGTCGGCTGAACCTGACTTACAATTTGGACAAGTGTGTCTTCCGGACCACATGACTCGCGATTCTAGGTTGCGTGGTGGAGAACGGGATAGTCATGCCAGATCCTGACCGCATGCGTCCCCTAATGGACTTACCCCCGCCATACCCAGAAAGCGCTCAAATGCTACCTGGGCCTTTTCTCGTATTACGCCCAATGGGTTCCACACTACGCTGACAAGGAGCGTCCTCTTATCAAGACCACCACCTTTCCCCTCTCGACCAAAGCCAGAGCGGCTTTCGATCGAATCAAATCCGACATCGCCGCTGCAACGCTGCACGCGATCGATGAGTCTGTCCCGTTTCAAGTCGAGAGCGATGCATCCGAATTCGCCCTGGCAGCTACCTTGAACCAGGCCGGTCGGCCTGTAGCCTTCTTCTCCAGAACCCTCCAGGGTCCAGAGAGTAGACACTCCTGAATCGAGAAGGAGGCCCAGGCCATAGTTGAAGCGGTGCGTCGCTGGAGACGCTGGGAGGCACTTTACACTGTTGACTGATCAACGCGCGGTCTCCTTCATGTTCAACAACACCCAGCGTGGTAAGATAAAAAACGACAAAATCGCCAGATGGAGAATCGAACTCTCCACCTTTAACTATGACATCCAGTACCGGCCTGGTAAGCTCAACGACCCGCCTGACGCGCTCTCCAGGGGGACGTGCGCCAGCATACAGATGGACAGACTACAGAAACTCCATGAGGCGTTCTGTCATCCAGGGGTCTCTAGGTTTGCCCACTTTGTGAAGGCGTGCAACCTACCTTACACAGTTGAGGAGATCCGCTCCATGACCCGAGCCTGTTCGGTGTGCGCTGAATGCAAGCCCCACTTCTTCCGTCCGGATATCTCCCACGTTATCAAAGCCACCCGCCCCTTTGAGCGTCTTAGCGTAGACTTTAAGGGGCCCCTACCGTCGACCAACCGTAATAACTACATCCTTACGGCCATCGACGAGTACTCCCGCTTCCCGTTCGCTGTGCCCTGCCCAGACACCACTACCACCTCAGTGATACAGGCCCTTCACAGTATTTTCGCCATTTTCGGGTACCCCAATTCCATCCACAGTGATAGGGGGTCCTCATTCATGAGCGCAGAGCTGCAACAGTACCTTCTGGAGTGTGGTATCACTTCAAGCAGGACCACGAGCTATAACCCACGCGGTAACGGCCAGGTCGAGAGGGAGAATGCCACCATATGGAGAGCGGTTACACTGGCTCTCCGGTCTAAAGGTCTCCCCACCTCTCACTGGCAGGAGGTTCTCACTAGTGCCTTACACTCCATCCGCTCCCTCCTATGTACTGCAACAAATGCCACCCTCCACGAAAGGATGATCCTTTTCCCAAGGAAATCCGAATCAGGAACCACTGTACCGGAATGGCTCACCGTTCCTGGCCCCGTCCTTTTGCGACGCCACGTCTGGCACTCAAAGAATGACCCCTTGGTCGACCAAGTGACTCTACTCCACGCGAACCCGCATTACGCCTACGTTGAGTTCCCAGACGGGCGGGAGGACACTGTTTCGGTGCGGGACATAGCTCAGGACGTGGTAGACCCAGCAAACCCCCCAAACTTCCCCATCTCTTTATTCCCCAGGCCCCGTGCTGCAACAGAAGGACCAACAGCTCTCCAACGACCCGGGTCACCCTGCCGACAACACGACTGGGGAATTGAGCGAAGGAGCGGTCGCACCTGACGAGCCCGCTGGTGACACCACTCTAGCGACCCCAATCCTGGCACCACGGCAGTCACGCCGGATGGTCAGACCCCCTGACCGCTACAGTCCTTAACCTACCCCTTCCTTTCATTCTCTCCCTCATTTTTTTGTTGTTTTTTTTCCAGGGTCAGTTCTCCAAGAAGGGGTGAATGTGATAGTACAAATCTATCACCAATGTATATAGTGTATATAGTTACAGTATCTAGACTGTGCTTACAGCGATTGGCTGAGAGCTAAGCCATGCCTACTGTCTAGGCCTTAAAGGGTTGTGTCCCTAGCCAGGTCGGATCATTCCGGACTGGTCGGCCACCTGTGAAGAGCTCCTGTCTTTTGCTAATAAAAGCCTTGGTTTGGATCAACAAGTCTTTGATTCTTTCGACGAGCTCTACACCTTATATACTGGAGTATGTCGTTTTTATTCTGGGGGAGAGGGGGTCGACTATTAGACCAGTCATACTTTTGACTGTAGTAAGTACCTGTGTCATCCAAGGCATCGGGAGCTCGGATGGGCAGAACTGGGTGCTGAGTCCGTGTTCGGGGCATTGGGAGCTCAAATGGTGGGTGGCCGAGGTGTTGGAAGCTCCGGTGGGTGGGCGGCCAGGGTGTTGGGACCTCTGGCGTATGGGCAGCCAGGGCGAGGGTTCGCGGGTCGGGGTGTCGGGAGCTCCAGTGGATGGGTGGCGGAGGCAAGGATCCATGGTTGGGGTGTCGGGAGCTCGGATGGGCAGGCGGTCTGGCAGTGTTCCCTCTAAGCCAGGGGCGCATGCGCGCAAACGGACTGTGCACGGGCACAAAGGTGGTGGTTGAACGCGCATTTGCGCGCGCACACGCTCATTGTCCGTTTGTGCAGCTTAGCGGGAAGACTGCAGTCAGGGCCAAAAATTAGGGGGTGGGGGGGTTGATATTTACGAAAAAAGGGGAGAATGACGACTATTACATGGGATTGGCTATTACACAGTACACATGGCAGATGTCTTTACCTTCTGTGGATGCTGCAAGAGTGGCTGAGTTCCTCCCGCATCTCTCCATTTATTACAATTTTAGTGTCTGAAGACTTCTCTATTTCACTCTTTTATCTGAACCCTGTTCTGAATCACCAGTCGCTTATTTTGGGGTTGTGATACCCAACCATAGGAAACATCAGCCTTTTGTGTTTCAACGCTGATATTTTTAAACCAACCATTTTCACCCTTTTCACTTTCTTTGTGGCCCCCCCTTAGGAGTCTACTCAGTTTATCAGATCCCCTGCTGGATCACTGCAGTCTAGGGGGATAAACAGGGATAGGAACTCATCCTGTTTTTAGTCTGTGCTTTACATTCCAAGTCACGCAGCAAATAAAGAGGCCCTTCGTCACATCTTGCCCATGCCGACGAATATTTCCCCACCTGCATAGGTCCCACCTGCCTGCGTTTGGTTCATATCCCTCTGTATTAGCCATTCTCAACCTTTTTAGATATAAAGCATGGTAAATTTAAATTTTCAATTCAAATTTAAATTTTAAATGTAGACAAACAGCACAGTAACAGGCCATTTCGGCCCATGGCCCTGGCATGTTTTTAAACGGTGGGAGGAAACAGAAGCCTCTGGAGAAAACCTATGCAGACTCGGGCAGAATGTACAAACTCTTTACAGATGGCGCAGGCCTCGAAACCCGGCCCAGTGCTGATCGCAAGCGCTGTAAAGGTGTTGCGTTAACCGCTACGCTAACTGTGCCACCCTTAAATTTAGACCTACAGCACGGTATCGGGCCACTTCACCCCACGAGTCCTGCCACCCAATTTACACCCAATTAACTTACACCCCTGATACGTTTTAAATCATTGGGAGTAAATTGGAGCCCCCAGGGAAATCCCACACAGGTACGGGGGAGAACGCACATACTCCATATGGACATCGTGGGGTTCAAACCTGGCGCTGTAACAGCCTTGTGCTAACCGCTGATAGTTTATGAGCCACCTTCCCCGTGAAGCAATTGCATTTTGGATTCTTCCCAACTTCTTTCCTTCCGACCACATAAAAAATATTTATGTTATGTGAGGTGAAAAGGAAGGAAAACTTTCACTTAAGCCCCCCCCCCCCCATTGAGAATAGCTGTTTTGAACTCATGAGATTATATGCCACATTTCTATCAGATCACCAGCTAATCTGTTGTGCCCTCACCAATCCTAGGAATCAATATAAAGAGGAACAGTGTATACAATATTGTTCCACAATACCAGAACATAAGATTAAGCCACACTTGGAATATTGGGTGCAATTTCAGTTGCCCCATTACAGGATGGATGTGGAGGCATTGTTCACATTCAAGTTATCTGATTATACAAGTACCACCCGATGAAACAACGTTCTCCGGTCCTCGGTGCAAGGCACACAGATACACATACAGACATATAAACAATAGATATGCAGGACTAATATACGTATATAAAAATAAATCAATATTGTTTAAGAAATAGTGGAGTTTCGAGGGGTCAGCGTGAATGGTTCCTTTGGTTGTTCAGCATTCTCACTGCCCGTGGGAAGATGGGACTCGAATTGGGCCTGGCCACACATTCATCAAGGTATGAGCAAAATGTCGGCAGGCACCTGAACAAAATGGTTGGGGGGAGGGGCAGGGGAAAGAGGGATGGCTCTGAGTGGAAAGAGGAGAGCTGGAGGAAAGAAGACAAAGGGGTGAGGGAAGGGAGGGAGAAAGGAGAGTGTCTAGTGGAGGGATCGTATTTCAGTTGGTGGAGGGTGATATAATAGATGCGGAGGCTATTGGGTGGCAGGTGAGGTCCTTGCATCTGGGGGCAGAGGGGGTCAGGGTAGATGTGGGAAATAAAAGTGATGCAGGTCAGGGCTGAGTTGATGGTGGTGGAAGGGAAGCTGAAGTTAATCTTCAGGCTCAGCGAACAAATGGGAAGGTAAACGGTATGCTGGCCTGCTTCATAAGAGGACTTTGAAAGGGGAACCAGAGGTGTACAGTCCAGTGATGTTGGGGGATCAGAGGTGGAGAGGGTGAGCAAATTTAAGTTCTTAGGGGTCACTATCTCGGATCTTTCCTGGACCCAACACACCAATCATGAAGAAAGCAGGTCAGCACCTTGACTTCCTCAGGAGTTTGTGAAGATTCGGTATGAGATCGGAATCCCTGGCAAATTTCTACAGAGGTGTGGTGGAAAGTGTGCTGACCGGCTGCATCACAGTCTGGTACGGGGACACCAATTTCTTGAGGTGTAAAGGCCAGAAAAAAGGTCAAGGATGCAGCCCAAGACATCCCAGGCAAAACCCTCCCCACCACTGAGAACGTACGGGGAATGCTGCCATTGGAGAGCAGCAGGGATCATTAAGGACCCTCACCGCCCGGCACATGCTTTGTTCTCACTGCTACCATCAGGAAAGAGGTTTCGGGGCCACAAGACTCGCACCCACCAGGTTCAGGAACAACTGCTCCCCCTCCACCATCAGTCTCCTCAACGATAAATTCAATCAGGGACTCATTCAAGGACTCTACTTGTGCACTTTATTGATTTTTTTCTCTCTGAATTGCACTCATTTTCAAAAAAATTCTTTACATGTGAACGTCGAAACAGTTTTTTTAATTGCACTGCCAATAAGTGGCAATTCTGCCTTGCCCAGAGGGAAAAGAATCTCAGGGTTATATGTGATGTCATTTTTTTAGACATACAGCATGGTTCTTTTTTGCCCAATTACACCCGATTAACCTACACCCCCAGTATATTTTTGAAGGGTGGGAGGAACCCCGGGGAAAACTCATGCAGACATGGGCAGAACATACGGACACGCGGATTTGAACCCTAGTCTCGATTGCTGGCACTGTAAAGGCATTGACCTAACCTCTATACCAACCTGTGCCACCCCCAAATCAAACTAAAATTCTGCTGCTTGTTCTTGGTAGATATCCTTCCAACCCAGTGGTTCTCAACCTTTTTCTTTCCACTCACATCCCCCTTTAAGTCATCCCTCTGCCATCAGTGCTCTGTGATTAGTAAGGGATTGCTTAAGTGGGGATGTGAGTGGGAAGGGAAGGTTGGGAATCACTGCTGTAGACCCAGTTATTATTGAAATATTTTGCTTGAGAAAAATTGTCATTGGCCCATTTCTTTTTGAGTTATGAAGCCTTGTACATAACGAGTCAATGAAGTACATTTAAAACAATGGTTTTCAAACTTTTTACTGTCTGGGGCAGAGGTGCCAATGCACAGGACAGGAAAAGTGGTGAACTTGGCCAGTGCCATCGCGGAGGTGGTGTCTGAAGAAAGCAGCAAAGACCCCCCCCCCCCCCCACTACCCAGGCCATGCCCTCTTCTCACTGCTACCATCAGGAAGGAGGTTACAGGAGCCTGAAGACGACCACCCAGCTTCTTCCCACGACAGCTTCTTCTCCTCCTGAAAAGACAATGAACCACAGACATGACCTCACCTTGTTCTCTTTTGTTTTGCACTAATTATTTATTTTGAATTAATGTATTTAAGGAAATGTAATTTATTGTAATTTTGCACTTTGTTCTGCATCATACTGCTGCCCACAAAATGTGTACATGCTCATGACGAGAAACCTGATCATGTTAAATAACCACATGTGTGGCACCTTGTCAAAGACCTTCTGAAAATCCAAATAGAGTCGTCTCCCCTTATCTGTGGGGGATATATTCCAAGACTTCCCAATGGATGCCTGAAACTGCGGAGAGTACCTAACTCTGTATAGCGGACCTGGGCAATGTACAGCCCCCGGGCCACATCTGGCAATTTGGTTGTCCCTGACCGGCCCGCGTAAGATTAATTGAAAATTAGAAAATAAAACTTAAATAGGTTTACCCCATGTGTGGATTAAAACTGCATTGCTTTTATTTTGAAGGTGTCTTTTTTGCGCAAGTTACATATGTATGTAGGCTATGCACGTATACATATGTAGTAGCCTACGTATATAAATCCGTGCGTGCGCACACCTTTACCTTTACTCAGTTTACGAGTGTTAGCCCTCAAAAATGTCCGCTCAGGCTAAAAAAAGAAAGATTTATGTAGAATGCAGAGTTTTTAACAAAACATGGACTACTAAGTATTTATTTACTGACATCAGAGGTAAAGCCGTGTGTTTAGTTTGTGGAGAGCAGATCGCTGTGTTTAAGGACTACAGTTTGAATCGCCATTATGAGACTAAGCACGTGGAGAAATACAAAAGCCTGACTGATGGTGAACGGGCACGGATATCTGAAGATTTGCTAGCTGAGCTGCAAAAGCATCAAGGCTTCATACATCCAGGGATGCAGCAGCCAAGACCAGCTTTGTGATATCCTACAAAATCGCTAAAAACAGTATGTCATTCTCTGAGAGGGAGTTCATCAAAGAGTGTTTGGTGGACTCTGCACTGCTAATATGCCCCAAGAGAAAAGAAGCATTCGATAATGTGCCCCTCCAGACGAACCGTCCCAAGAAGGATCGAGGACATTGCGGGAAATCTGGAGCTTCAGTTACAAAGTAAACAGCCCGGTTACTCGTCTTTGTCCGTGGAATAACAAAGGACTTTAAGATTATGGAGGAGCTGGCAGAAATACGGTCAATGAAAGGGACGATGAAGGGGAGTGATTTGTTCACGGAGGTAAATGCATGCCTGTTCAAGCTGGGACTGAAATGGGACAGACTGGCAGGATGGATGGATGTCCAAATCTAACGGGGAAAAACGATGGACTTTTGAAACCGATGCAAGATAAAGTGACTGAAATCAACCCAGTGCTGAAATTGGTATTCTTACATCATATAATACATCAGAATGTGTTGTGTAAGTCAGTGCTAAAACTTTACCATGTTATTGATGTTGTAACTAAAACAGTTAACTTCATCAGGGCACGAGCATTATGGAGGAGCATGAGATTGAACATGGTGACAGAGGCTACCACACAACTGTAAGATGAGCAAAATGCTGAAAAGAGTTTGGGACCTGAAAGCAGAAATTCAAGAGTTTTGTGAGAAGAAAGGCAAAGACATACCAGAGCTCTCAGATGGGAAATGGATGGCAGATCTTGCATTTGCTGTTGATGTGACTGCCCCGATGAATGAACTAAATACCAAACTGCAATGTAGGGGCCATTTTGTTCATGAAATGTACAGCCTGGTGAAGGCTTTCAGGAGAAAGTTTCAGTTTCTTTCAAGCCAACTGGAGATCATCACTCACTCACATGCAAACCCTGAAAGAAATCATACCATCCGCTGATCACCTCCGCAGGTACTCATCCACGTTAGGGGCACTGCATGGTGAGTTTTCAAGACGATTTGAAGACTTCAAAACAGTTGAGGGTGAAATGCCCATGATTTCCTAATGCACTGGATAATGCACCCAGTGATGTTCAGATGGAACTCATTGACATGCAATGTGATATGATACTGGCAGAGCACTTTAAGTCAGTTTCACCACTGGATTTTTACTCTTCTCTCAAGGAGGAGAACTTTCCACACATGAGGAAGCATACTCAGAAGATGTTGGTTCTCTTTGGATCTACCTACATATGTGAACCAACATTCTCAGTGATGAAGTTTAACAAATCCAGGTATAGATCCTCTCTCCCTGATGAACATCTGTCAGCTGTCCCTCGCCTATCCACCTCAGACATTCAGCCTGACTTCGATGGACTTGTTCAAGCCCAACAGAGACTAGATTTCTCTCACTGAACAAGCAAAAAAGAACCAAAAAACAGCAAATGAGGCAGTTGGACTACAAGCAAAATGGTAACAACAATCTGTATAAAGCTGATTTAATGCTGGTCTTTCAAAAATGATACATTTCTGGACATGCACATTCTGTTTATAATTGTTTGGGGGTAATTTTGATTGAATAAATGATGTTTTTCCTAAGCTTATTTTCTATTGCTCAGTCATCACATTTACTCTTAACAGTCGCATCTTGTCAAAACGATGCAATTTACTGCTTTTATAAAGAGATAGAATTAATCTTAAGCATAATTTAGTTCAGCCTATTGGTCCAGCTCTCCACAATATTTTCTGTTTCTCATATGGCCCCTTGGGAAAACTAATTGCCCACCCCTGCTGTACGTATCGCCCACTATACGTTCTGTGAAATTGAGCATTATACAATGTGGACATTGTGCGAACACCATATTATATATGTAGCAAAACTACATGGGATACCGTAGTGTACCTGTAAACATTTTATTTGTGAGTGGCAATTAGCGAACTAACAAAGGGCGTAGGGAGAGTGCGGGGCAGTGAGATCAGTGTGTGTACCGACATTGGGCCATGGGGGGAGAGCGGAGCAGTGGGATCAGTGTGGGGACCGACCTGGAGCCATGGGGGGAGAGTGGGGCAGTGCGGTCAGTGTGGGGACTGACATGGGGGCATGGGGAGAGAGCGGGGCAGTGGGATCAGTGTGGGGACTGATACAGGGCTGAGGGGAGAGAGTGGGGCAGTGGGATCAGTGTGGGGATTGACACGGGGCTGTGGGGGGAGAGCGGGCAGTGGGGACTGATACAGTGTGGGGACCAACACGGGGCCGTGGGAAGAGAACGGGGCAGTGGGATCGTGGTGGAACAATGGTATTGCGGGCATGTTCCCCACTAAGCTGGGCAGGCTGGCCCCCCTGCCTCTCCCATTAAGATCCCAAATAAAGGCCGAGAGCCCTAGTCTCCTCCCTCACACCTGCCCTTGGACTTGAGCCAGCAGCAGGCTGAGGCAGGCTTGGATCTTTTGATCAATAAAGCCTTTGGCCCTTACTTCATGTCGCACCACAATTTGAGCACCATAGACAAGGCGATTCAGTTGGAGAAGCTGGAGATCGACCTGAAAGACCCACTCGAGACCCAACATGTGGCTACACTGCTTGAAGGGCTCCTTGAGGCCTCATGAAATCACAGCAGACAGCGATGAGTATGACCTACTATGGGGTATGAAGAGGCGATGGCCCTTCTCCAGCAACAGTGTGAAGCGCCAAGAAGACACGATGAATGTTGGGTTCCAGCTTGTAAATTTGAAATGGAGACAAACAGCACGGTAACAGACCCTTTCAGCCCTGCACCAAGCGCTACGCCAACCGTGCTGCCCTTCTCTTGTCACATAGAGCAAGGTTGAGAGAGCCAGGGCTTTGCTCTTTGGACCGACAAAGCAGTGATTTAACTGAGGGAGCGCAGTGTGCCGGAATATAGGATGACAGGAAACCAAGTCAATCGCAGCACCAGGGCAACTCAGTCAATGATAACGCAGGAGCCTCTTGTCGCGTCTCTGCACAAAGTGAAGACGCACTCTTCCTGTGGCCGGGCAAAGTTGGATGGCGTGACCAGTACTTCTGAAAGCGAAAGTTCGCAACTTCCTGCTGCTGGTGCTGCTCGGGTGTCGCCATGGGCTGCTGCGGGAGCAAGAAGCAGCACCAGTGCCTCGATGAGCTGGAAAGCATCGCGGATCTCTCCTCTGTCACCAAGCCCAGCAGCAGCGACGCCCCCGTCCCCAAACGGGCCGAGCGAGATTGCTTCCAAGTTTTCTTCAGGCTGGACGGCTTCCCGCCATACCAGGGAACCCTGCATAAGTGGGAGAAGGAAGTCCGGAGGGCAGAGTTTCACGATGGAGGCAAGTACAACATGGGGAATGTTTGGCCGGAGGGCTATGGGTATGTCAAGACCTTGAAGATGGTGAGAAATTTCGTGTCCCATGTCGAGTTGCCACTATCAGACCTCAGGAAGATGAGGGACTTGGCGGCCAGAGTGGTGATGTGGAGGTCTCGCCAGTACAACAAATCCGTGGAACACAAGAGGGAGGACCCCCAACATTGGAAGGTACTGGAGGAGTGGCAGTACGTGAAGAACACTCTCTTCCAAATCATCCAGGGGGTCACAATGAATTTTGCGGGCAGCAGCTGGATGGTAACAGGGTAGGTCGAAGGCCTGATGCACTGCCGGATTGAGACCACCTGCAAATTGGAGGTATCTTCCGACTGGGCACCCTCCAAGTGGATGGTATCAATATCAACCTTTGGCTTTCGTTTAAACCCTCCCCACCCAATCTCACTTCTTCCCCCAGCTCCTTCTATTACTCCCTCCCCCATTTCCTTCTGCATCTTCTCACCTCTCCCATATCTGTCCATGGCCTGATGCACTGCCGGACTGAAGCCACCTGGACATTGGAGAAAGAACACCCAATATTCCATCTGGCCACTCTCTATCTGGACAGAATTAACCACGGGCAATGTCAACCTTTCATGATATATACTCCGGACTGGGCCTATGGGTAAACTACAGTTGCAACACCAGCGTCCTCCTCCCCTCCCCCTCCTCACCTTTTTATTCAGACGCTTCCCAACATTTTTCCATATCTTCCTGAGGGGCTCAAGCCCAAAACGTCAGTGATGTATTTTTATCTTTGCTACTGTTTGACCTGCTGAGTTTCTCCAGCTTTGTGTTTTTACCATAAACCAGCTGATGGTTGGGTATAAAACCAGTCCTGGAAAACTGGGACACAGAGCCCAAAGGGTTAGATTGGCGTAGCAGTCAGTGATCGGGACTGGGGTTCAAATCCCATGCTGTCTGTAAGGAGTTTGTACGCTCTCCCCGTGCCCGTGTGGGTTTTGCCTCCAGCTTCCTCCCACTGTTCAAAATGTACTGGGGGTGTAGGTTAATGGGGTGTAATTGGGCGGCACGGACTCGTGGGCTGAAATGGACTGTTACCGTGCTATAGGTGTATATGTAATGCGCGTTGAAAGTATCAAAGACTTGTTGATCCAAACCAAGGCTTTTATTAACTAAAAGACTGGAGCATATCACAAGTAGGTCAACCAGTCCAGAATGACCTGGTCTGGCTAGGAGCAATCCTTTAAGACCTGCCAGTAGGTGTGGCTACGCTCTCAGCCAATCACAGTCACCCTACACTACAATCTGTGCATATACACATTGGTGATAGAATCTGTATTATCACAGTGTAAATTTAAATTAACATTGACTTCACCAGTTTCTGTTAAACCTCAGCCCCGAGTCTCTCTCTTTCTCTGCCCCACTGGCTCCTTTCCTCCACCTCCTTCCCTTACTTCTCCCATCTGACAGCAATCCTTTTTAGCCTTCTGCACTCTCCCCTCCCCATCAATTCCACCTGTGACCTCTTAGCCTATGCTCGTTCTCCCCTCGTCCTCAAAATCTTTCTGAATGAAAAATCACAGTTAATTTAAAGCCACCACCTCTTCTACCAAATAGCTGCATCAGTTTACTATTGACTATAAAAAGGGATTGACTCACTCTACAAGGAGTCTGATCAGGCATCCGTGAGTTCACGTTCTGTGGTGTATCAAGGTCATTCAATTAATTCCAAAAGGGCTTATTTGGAAAATAATTCAACCTTTGCATGGCTCAAAACAGAGACCTTCAACCTACTGATATTTGACCCAGATTGCAGGCTGGTGCAGGACAGCAGAAATGGGGAGAGTACCCCCACCCCCGCATTCGGTGGTGAGCCAGCAAGGGGCTCTGAGGCTGACATACACACACACACACACACACACACACACACACACACACACACACACACACACACACACACACGTGACGAGCTGTGGCGACTTGTGGGTGAGGTACCCACACAGGCCATTGGCATCTTGAGGTCTAAGGACTTGCACCTGGCTGTGGGCTGCTGAAGGCCGGCCCATGAGAACCAGGCATCGCAAAAGGGATTTGAGATGGTGCTGAGGGCACGAAGGGTTCCCAAAAGATCCTGGGCACTGGAGGCTTCCTGATCGTGTTGGGGGTTCAGATCTGGGGCTTGGGCTGCCGATGGAGCCTGTGTGGCTCTACTTGGATTATCAGCAGTATTCTTTTGAAAGGTTTTCCCTGGTGTCCACTTAGGCTTGTGGGTTAAAGCTTATTCCTCTGCGAATTTAGCCAATTCTTGCCAAGTTTTTATATTTTTCTCTGTCAAGTACACTTGAATATCGTCAGGAACACAATTTTTAATCTCCTCAATCAGAATGATTTCCCTCAATAAATCAAAGTTATTTTCTACTTTCATTGTGGCACACCACCGATCAAAACACACAACCTTCCTATAAGCAAAATCCAGGTAAGATTGGGTTGCTACTTTTTTTAAGCTCCTGAACTTTTGTCTATAAGCCTCTGGGACTAGTTCATAAGATCGGAGTATAGCTTGCTTTACAAATTCGTAATCAGCTGCGTGTTGTACCGTGAGACACGAATACACTTGTTGGGCTTTCCCTTTAAGAACACTTTGTAGCAGGAGTGACCACTGGTCTGGTGGCCATTTTAAATTTACAGCTACTTTCTCAAAATGCTGAAAATACTGGTCTATTTCAGCTTCCTCAAATGGAGGAACTAACTTCACTTCTCAACTGACCAGAAACCTCTCCTCCTGACCAACACATGGGTTTTGGGTTTCTCCCTTTCTTTGTGTTAGGGTCAGCTTTAATTTAGCTAGTTCTGGCTCATGCTTCCATTCTTTCTCTCTCTCCTCCATTTCTGCCTGCCTTACTGCTTCCCGTTCAACTTTCCTTCCTGCCTCTCTTTTTTCCTTTAACTCTAGTTTTCTCAAAGCTAACTTTACTTCCTCTGAAGTTTTCTCCTTTGGAAACTGTTCTAATGCAGCTTCTTCAAATACCCCCTTTCCTACATAGTGCTTAACAATCTTTCGGGCAATTTCCTTTTTTTTCATCCCAGTTCTTACTGTAAGAAGTTTTAACTTGCCAACTATAACCATCATTTCTGACTTTTTAGCCATTTTAAAATTAACCACTGAAGGGTTCGCTATGAACTGGTCAATATTCATAGTCGCTCGTTTTTCTGCTGGTTATTTATACCCTCACCATTTATTTTTAATTTAAAGCTGGAGGTTGAGTCAAACTCAGACGACTGATAACAAAGCACAAATCAATCGCCCATAAAGCTTCCAAATTGGTTTGATCCCAGATGATTCCCCCAAATTATGTTACAAGATCAAACCAGCAACCACAAAGAAGACAGATTTCACAGGGGTAAAGATGAACAATTAATTTATTAACAAAAATTCACCTTCAAACTTTAATTCAAAATCCCCCCTTTTATAACAATGCTCACTAGTTACTATGCAAATCTCTATAACAGCGTAAAACTAATAAATTCCCCAGCTTAAATATAATATATGTAATTAAAGTCTAAGTTATATTTCCAATGCCAAAAGATCTTTGAGAGAGGGGGAAAGAGAGAGAGAGAGAGAGAGAGAGAGAGAGAGAGAGAGAGAGAGAGAGAGAGAGAGAGAGAGAGAGAGAGAGGGAGAGAGGGGAGGTTGTCTTGTGTTGCTGCAGAGAGAGGAACCATGGGCTTGGTCCAGATCCTTCTGGCTGCCTTCAGAATGTTCATCCCTTTTAAAATGCCCAACATTCTAAACTGTCCTCCAGACCATGACTCATGCTCTGGGCCTCCTTCCACTCCACAACACCACCCAGTGGTGGTTTATCATCCAAGTCCAGAAATTTTTAGATCATTTTCTGCACATGCTCAGTCTGTCTCCCACTCTCTCAGCAGTCCACCTTCACCTTGGCTTTCTAAGCCAAACTGTCACTTTTTAACATAAAACCACACAACACATCGCCAATACATAACACAGAACTCTGTAACAGGAATACATTGCCAGGTTTTGTGCACTGGAGAAATTGATGTTCCAGTCGTTCACTTACACAGTGAAAAGAACAGAAGCAAGGCGCAGTACTTGATAGAGTCAGATATAAAATTCAACTGGTTCATTCACATAACACAGCGATTCTCAACCTTCATTGCCCTAGGCCCCAAATTAATTTTTCCAAAACATGTACGCCCCACCATTAGAGGGAAAAAAGTTACATATTCAAAAGAAGTTTTAATTAAATCATTTACTGCAACTGTATTTCAATGCAATTAAGGTCGGGAATACACTGGAACACATTTCATATTCGACCACTACAAAATGTCGACCATCTCAAACGCACACTCAATAATTGTCATTGCTTCAGTGGGAACCTCACCCCTGATGCTGGCTGTGGATTTTTTTTTGTTGATTCAAGGGGCCTTAAATCTCCAGGTTTTGTCACTTCAGGTCGGTTTCTCTCAGCTTGGCAGCACTGAAGCCACAATTCTACAACAAGATGATGGAAAATGTATCAATGGTTCCCTTGCTAAAGTAGTCGAGTTTGGGATTTTCTTTTCAATCTCATCGTTCCTTTTACTTTGAACCGAGCTTTCTTCATGTAGTGACTTTCATCATGTAGTGACTCAATACCTCTTGGTATTGTGCTGGAACTTCGATAAGTCCACCGGCCATGGCTGAGTTCACCAAGACGGAAAATCCATTGCCTTTAAATCACAAAATCTATCATTGAAATCTATCTATCCTTTATATCAAGTCTGTCATACGCCTCACCTTGAGAATCTATGACATAGCATGTGAACCCAGCAGTGGCCAAGTCACATTGCAAGGCAGTTCAGCCATAACTGTACAGAGCTTACATTTTAACAGGTACCAACTGGACGTTCCTTGGGTGCTAATTATGCAACAACCATTGACAGATCAAAGCGGGTTCAGCAGGCAGTGAGGAAGGCGAATGCTATGTTGGCATTCATAGCATGAGGATTTGAGTCCAGGAGAAGGGAGATAGGGCCTTGGTGAGACCACACCTGGAGTACTGCGTGCAGTTTTGATTTCCTTATCTGAGGAAGACCATCCTTGCCAAGGAGGGGGTGCAGAGAAAGTTCACTAGACTGATACCAGGGATGGAAGGACTTGCAAATGAAGAAAGGTTGGAGAGACTAGGCTTGTATTCTCTGGAATTTAGAAGATTGAGGGGGGATCTTATAGAAATATATAAAGTTTAGACAGACTAGACACAGGAAGGTTGTTTCCAATGCTGGGAAAAACCAGAACCGGGGGGGGGGGGGGGGGGGGGTCACAGTTTAAGGTTAAGGGGGAAGTTTTTTAGGACTAAGATGTGGAAAAATTTCTTCTCTCAGAGGGTGGTGGATCTGTGGAATTCTTTGCCACAGGAAGTAGTTAAGGATGGTTCCTTGTCAATATTTAAGAGTAGGTTAGATTTGGCCCTTGTGGCTAAGGGGATCAGGGGGTCTGGGGAGAAGGCAGGAACCGGTAACTGATCAGCCATGATCATATTGAATGCTGGGGTAGGCTTGAAGGGCCAAATGGCTGATTCCAGCACCTATTTTTCTATGTTTCTATGACATGTGAGGAGGGAAGGGTTAGATTATTGTAGGGTGGGTTTACAGAGGTCGGCATAACATTGTGGGCTGAAGGGCCTGTGCTGCGCTGGTTCGTTTCCATTCTAAAAGTATCATCTCCTTCCCCATGAGGCTGTCCACGTTTCCCAGGCCCAAGTTATTTTTCAGGGCACTCATCAATGTCAATATGTGGATTTCAGTTTTAAAAGGTGGAAGACACTGTTTCGACCAGCCATCCTCAACCTTTTTTTGGCTAAGATCCTTCTTTGAATTCTCCTCAAAGTTTATGGGGCCCCCTTCCCTGTGAAGCAGCCAGGTTTTGGTTTCTTCCGTACTTCTCTCCAACTGACTAGAGATCAGAGGTTCTCAACCTTTTCCTTTGGTCAGAGGCCCACCTCTGGCTTCCAGCCAAACAGGCAATGGCCCACTATCGGCAATCACTGAGCAATACAGTAGTTTCCCCACCCCCCACTTATCCACGGGGGATATGTTCCAAGACCCCCCCCCCCAGTAGATGCCTGAAACCGCGGAGGGTACACCAAACTCTATATAGGGTATGCACCGCTTATCGCTCACGATACGTTCTGTTAAATTGGGCATTATGTAATGTGGACGTTGTGTGAACAGCACATTATATATGTAGCGAAGCTAAGTGGGATACTGTAGTGCTCCTGTAAACTTTGTATTTGTAAGTAGGGATCAGTGTGGGGACCAATGCAGGGCTGTGGGCAGAGAGCTAGGCAGTGGGATCAGTGCAGAGATTGATTGAGGGCTGTGGGGAGAGCACGGGGCAGTGGGATCAGTGCAGAGTGATTGAGGGCTGTGGGGAGAGCGCAGGGCAGTGAGATCAGTGTGGGGACCAATGCGGGGCTGTGGGCAGAGAGCGAGGAAGTGGGATCAGTGTAGAGACTGATTGAGGGCTGTGGGGAGAGCGCGGGGTAGTGGGATCAGTGCAGGGACTGATACAGGGCTGTGGGGAGAGCGCACGGCAGTGGGATCAGTGTGGGGACTGACACGGGGCTGTGGGCAGAGAGCAAGGCAGTGGGATCAGTGCAGGGACTGATACAGGGCTGTAGAGAGAGCATGGGGCAGGGGATCAGTGCAAGGGCTGATACAGGGCTGTGGGGTGAGAGCGGGGTAGTGGTATCAGTGTGGGGACCAACACAGGGCTGTGGGCAGAGAGTGGGGCAGTGGGATCAGTTGGGTTAGGACTGATACAGGGCTGTGGGGAGAGAGTGGGGCAGTGGAATTAGTTGGGTTGGGACTGATACAGGGCTGTGGGGAGAGAACCAGGCAGTGGGATCAGTGTGGGACTGCGGTTGACCGCAGGTAACTGAAACCACGGAAAGTGAAATGGTGGATAAAGGGGTGACCACTGTATTTTCAAGTCAAAGGCAGCTCTGAAGAAACACATCTTTATCTCATTTGAAGATTTTATTTAACATTTTTAAAGACCCACATGAAAACACTGGTTGAGAACCACTGAACTGGATAAAAATAAAATTAAAAAAAACATTTGTTCCAAGAGATGAAAAAAGGCTTTTACTTAAACGTGCTTGCCAAGAATAACTTCAACATGCCTAGGGTACGAACCTTTGGCCTCAGATACATTATGAAGTAGCTATCTATTCTTATTCACAGCCTGCATCCTAAACATCTATCTTGCAATCAACAAAAGTCTGTAACACCACCTTTAAAGGAAGTAAGTATTTATTTTTTGTGGGCGATCGTTTTTGGCAGCTGAAACAAGAACTGAAAGTTGAGAAATGCAGAAAGTTAGTCTAGCAACCTTTGCAGAACGAATTAAACAAGAAAGTGGGGACTCCCTAGGCCATTTCATGTCGGGCCTCTGCCTTGAGACCGGCTACAGAGCAGATGGAAAATTGGGAACTTAACTTTTAGACAGCAGCCCAAAAAGGCTATTCCAGTATCCCAGTTATATCCAGATGCGCCTTGTAGCACCTTCCAGATCCGAAGGAGGTGGGGCGACTGGTGTTGTAGCGCCACCTGTCATCAATACGCAGCAGAGCAATGGCCGTCTTCCCTACCCATAATCTCCCAGGCAGTTGGAACCGCTCTAAGGTTCCCAGAACAGTTCCAGCTGCGTGGGAGAATAGGGAAGACAGCCATTGCTCTGCCACAGTTTGAGCTGCAGAGAGCGGCCCTGAAGGCCGAAGCGGCCCAGTGTGGCTGTCCCAGCCCACACTGGCTTCCCCCGACATCTCCCATTGCCCCGCCGGCCCCCGCTGCCCCGCTGGTCCCCGCTGCACCACCACCCCTGACTTGGAGGGAGAGGGGTAAGTGGGGAGATGGGTCTCGGGCTGATGACATCATCAGCCCACCCCTAAACAGTCACCTAGCGTGGCCGTACGTTCAGATTGATTGGCGGAGGCCTGTGCTGCGGAGACCATCCTTCTTGGAGAGGGGATGGAATATTCGGCTCGGAGACCGCCTCCGCACATCCAGAAAGGTAGGTGATTATGTGTTTTGGCAGAGTTTCTTCACCTTTACATCTCAACTTTTGGGCTGTCTGGAATGGCCTCCTGCCAATCAGAACCAGAATTGGGTTTATTGTCATAGAACCGTAGAATACGACAGCACAGAAACAGGCTCCTTCGGCCCTTCTAGTCTGTGTGGACTATTTTTCTGCCTAGTCCCACTTACCTTCACCTGAGCCCGTTTTCACCACCTCAGCTGGCAGCTCTCTGTGGGAAGAAGTTCCCTCTCATATTCCCCCTAAACATTTCCCCTTTCACTTTTAACCCATGTCCTCTGGTTTGTACCTGAGTGGAAAAAGCTGACCTACATTTACTCTGTCTCTACCCCTCATCATTTTCAATATCAAATTTCCCCTCGTTCTTCTACGCTCTAGGGAGTCAAGCCCTAACCGGTTTAACCTTTCCCTGTAACTCAGTTCCTCAAGTCCAGGCAACATCCTAGTTGCACTTCTTTCAATCTTATTGATATCTCTCTTGTATATCACACAGGGGACAGCACAGTTGGTGTTGTGTTTAGTGCAACGCCGTTACAGCGCCGACGATCAGGACTGGGGTTCGAATCCCGCGCTGTCTGTAAGGAGATTGCATGTTCTCTGTGGCTGCGTGGATTTTCCCCATGGTGGGGGATGGGGGGTGTTCCAGTTTCCTCCCACCATTCAAAGCATACCGGGGTTGTAGGTTAATTGGGCGTAATTGGGTGGCATGGGTTCGTGCACCAAAATGGCCTGTTACCATGCTCTATGTCTAAATTTAAAATATAAATTTAAAACATGTGTCATGCTAAAAGCTCACCTTAAAGCCCTATCTACCTGTGACACCACTTTCAGAGAAATGATGCATCTGTATTCCCAGATCCCTCTGTCCTAACGCACTCCTCAGAGCCCGTGTACGTCCTTTCTTGGTTTGTCCTTCCAAAGTGCAACACCTCACACTTGTCTGCATTAAATTCCTTCTGCTTCTTTTTACCCTGTTTTTCCAGCTGGTCTATATCCTTCTGCAAGTTTTGAAAACCTTCCTGGTCCATGATGTCTCCAATTGCAGTGACAACAATGGTCCCAGCACTGATCCCTGAAGCCTACCACTGGTCACAGGCCTCCAGTCTGAGAAGCTCCACTGCTCTCTAGCTTCTCCCGTCCAGTCATTGTCAAATCCAGTTCACTACTTCACCATGACTACTGAGCGTCTGATCCTTCCTGACTAACCTTCCATGTGGAACCTTGTCAAAGGCCTTACTAAAATACATGTAGACAATATCTACAGCCTTTCCTTCATCAACTTTCCTGGTAACTTCCTCAAAAAAACTTGATAAGATTGATTAAACACAGCCTACCTCGCCCAAAGCCATGTTGACTCTCCCTCAATACTTTCCGCCTATCCAAATAATTATATATCAGATCTCTTAGAACACCTTCCCATAATTTACCTACTACTGACATCAGGTTCACCGGCCTATCATTTCCAGAGTTAATTTGGACCCTAATTTAAACAATGGAACAACATGAGCTATCCTCCAATTCTCCAGCACCTCACCTGTGGCTAAGGACGTTTTAAATATTTCTGCCAGAGCCCCTGCAATTTCTACACCAGCCTCCATCAAGGTCCAAGGGAATACCTTGTCAGGCCCTGGGAAATTATCCACCCTTGTTTGCTTTAAGACAGCAAGCACTCCTCCTCTTTAATTTGTACAGGTTCTTTGACCCCATTGCTTGTTTTCCTTACATCTCATGAGTCTGCCTGTTTCCTATGGTAGGGGAGTCTAGGACAAGAGGGCACAGCTTCAGAATAGAGGGCCGCCCATTTCAAACAGAGGAATTTCTTTAGCCAGAGAGTTGCTGAAATTTGCTCTCTCCCCACAGCCCTGTATCAGTCCCCACACAGATCCCACTGCCCCGCTCTCTGCCCACAGCCCTGTATCAGTCCCCGCACTGATCCCACTGCCCCGCTCTCTCCCCACAGCCCTGTATCAGTCTCCACACTGATCCCACTGTCCCGCTCTCTCCCCACAGCCCTGTATCAGTCTCCACACTGATCCCACTGCCCCGCTCTCTCCCCACAGCCCTGTATCAGTCCCCACACAGATCCCACTGCCCCAATCTCTCCCCACAGCCCTGTATCAGTCCCCCACTGATCCCGCTGCCCCGCTCTCTCCCCATGGCCCTGTATTGGTACGTGGGGTGTATTTAAGGCAGAGATCGAGAGGCATCATTTCGAACTTCGCCTGCTGAGCTTCTCCGGCATTTTGTGATTTGTCTTGATAGGTATCAGAATAGTCAGGGCACCAAGGGTTATGGAGAGATGGCAGGGCAGTGGGGCTGAGTGGGAAAATGGATCAGCTCATGATGGACCTGATGGGCTGAATGGCCAACTTCAGTACCCATGTTTCCAGCACGTTTCTCCTTCTCAATGGAGGTATATGGTGTTCTCTTGCTCTGCCTCTATGCTGTAGTGGTCCTATGAACCTCAGCCGCCAATGGAGAAATGCTTCTCCTAATAGCTCAGACCCTTTCTGACACCATCATCTGTGCCCTTGGAAAAGGTGCTGACATATTAAACAAGCCCATGGCTTTGGTGAAGTGCAGACCAGGTTCACCAGGCTGATTCCAGAGATGAGGGGGTTGGCCTATAAGGAGAGATTTAGTCGTCTGGGACTGGACTCGCTGGAATTTAGAAAAATGTGAGGGGAATTTTATAGAAACGTATAAAATTTTGAAAGACATTGATGTTGTTTCTGAGAAATTAGAACTGGGGAAATAGCCTCAAGGTCAACGGTAGTAGATTTAAGTCAGAGATCATCTCAAAATATTTATACATTTTTAAGAAATGATATCTTTATTTTCATGCATTAAATTTTAAATTTAGCCACAGAGCACAGTAACAGTCCCTTCTGGCTCTCGAACCCGTGCCGCTCAAATACACCAATCAACCAACAACCATATATATATGTTTTTTTGGATAGTTGGAGGAAACCGGAGCACCTCAAGGAGAATGTACAAACTCCTCACAGACAGTGTGGGATCTGAACCCTAGTCACTAGCGATGTAATGCATTGCGCGAACTGTGCCATACACGTGTAAATGTAATGTGCTGTGTGTTTCTGTGTGTGCATTTGTGGATATGTGTGTGAGAGTGTGTGTATCAGTGTGTGTGTTTGTGTGTGTACGTGTGTTTGTACATGTGTTAGTGTGTGTGCATGTATGTGTATGTATCTTTGTGTTTATGTGTGTGTGCATGTATGTGTTTGGGTATCTGTGTGTTTATGCGTTGGTGTGCTTGTATGTGTGTCTATGTCTGCATGTGCGTGTGTGTGCGTATGTGTGTGTGTGCTTGAGCATGCATGTGTGTGTGCGCGCGCATGTGCATGTATGTGCGCGCGTGTGTGTGTGGGTCCAGAGAAACCCTGTTCTGCCTGGTTTTAAATGTAGAGTGAGTTGATGATAAATAACCAGAAGTGAAACACAAAAGTCTGCATACACCATGGTTGAAGTAAAAACACAAAATGCTGGAGAAACTCAGCAAGTTGGACAGAAACCTTGATGAGGGGCTCAAGTCCAAAACATTGCTTATGTATCTTTGCTACATAAAGGACACTGTTTGACCTGCTGAGTTTCTCCAGCATTTTGTGTGTTTACTGACAATAAACTAGAACTTGAACTATGTTCCTTTAAAAGTGAATGTGGGAGGTGCCCAGTGGAAAATTGGAATTTATTTACCTTTCAGCGTGGGTCAGTTTTATGGTGTTTTTCTTCCTCTAGATTGTGTCGGTCCCGGGCTGTTTAGAAGGCTGAAGACATGTATAGAACCCACAGTATCCATGCCGTTCAGAACTCGAGGTGGGTGAATCACAACACAGAAGTGAATGTAATTTGTGTGGCGATGATTTTAGTACTGTGGCGGCTCAACACAAGGCAGGCAAACCGGCCCTGCTTGTAAGCCACGTGGTTTCCCTTCCATCCAGCTCGGGGCTCAGAAACCTGTGCTTGGGGACTACGTGACGCCCAGATGCTGTCAGCGTCCTCCAGCACAGTTTTCAACCAGGTCCGGGCTGGGTGTATAAGTGCAGCCCAGCAGCCTGCAATAAACTAGTCTGCTCACTGAGCTCAACCCATCTGGTTGCATGTGTTATTGTAGGAGGAATGTAGCCGCCGCTAGAGTACATTATTATTAAGTAGGATACCTCTTAGTTTATCAAAGGCCTGCCCTCTCCTGGAGATTTCTATGTACTATGTTCTTCTCAACTATGCCATCTGTGCTCTCAACTAGGACATTCATGTGGCCCACTTGGAGTTGAGGAAGCGGTGGAAGGGAGGGGATCACAGAGGAAACATGCAAACTCCACACAGACAGTGTATGACCCTGTTTTGGAAGTGAGCACCTCAACCCCATAGAGCCTCCTGCGGCACTATGATCAATTTTGCTTTGTTGCCCCATGGAAGAGAGGTCTTGCAGTGTAGACACTGACGGAAATACATTTGGTGGCAAATTCCAATAGGATCGATGTCCCCACTGGTAAATCTGGGCTCAATCTTAAGTTTTAAGAAGAAATTGGATAGATACATGGATGGGAGAGGTCCGGAGGGTCATGGAATGAGTCAGCGGGACTAGCGGAATGATTTTTCAACCCAGACTGGAAGGGCCAAATGGCCTGTTTTCTGTGCTGTAATGTTCCATGGTTCTATGGTTCACCTCTTCTGTTTCTCCCCCATTGCAGGAAAGAGCCAGGGAGATAAGCATCTTCATGGGTGAGTATTACAAAATTATACAATTTACACATTTTACTGGAGAACAGTTTTTTTTCAAGGTTTGCCCTCCTGAAAGATAAAATTAGGATTATGACGGACAGCTTCAAGCTGAACGTAAAGATGATTTCAGATTTTCTCTACAACATAGGAAGTTGGAGAAACATTAAATGAACTTTTATTGAATTTAGCCTTAAGCGTGTACTCGCCACAAAATATAACAGAATATCTTGCTGCTGTTGCGACATTGAAGAGATATTTCTGGTGTATTGAATGTTCCTGAAGACAATAAATGCTACTGTTAAGTTCACCACTGTGCTGTTGCCTGAAGAACCTGTGCATCAACATGCGTTCAATCTACATCAATGTAATGCACAACATCTGTGTATATGAGCTGCTTTTATAGTCTGTCTGCATCTATCCTGACTAAGGATGCCCAGGCCTACAACAACATTTGAATAGTACCTGCATTGAGTGCATGCCCAGGCCTGCTTGGACTGACCAAAAACAGCTTTCTTTTTCACAATATACTAGTTAGAGGTTAGTGGAATGCCGTTACAGTGCCAGTGAATGGGGCTGGGGTTCAAATCCCACGCTGTCTGTAAGGAGTTGGTACATTCTCCTCGTGTCTGCATGGGTTTCCTCAGGGGGCTCCAGTTTCCTCCCACCCTTCGAAACAAACCGAGGATGTAGGTTAATTGAGTGGCACGGGCTTGTGGGCTGAAATGGCCCGTTACCGTGCTGCATGTCAAAATTTAAAATTTAATCAGATCGGAGGTCAATCCACAGGACCATAAGAGCAGCAGAGAGGATGACTGGAGTCTCATCGATGTGATCTACTGGGATCATTGACAGGTATCTGATTAGTCGAGGCATCATAGGTTACGGGGAGTAGGCCAGAGAGTGGGATAGAATGGGTGAGCAGACTCGATGGGCAGATTGGCCTACTTCTACACCTATATCTTGTGATCTTGTGAAGAAGGTGCGCAAAATCATCAAGGACCCCTTTCACTCCGCACACAGCATCTTTCAGCTGCTCCTGTCAGGGAAGAGGGACAGGACGATCAGAGCCAGTGCCACCAGGCTGAGAAACAGCTTCTTCCCACGGGCAGTGAGAATGCTGGACGACCAAAGGAACTGCTCCCATTAACAGTTGGAGATTCTACTATATATTAAACAATATTTATTTATTTTTATGTTTGTATCCTGGATGTGTACTGTTTGTCTGTGTGAGTGTTGTGTTTGCGTGTTTTGCACCGAGGACCGGAGAATGCTTTTCATTGGGTTGTACTCGTACAATCAGATGACAAAAAACTTGTGGTAGGGTCTTCCCCGCCACTTAATCATGAGCTGATCCATTTCCCCACTCAGCCCCACTGCCCAGCCTTCTCCTCATTGACCTTTGATCCCCTGGCTAATCAAGAACCTATCGATCTCTGCCTTAAATACTCCTAATGACCTGGTCTCCACAACTGCCCGTGGCAACAAATTCCACAGATTCACCACCCTCTGGCTGAAGAAATTCCTCCGCCTCTCTATTCTAAGCAGACGACCTGCATCCTGAAGTTGTGCTCTCTTGTCCTGGATTCTCCACCGTGGGGAACAATCTTTCTTCATCTACTCTGTCCTTGACTTTCAACATTTGAAAGGTTTCTTTTTGAAAATGTAGATATATAGACATACAGCATGGTTACAGGCCCTTTCAGCCAGAGGGCCGTGAGTCTGTGGAACTTGTTGCCCCATTAACCTACAGCTCCAGCGCATTTGGATGGAGGGAGGGAGAGCCCCTGGAAAAATCCCACACAGATACGGGGAGAATGTGCGAACTCTTTACAGACCTTGCGCTGACTGCTACACCAACCATCCCGGTGTCCGGCACCTTCTGGTTGCTTGAGACACACTCTTACTAACTAATATACCTGCATTAAGAATAAACTGTTTAAAAAACCAAAAATACTGCTCTGTACTTAGACTGAACAAACTTCACTGGCATGAATACATTTTATTCACATTCTTTGAAAACATTTAACCGTCGCTGCATCTGCAGGTTCCTCCCCCTCCATGGAGTTGCCCAAAAGACAAATAATGACATTATAGATAATTAACCCCCCCCCCCCCCACCCAGGTTTACAGATAAAGCCTCTGACCAGGGAGAGTCCTACTAAGTAGGGATAAGGAGACACTCTAAGAGGGTCGCCCCAATGACGAGTGGCATCAACCAGCTATTCAACCTGGGCGACGCCATTGGTATTTCACACAACTTTATTCAAACAGCTGCTACAAGCGAAGCGTGGCCTCCTCCGCTGGCTGAATATTTGCTCCCATCTTCAGCAAAGGTTTATGTGTTACTTCAGAGAACATTTACTTCGACAATTTAAAACCATTATTTATATTTTAATTGTTAAAATTTATTTACTTTACTCGATTTTTGTAGTTGGTTGCTTGAGATTGCCATTTGCTTGTGGTGGCCGGTTGCTTGAGATTGCTGGTTGGTTGAGGTGGCCGGTTGCTTGATTTCTGAATAAAAGATGCTTTACTGTATATAGATACTATGATATGCGCAGTGGATCAAGTCATGGATGAAGCAAACAAATGCTTTGATTTCACTTTCAATGAACGGATGTGGCAGTATGGTGAGTTGTTTCTATAGAAATGAAAATCAAAAGGAAAATGAGCAACTCAAAAGGTCACAGAGACTGGGAGGTGGTTTTGTTGAGCACCTTCACTCTGCCCACTGCAATATCAGGGGCCTCCCAGTGGTCAACCATTTCAACTCCATACCCACTTCCCACACGATCACGTCTGTCACGAGCCTCCTGCACAGCCAAACTGAGGCCATCAGCAAATTGGAGGAACAACACCTGACATTCCATCTTGGCCCTCTCCAACCAGATGGCGTTAACATCGATTTCTTCAGTTACAGTAAACCCTCTGCCCATCCTCTTTTCCTCCATCTCCCCACCTCCTACCCTTCCTTCTGTGACCAGAGAGCGAGTCACCATCCTCTTCCCCTTCACTTCAGTCTTCTTTCTCCAAAATAAATCAAAACCCAGGGTGGGAAATAGCATCTTCCCGCAGGCTGTGAGATTGATGAACTTTATCTTGTAACCGAGTCAATCTTCCCAAAATATTTATTATATTCATTTATGTATATATGTGACAATATGTGTTGTGTATTGTGTGTGTGTGTGTGTGTGTGTGTGTGTGTGTGGAGGGGGTGTGTGTGCACGTCCATGTGAGTGCGTGCGTGCGTGCGTGTGTGTGTGTGTGTGTGTGTGTGTGTGTGTGTGTGTGTGCATGCACATCCATGTAAGAGTGTGTGTGTTGTATGTGTACAGCCAGATGATAATAAACCTCAACTAGAACTTAATGAAGTGCACTGAACTGCAATAGATATTTCAACAACAACAATATGAGAGTTCCTGTCCATGTCTGATGGTGACCATTGAAAACACAGAAGACAAAAAAAAAAGAGAAGCATTGGTACGTACTCCGTGAAGTCTCTGAAACCTCCACTCTGGATGCTAACGTACAATAGCGGTTAGCACGATGCTATTTCTCTCCCCACGTCTGCGTGGTTTTCCTTTGGGTCTTCTGGACTCCACCCACCCTTCAAAACGTATTGGGGCTGTAGGACAATTGGTTGTAATTGGACAAGGGTTTTAATGGCTGGAATTGGCTTCTACTGTGTTAATTTGTTAAAAACCACCTCGTGTTCCCCTTTCAGAGCATGAAGTAACTCAACATCAGGTAAAAACACAGCTTCAAAATCTTGGAAAAATAATAGCCACAAGATTCACCAGGTTGCTGCCTGGATTGGGAAACAAGGTTTATGAGGCCAGGTTAACAGAGCTAGGACTTTTCACTTTGGAGCGAGGAAGGATGAGTGGAGACTTGATAGAGGTTGACAAGATTATGAGAGACATAGATACCAGCACCTGTTTCCCAGGGCAGGATCAGCAAACACCAGAGGACGTCTGTACAAAGTGAAGGGAGGGAAGTTTAAGGGGAGATGTCAGGGGGAAGGTTTTTTACACCAAGAGTTATAAGTGCCTGGAATGTCTTGCCAAGGATGGTGGTGGAGACTGAAACATTAGGGGCATTTAAGAGCCTCTTAGACAGGCACATGGATGGAAAAAGAATGGATTACAGACAGGGAGGGTTTAGTACTTCCTTCTAAGGGATATATGTGGGTCAGCACAACATCAAGGGCTTAAGGACCTCCCTCTCACTCGGCCCCATTGCCCGGCCTTCTCCCCATAACCTTTGATGCCTATCAATCTCTGCCTTAAATACACCCAACTACCCGGCCTCCACAACCGCTGGTGGCAACACATTTCACCGATTCATCGCCCTCCAGCTGAAGAAATTCCTCTGCATCTCTTCTGAGCGGAAGGCCCACATTCTGACAATGAGGTAATTGTCATGTTCAACAATGTTATATAACCTTCCTCTGAAATGAAATGGTAGTTGAACTAGCAGTTAGCGCAACGCTATTACAGCGCCGGTGACCTGGATTGGAATCCCGCGCAGACTGTAAGGGGTTTGTATGATGTCCCCGTGTCTGCATGGGTTTCCATCCACCCTTTCAAAATGTGCAGGGTTGTTAGGCTAATGGATTACGCGGGTGTATTTAGGAGGCTCGTGGGCCAGAAAGGCCTGTAATGACGCTACCTCTTGAAATGAAGCAATTGCTGTCGAGTGCTCCAGCTCCGGAACAGGATCTTCGACCCAACACATCCTTACCAGCCCAGTTAGGCCCTAACACCTTTCCAATGCTTTGCAAAAGGGAAGAGAGTGCCCCCCCCCCCCCCACATCTGGGGGTGGGGATTGGTGAGGAGAGACTGGAGGATCAGGGCGGTCCTCCCCCGCTTGGTCCGGATGGGACGTCCCTCTTGCCCCAACATCCTTCTTGCCTCTGCTGCTCACTCCAGCGCTCCCGACACCCTCCCGCCCAGGCAGCGGTGGGAGGGGGGGTGCGGGAGTCCGATGGAGTGGGGTGGGAGGCAGAACAGCTGCCTCTCAGCACAGCTGCACAGAGACAGGATGTCTTCCTTTATGACACAGGGCTGGCAGACCCATGAGTGTGTGGGCTGGGGGCCAAGCGAGATACCCAGTATATCTCGAGGATGGAAATAGGGATTGAGAAGATCAGAGTAGAGAAGGCAAGGATATTTCCCATGGTAGGAGGAGTTAGGACAAGAGGGCACAACTTCAGGATTCATAAATTCCAGGACTCCCACCACCAGGCTGTGCCATTTTCTCACTCCAACCATCGGGAAGGAGGTACAGGAGACTGAAGACGAGAACCCCGCGGCACAAGGATGCTATCAGATTTCTGAATGGATGGTGCAACAGACTCTAACTCAGTTTCTCATCAATTAATTAAAAAAATGTACTGTAATTCATAGCAATATTTGTGCCACAAAAGAGCACATTTATCTCTGTCCAAGCCTTTCATCATTTAAAATGCCTCTTTGAGATTCCCCCCTCATCCTTCTTTACTCCGACCAGTACAGTCCAAGAGCCGAAAATCGCTCCTCATATGTTAACCCTTTAGTTCCTGGTATCATTCTAGTAAATCTGCTCTGAACCCTCTCCAACGCCAGCAGGTAATTTCTCAAACAAGGCACCCAAATCTGTACACCTTACTCCAAGTGAGGTCTCACCAGAGCTTTATCGAGTGCCAACATTACAGGCTCATGAAAATAGATTCCGATTCTGATTCTGATTGTGAAGGGCGCCCATTTAAAACAGAAATACGGGGGGGAATTTCTTTATCTGGAGAGCAGCGAATCTCTGGAATTGGCTGCCCCAGGTGGCTGTGGAGGCCAGGGTTCGTTGGATGCAGAGATCGGCCAGTATCTCAATAGTCAGGGTATCAAAGGCTGTGGGGAGTGGGGCTGAGTGGGAGAATGGATCAGCTCCTGACGGAATGGTGGAATGGCCTCGACAGGCAGAATGGCCTACTCCTGCTCCAACTGTATATTTCATGGTCTTCGCAAGGCACTGGAGGCCCATCGAGTCTGACCCGCCGTTCTAATCGTGAGCTGATCCATCCACCCACTCAGCCCCACTCCCCGGAACCCTTGAAGCCCATACAAACCAATCTCTGCCTTGCTTCCACAGCTGCCTGTGGCAACATGTTCCAGAGATTCACCACCCTTTGACTAAAGAAATTTTTCTGAACTCTGTTATAAAATTACGCCCTTTTATCTGAGAGATGTACCCTCTTGTCCTTGAATCCCTGACCAGGGAAAACATCCTTGTCACATCTACTCTGCCCAGGCCTTTCAGCATTTGAAATGCCTCTATGAGACCCCCTCCCTCATCCTTCTGTATTCCAACGAGTACAATCCAAGAGCCAACAAACTTTCCTTCTGTGCTAACCCTTTCATTCCTGGATTCGTTCTAGTAAATCTGCTCTGAACCCTCTCCAACACCAGCAGGTCATTTCTCAAACAAGGCACCCAAAACTGTACACCGTACTCCAAGTGAGGTCTCACCAGTCCCAACATTACATCTTATCCCTCTGGAACGAATGCCAACATTACATTTTCCTTCAACCTGGAGATCAACTTTCCAGGCATCCTACATGTAGACTCCCAACTCCGAATTTTGAATTTTCTCCCCTTCTCAATAAACGTCTGCCCATCTACTTCTTTCCACCAAAGTGCACGGGCGTACACCTTCGAACATTGCATTTCATCTGCTGCCTCTTTGCCCGCTCTCCTCATCTGCCCAAGCCTCTCCGTTTCCCCAGCACCACCTATTTTGCTGAAGGTTTTTACCTTGTGGGAGTTATACACAGGCCTCCCAACAGCAGCTGGGATGTGGACCACAAAACACCATGTTCATTGCCTTTCGCCTGCATCGAGCGTTGTCAACATCCTTCATGGTAGAAGGAGAGGCCCCAGTGGTCTTTTCCGCTGACTTCACCATTCCCTGCAGGGTCTTACAGCCCGAGGGGTGGTGTGGCTTCCAAACCACGTGGTGACGCAGTTGCGCAGGATGCTCTCGATACATCCCCTGTAGAATGTAGTGAGGATGGGGGGGGGGGGGGGTGGTGGGTTGGAATGAATTTCTGCTCTGTTTGAACAGGTTTCTCATTGCCAGAGCTTTTCCATAGAATGACACAGCTTTACAGCAAGTGACGTCTCCCCTTAAACATGATCTCCACCATCATGGCAGGGGGTGGGGGAGAGGCAGGTGGTGGGAGGGGAAAAGGAGAGAAAGGCCCCATGTTCCAAAATATGACCAGTGAACACGTGATGCTTGCTTTTTTGTAGGGGGGGTGAGAGCCTTAGTGGGGGGGGGGGTGTGGGGGATCTCTCAGTCGTGCACTGTCCTCCAGACCACTGGGAAATCATTCTAATTTGTCCCTCCTCTCTGGAAAGCGGCAGGGTGTGCAAGGATAAATGGTGGACAGGGCTGGAATCATCAACACGGTTCCGTGCCACCTTGGTCATTTCACGAGTACCATGATACAGGAGGTTATTTGGCCTGTCGAGACTGCTCCGCCATTCCGTCACACGCTGCTCCATTCTCCCACTCAGCCCCACTCCCCTGCCTTCTCCCCAAAACCTATGATGCCCTGACTATTCAATCTCCGCTTTAAATACATCCACCCTCCTGGGCCCCACAGCCACCTGCGGTAGTAAATTTGAGAGGTTCACCTCTCCCCGGCAAAATAAATTCTTCTGCAGCTCTGTTTTAAATGGGCGCCCTTCAGAATCAGAATCAGAATCAACATTTATTGTCATGGAATTGCTATAACATTTGATGCCTTGAGCCAGTAAATATTGCTAAAAATTACATTAAAAAATAAATAAATTTCTGCAAAAAGAAAAGAAAGTGCCTATGGCTCATTGTCCATTTGAAAATCCAATGGAGGAGGGGAAGAAACCATCCTGGTGCCATTGAGTGCTCGTCTTCAGGCTCCTGTACCTTCTCCCTGATGGTTGCAGAGTGAAGGGGACATGGCCTGGGTGGTGGAGGTCCTTGAGGCTGTAAATTCTGGATGGGAGATGCCAGAGAGATGTGGTGGAAAATTGCTTGTCACCTTGGGAGGCTGGTGACGAGTGGAGTGCCTCAGGGGTCTGTTGTGTGTTATATTTATCAATGATCTGGATGATAGGGTGGTAAATTGGATGAGCGGGTAAGCAGATGATATGAAGATTTGCAGTGTCATGAACAGCGAGGAAGGGTTTCAAAGCTTGCAGTGGGATATAGGCCGGTTAGAAGAGTGGGCTGAAAGATGGCAGATGGAGTATAATGCTGAGAAGTGTGAGGTGCTACATTTTGGTAGGAATAATCAACACAGGTCATATATGTTAAGTGGTAGACAATCAAGGAGTGCAGTAGAACAAAGGGATTTAGGAATACTGGTACATAATTCCATGAAAGTGGAGTCACGTGCAGATAGGGTAGTGAAGGAAGCTTTTGGTACGTTGGCCTTCATAAATCAGAGTATTGAGTACAGGAGTTGGGATGTCATGTTTTTTTTTTCTTTTTCAATCTGTTTATTGAGTTATATTGAACATGTATACAACAGGAGAGTTACATTATATTCATGTGTTTACAAGTGTGTAAGAACAAGAACATATTAGTATTTGACAAATATTTATTAACCATAAATTTCTTCTCCTCTTGTAAAACCAAAAGAAAAAAGAGAGAAAAAAATAAATTTTATTATAAAATTCCTTCTAACTAATCAATAAAAAAAGAAAAACCAATGGACGATCCATTCTGAGAGTAAAGTAGGAAAGCAAAGGGTTTCCCGGTTAAAACCAAATTTACCATTAGGAACTAAGAGAGAATCCAGTATAAAATTATGACTATTAAACTATATGAAAATATTGAATAAACAGTTGCCAAACTTCTACAAATTTAAAAGATGTATCAAATGACCGACTCTTAATTTTCTCCAAACTTAAACATGACATGACAGCAGAGAGCCATTGAAGTCGAATAGGTGGGTTAGGATGCCATGTGAGTTACCTATAGACTATGTGCAACAGGCACTTCAACGCTCTGGAGAAATTTTACCAATGCTGGCTGCATAAAATTCTTTATATCCAAACATGAGCATCTTCTCCTAGACTAATATCTCCAGAATTGAGCACCTAATTATGGCCAGTCCACTCCCTTTGGCAGACTACATTGTTTGTATGTGCAACATCAGGTGCACAAAACAAACACTCCATTCCAGGGAATAGACCGAGGAAACAATTCAGGAATGTTTTCAAAACTTCCTTGAAAAGTTTCAAAAATCTATTGATATAAAAAATAAAAGTCTGCAGATACAGTGGTTGAAGTAAAAACGCAATGCTGGAAAAACTCAGCAAGTTGGCAGGCACCCAAACAAAATGGTGGGAGAGGTCAGGGAGGGTAGGGGAAAGGAGCACCGTACCACAGCCAGGGGTGTAGAGCTCGTGGAAAGAACCAAAGACTTGTTGATCCAAACCAAGGCTTTTATAGCAAAAGACAGGAGCTCTTCACAGGTGGCCGACCAGTCCGGAATAATCCAACCTGGCTAGGGACACAACCCTTTAAGGCCCGACAGTAGGTGTGGCTAAGCTCTCAGCCAATCGCTGTAAGCACAGTCATTACACTCTAGATACTGTAACTATATACATTGGTGATAGGTCTGTACTATCACAAGGGGATAATGGGTGGATAAGGGAGGGAGAGGGGGTGGCTCTGTGAATGGAGAGGGAAGGGGTGGCAAGCTGGAGGAAAGAAGAGGGATGGAGAAGAGAATGGAAGAATGGGGAGATGGCTAGCAGAAACTGGAGAAGTCAGTGTTGATGTCCTCTGGCTAGAGAGTGCCAAAGTGGAAAATTAGGCATTGCTCCTCCAATTTGTGGGTGGTCTTGGTTTGACAGTACGTGAGGTCATAAGTGAGGTGCAGGATTGAAATGGTTGGCCACTGGGAGACCCCTGTCACTTATGCAGACAGAGCCACACTTGCACGCACCTCCTCCCTCATTGGGGTCCTGAACAGTCCTCCCAAATGAAGAAACACTTCACTTGTGTATCCATGGGAGTCATCTACTGCATCAGGTGCTCCCTTTGTGGCCTTCTCTACATTGGAGAATATGGATGCAGATTGGGCTGTATTTTTGAAGTTGTATAGGGCGATGATAAGGCCAAATGTGGAATATTGTGAGCAGTTTTGGTCGCTGATGGACATCAACAAAATGGAGAGAGTGCAGAGAGGATTTACAAGAATGTTGCCTGGGTTTCAGGGTTTGACCTACAGGGAAAGGTTGAAGATTGAGGGGGTGATTCGAAAGAGGTATTTAAAATTATGAGGGGGACAGATTGAGCCATTGTGGACTGTCTTTTTCCATTGAGAGTGGGGGAGATTCAAACATGGATTGAGATCAAAGGGAGAAAGTTTAGGGGAAACATGAGGGGGAACTTCTCCACTCAGAGGGTGGTGGGAGTGTGGAATCTGCTTCCGGCCAAAGTGTAGATGTGGGCTTGATTTTAATATTTAAGGAAAAGTTGGATAGGTATATGGACAAGAGAGGTGTGTGGGGGGGTTATGGGCCGGGTGTGGGTCAATGGGAGTAGGAGGGAGAAGGTGTTCGGCCTGTTTCTGTGCTGTAATTGTTGCATGGTTATATGGTTTTCCTTGACTTCTCTGCCATGGGAAAGTACTCTACCATGCCCGGCCAATACAGTTACATCTGCCGATGATTTGTTCCACTGAGTGCTTCTTGAACTCCTGCCTCCGGAGCACGTGACGCTTGGGATTTTTCAAGCCCTTCCATTTTTTTCCTTTGCATTACATGCCACTGTGTTCACAGAATTTAAAACTGAGAAAGGCAAATGGAACGATTTTTTTTACCCCGCCGATACCGTTCATCTGAAGTACAACAATATTTCATGTTGAAATGGTGGTTTGGAGACACAGAAATGCTGGAGAAACTCAGCCAGTAGGGCTCATAGGTGGTAGAGAAATATTACCGACATTTCAGGCCTGAGCCATGGCATAGGAGCAGATATAGGCCATTCAGCCCATTGAGCCTTCCCCACCATCATGAGCTGATCCTTTTCCCCACTGCCCGGCCTTCTCCCCATAACCTTTGATGCCCTGGATAATGAATCTCTTTCCTAAATACACCCAATGATCTGACAAATTCCATACATTTATTGCCCCCTGGCTGAAGAAATCCCTCTCTGTTCTAAGCAGACACCTTTCAATCGTGAAGTAGCGCCCTCTTGTCCTAGACTCTCCCTCCATGGGAAACAACTAGTGACAGATGAGTACCACCCGGGCCCTAGGCTGAGCTTTAGTAAGGCCCCCCCCCACTCCCTCCCAAATGACCTTGCTGTCCCCGCCCCACAGCCCCCCTTGTTGAACAGAACAAAGTGAAATTGTTCCATTTATTAGCCTTTGGGCATCACGTGTTCTAAATTTATCCACTGGGCCACGTGCTGGAGGATGGAAGGAAAAACGACATTAAAATCAAACAAAACTTTACAGAAGCCGTCTGCTAGCCCCGAATAATTTGAAAAGTCTATTAGTTACAAAAGGATAAATAAAATCAGTTCTTAAAAGAAAAACAGCCTCGATGCAAAATACCACAGGATAACGGAGAATCTTTATTTACAAAGTAACCGTTTCGTGACTGACGCTTGCATGAGCCGAACTCTGATGCAGGAAGCTGACCTCAGACTCGCATGTGCATACAAATGAATGTGTAGTGCAGCTGAGAGGATTCAAGGCCAGAGAGAGTACAACATGCTTTTATTCAGTCAGAATAGCACACAACAGTCTTTGGATGAACTGGGGTTTTGGCGAGGATCCAGAGTTTACATTCGGAGATGCAGGCGGCTGGATGCTGGTTCACGGGAACCAGACATCAGATCCGGGATTCAAGAGGTCGCTGAAGGCAAGAAGGTCTCCCAAGAGAGTTTAGCGCTGGGTAGTCAATGCTCATGGTGACTCTTGGTTTGCCTTGAGGCAGGCAAAAGTTGAAGTATATCAGGTAGATTACATTTTTACATATTATTATGTGACCATAAATGGAGTCTTCAAACCTTGAATGAACCCCACAACAGTGCTGTCTTGCTTGATACCAAAAGATCTTCTGTTTTCAATGTTATTCTGTAATTGTGCTCTTGTACACAGAGGTATGAAAGTTAGAGTGGATCTTTTAGACTGCTCACGGTAGAGTCCTTCACTGCTGGTAGAAGGTGCCCAATAGACTGAAGCCTCCACTGCTCACTTCCCATTGCTCGCCCTGCTACCCAAAATTCTGCTTGACCTGATACCCTCTGAATGCCCACCTTCATTGGTGGCTATTGGGCTTCTACAGGATCTCTATCAAGGACGTCCCGGCCGGCCGCATCGCCGTGCGATACGTTTGCTGCAGAGAAATGGATCGGAAATAAATCCACAGGACCATAAGAGTGGCAGAGAGGATAGTGCGAGTCTCCTCCACACCAACTCCACAATCATTGACGTGATTCTACCGGGATCATTGTTTGAAGAGGGCGCGCAGAATCACTGAGGGTATCTTTCAGTGGCTCCCGTCCATGGAAGAGATACAGGGGTATCAGAGCCAGCACCTCCAGGCTGAGGAACAGCTTTTTGCCGCGGGCAGTGAGGACGCTGAACGACTGAATGAACTGCTCACACTGACCATCCGAGACTCTCATATTCAGGAAGTGAAATTACTTGTATAGATGAAATACTTGTCCTGTATGTGTACTATTTGACTGTATGTGCACTTTGTCTGGTTGGGTGTTTTACACTGATGACTGGAGAACACTGTTTCGTCAGGTTGTACTTGTACAATCAGATGACAATAAACTTGACATTGCCCATCCTAATACCCCTCCTTCCCCATCCTGACACCCCTCATTATACTCTCCTCTTGCTCTGAGACATCTTTAACTTGTCCCTCGTCCCTCCCGCACCGCCCTGATTCCCCAGTTACCCCGTTCTCTACTCAACGTCCAGGGGTTCAGTAGGTGGCTGGCCTACCTCTGCATGGAGGCATGTGTGAGAGGAAGGGCGATTGTGCGCAGGCAGCGACAGGGTAATGGGGAGCAAAGAGCGTGAACGTGTTAGTGTGAGCACATGAGCATGAGTGTGTGTGTGCGTGTGGGTTGGCGGGTGGGTGTGTGTGTAAGCCTGCATTTGCATGTGTGTGTGTGCGTGCGCACGCAGATGTTTCTTTGTGCGTGCGTGTGTGTGTTGGTGGGTGGGTGTGTTTGTAAGCCTGCATTTCCATGTCTGTGTGTGTGTGCATGTTTTTTGTGCATGTGTGGGTCTCTGTGTGTGTGTGCATGTTGGTAGGTGTGTGTTTGTTCACGTGTGTATGTACATGTGTTTCTTTGTGTTTGTGTGTGTGTGTGTGTGTGTGTGTGTGTGTGTCTAAACCCAGCTTCCTTTCGAGTTATATTGTCAACCCTCTCCACAACATAAAATGTAAAAGACATGTAGAGACGTGGGTTTCTGACAGGAGATGAACTACTGCAGCTCCTGACCAAATGTTTCATTGTGATATTTATTAGTATCATCAGTTGAGAGTTGACCCTTTTATTCAGCAGATTCTGTCCTTGGCCAGGGTGGGACTACAGAGGAAGTGCTTCTCACAGCTGGCATTCTTCTTGCTCAAGGTTCAAGATAAAGTTGTAAAATTTCTTACAGCTGCTTCGATATTTCGAGGCCGAGCATTTCCTTTCGGTTGGGACCTCTTCAATCCAGGTCTGGAAGTCGAGTATGTACTGCATGCTGCATGGTAGGATGGTGGGGTAGGGTGGAGAGAGCGAGAGAGAGAGGTGGAGAAGGTGGGAGAAAGAGAATGTGAGAGAGAGAGAGGGAGGGAGGGAGAGAAGCAGAGAGAGAAGGGGAGGAGAGAGTGTGGGAGAGAGGGGAAAGAGGGAGAGGAAGGGAGAGGTGGAGAGGGTTGGAGAGAGGGGAGAGAGAGAGAGAGGGATAGAGGGGGAGAGAGATTGGAGAGGGGGAGAGAGAGAGAGAGAGAGAGAGAGAGAGAGAGAGAGAGAGAGAGAGAGAGAGAGAGAGAGAGAGAGGAAAAATTTATAATTTACTCTGTGAGTCAAAGCACCATTCACATGTCCGGGACACAGAGGCGTATTTCACTGCTCACACAGGCAATGCCGGTGGGACTCAGTAGGTTGACAGATCCTGTGGAACACACAGGGGACTGTTGATGGTGGAATCTTGGGTTAAACAGCATCAGTGGAAGAAATAGAAAAGTCGGCGTTTTGGGCCTGGACCCTCTCTGCAGAAGGTCCTTCGCGGTTTTATTTCAGGTTTGTGGCATCTGCAGGATTACAAACTGACTGGGAGCCATTCAGGATGGCGGGTCTCCTCTCCGGAGACGGTGGACCACCTGTCAGGCACGGCAGCATTTTCCCGGGATTTTGGTTGTGCCAGCTGCCTGGTCAGCTCCTTCCCATTGGGAATGGGCAGAGGTGGCTTCTCTAATCTTTGTCACGGAGGTCACAGCTGTTCCCAGGATCACACATTACATCGCAGTAACAGACCATTTAGGTCCATGAGTCCGTGCAGCCCAATTTACACCCCATTAACCTACACATCCAGTAGTGGGAGGAAACCAGAGCCCCCGGGGCAGGCACAGGTAGAACATATAAATAGACAGCGTGGGATTCGAACCCTGGTCCCAATCACTGGCACCATAAAGGCGCTGTGCTAACCACTACACCAACCATGCCACACTTTCCACAGGCCCTTCGGCTCACAATGTTGTGCTGATCTATATAAACCCACTCAACAAACAAAACCATCCCAACCTCACCTGCATTACCCTCTGTTTTTCTTGCGCCCATGACCCTGTCTTGTTCCTATTTGTGCCAGCCTCCGCCACCACCCCTGGCAATGCATTCCAGGCACCCACAGCTCTCTTCCCTTTTGACATCTCCCCTAAACTCTCCACCCCTCAGCTGAAACAGATATCCTCTAGCATTTGCTACTGGGAAATAGGTGCTGGCTGTCCACCCTGTCTAATCCTCTCATAATGTCGCAGATCTCTATTGTCGCCTCTCATCCTTGCCACTCTGAAAAAAGCCCCTAGCTCATTCGACCTTGCTCCACCATATACGATCTCCAAACCAGGCACCAGATCGTGGATCAACAAAGGCAGCCAGTGCCCTTTTTCCCAGGGTGGGAGTGGCAGACGCTAGAGGGCATCTGTACAAAGTGGAGGGAGGAAGGTTTAGGGGAGACATCAGGGGTAAGTTTTTTTTAATGCCGAGGGGTGGACACAAGATTGCAAGATACAGGAACAGAAGTCGGCCCATCGGCCCATCGAGTCTGCTCTGCCATTCCTAATTATGAGCAGATCTATCCTCCTACTTAACCCAATTCCCCGGCCTTCTCCCTGTAACCCTTGATGCCCTGACTAATCAAATACCTGCCCATCTCTGCCTTAGCTACACCCAATGACCTCACTTCCACAGCTGCCTGTGGCTACAAGTTCCACAGACCCTCTGACTGAAGAATCCTCCCACATCTCTGTTTTAAGTTGATGCCCTCTTGTCCTAGAATCTCCTACCGTGGGAAACATCCTATCCACTGCTGTTCAAGAATCAAGCTAGGGGGAAGGGGGGGTGAGGAGTGGGTGCCATACCCACCATGGACCTCCTCTGCCCGCTGTGCCGTCCCACTTACCCCTCCCTCCAGCGTTTCAGACAGACGCGCGTGCTTATAGGGCGCGGGGACGGAATCCCGCAATTCATTTTGGTGACACTCCCTCCGATGGCACTCCCCAGGTGAGGTCTGCACCCCCAGAGCCACATTAGTGCTGTGGGTGGGGGTGGTGGGTGGGGGGGGGGCATGGCCTGCGAATGCCCCCCCCCCTCCCCCATGACACCAAGTTTGATAAGGCCCACCCTCATCCTTCTGTACGCCCAACAAGTACAGTCCTGGCAGTCATTCCTTGATCATTCCTGGTATCATTCCAGGACATCGGCTCGGAACCCTCTCCAATACCAGCAGGTAATTTCTCAAACAAGGCACTGTACTCACCGGGGTATATAGGGTCCCTGCTCTTGTAAGTTAATCCTTCTAGATATCAACACCAACAATGCATTCACCTTCTTCACCACTAACTCAACCCGGAGGTTAACCTGCATGAGGACTCCCAAGTCTCTTTGAACCTCTGAATTTTCTACTTTCTCCCCACCTCGATAATCATCTGCCTGTCTACCTCTTCCCACCAAAGTGCACGGCCCTACACTTTCCAATGTTGCATTTCATCTGCTGCCTCTTTGCCTGCTCTCCTCATCGACCCAAGTCTCTCCGTTTCCCCAGCACCACCCTATTTCAGTGTCATTGGGCAAATTTAGCCAAAATGGTGGTGGAGGCTGAAACATTTGGGGCATTTAAGAGCCTTTTAGTTACACGGTGGAAAGAAAAATAGAGGGTAACGAGGTAGGAAGGGCTTATTTTGTTTTCCCTTGGTGGATAGAGGAAGGTCGGCACAGGACCGTGGGCTGGAGGGCCGTCTTTTTCGAGGTTATTCCAGAATTCAGTGTCTGTAGGGAGAGAGCAGAGATACTGCTATGATTAAACATGTTACTTTTTGCCACTGAGGTTGCCCTGATGCCTTTGCTGTGTTAGGGTTTGGGTCAGGGGAGGCAGCTGGCCTTTTGGAGAGTGCATCTCAGTAATCCTTACTTTCCGTGGATGTCCTGGGTCTTTCCATCCTTTCCCATCAAGAGGTAGGTCTTCCCGATCTTTAGTTTCAGCAGACAGGAAAGGCGCTTCAGAAAATTCCGCTCCTTTGTGATACTGATGTCCAGGTCTTTCGCTGTTTAAAAGGAGAGGACGGAATGTGTGAGGCTTGTTCTGTCAAGATCCCCCTGTTCAAGGCCGGTCAGGGACCCTCCGTGGATGGGAACTGCTCCGCCCAAGGCTGCAAGATACTGCCGGGGGTTGTGAACCTGGCTCAGATAATCACACACCCTCTCATCTCTGTCACATTCTGCACTCTCCTCCATCACACACACACCCCCTCCATCTCACACACACCCCACCCCTCCCCTCCATCATACACCCCTCCCCTCAAACACACCCTCTCCCCTCCATCACACACCCCTCTCCCCTCAAACACACACCCTCCCCTCCATTGATTTCATATTTTCCTTCCACTGCCTCAGGAAGCAGCCAATACAGTAAAAGACGGAGCCCACCCCCAACCAGCAGAATGAGGAGTGTGAGACCACCCACCCCCAGATTCAAGGACAGTTCCTTCCATACTCCTCAACCAACCCCACAAAGATAAAATCACCTTGCATTTGCTCTGAACCAACTGATCTCTCCGTGGGACGATACTCATTGGGGTCAGAAGGCTGAGGGGGATATTTGTATAAACATGAAAGGATGCTATGAGCTGGGAGGTTATTTCCACAGGCACTCTGGAATCAACCTGGTGACCCTCCTCTGCACCGCCTCCAAGGCCAGTATGCCCTTCCTCGAGTCAGGAGACCAGAACTGCATTGAGTTCTCCGGGTGCGGCCTCACCAAGACCTCGTATGGACCCTGCTCCTAAATTCAATCCCTCTGGCCATGAAGGCCAACATTATATTTGCTTTCCTGATTACTGGTTGTACCTGCAAACCAACCTTTCATGATTCATACACAAGCGCTCCCAGTTCACCCGATTAACCTGCACCACTCTGGGACGGAGGAGGGAACTTTGAGCAAGTGTTGAGGGGGATGGGAAATCCACACAGATACAGGGAAGAATGTGTGAAGTACGCACGCACACATGCACGCACGCACGCACATGCATGCCCCCCCCTTACAGAGCCGGATTCGAACCGGCATCGGTATGAGTGTCTCAGCCCACACTGTTAGTTCATCCCTTTTCCAATTGCTAGATTCGCCTGGTCTCCATGGGCAAGGCACCCACCTCGGAGGCTTCACTTTCACATACATGAGAGCCTCTCAAGGATTGACAGCAAAGGTGAAAGGTCAGGCAGAGTGAGTGCCGAACATGTCCACAGGCTGGGACAGAGGCTGCAGCGTACAGAAAAGAAAGTACTTACACAGCTTGACGACTCTCGTGATGGAGACTGTGTAGATATTGAAGGCTCCTGTTGTGTTGGCAGTGGACACCCTGGCGAGGTAGACTGGAAGCAGATCACAGAATGAGCGTGAGTATTCAAGCACAGCACAAGCCCTTCGGCCCATCATATTACATATGAACCTACTCAACAATTGAAACCTTCCCTCCCTACTACCCCAATCTCATGATTTTTCTTGCATCCATGTGCCTGTCTAAGAATCTTTTAACTGTTCCACCACCACCCCTGGCAACACATTCCTGGCACCCACCACTCTGTGTGTAAAAAAAAACTCACGCCTGACGTGTCCCCTATACATTTCTCCTCTCGTGCATTAGGTCTCCACTCCATCGAGGACATCGGTAAGATGCAACATATCAAGACAGCAGCCGTTATCTTCAAGGACCCCCGCCACCCTTTTCACTATCCTACCACCAGGGAGGAAGTTACAGGAGCCCAAAGATGGCACCAGGACAGCTTTTTCCCCTCTGCCATCAGATTTCTGAACGGACAACGAACCACGGGCATGGCCTCTTTCAGCCGCAAAGCAATGGATTTCATGGCATGCTCTGATTGTGATCGACCGCCGCCCCAGAAGAAAGGTGTCAGATGTCCGCCCTCTCAGAATCTTGTAGCCCTCTGTGAAGTCACCTTCTTCGCTCCAGAGAGAAAAGCCCTCGCCCTGCTAACCTTGCCCTGTAAGACACTCTTTTCAATCTAGCCAACCTGCTGCTAAATCTCCTCCGACCCCTCTCCACATCCTTTACTGTATTGGCGATCAGAACTGAATGCAACATTCCAAGTGTGGTCTCACCAGAGATTTGTAGAGTTGCAGCATCCCCTTGAACTCAATCCCCTAACTAATGAGGTCCAGCATTCCATAGACCTTATTAATGATCCTATCCACCTGCGCGGTGACCTTGAGGTCCCTCTGTTCTTCCACAGTATGAAAAATCTTGCCATTAACCCTGAACTCAGACTTCAGGTTTGACCTGTCAAAATGCATCACCTCACACTTATCCTGATTAAACTCTTCTCCGTCCAACTCTACATCCAATTGATATCCTGTTGTGACCTATGACAACCTTCTACACTATCCAATGAAGGTCTTCAAGGTCAAGTTTATTGACAGCTGATGGCACAAGTACAACCCGACGAAACAGCATTCTCCGGTCCTCAGTGCAAAACACGCGAACACACACCCAGACATAACACACATACAGACAGACAATATGTACCAAATATACAGGTATAAAAATAAATAAATAAACACTGCTTAATGGGTGGTCAGTGTGAGCAGTTCCTTTGGTCGATCAGAGTTCTCCTTGCCCATAGGAAGAAGCTGTTCCCCAGCCTGGTGGCACTGGCTCTGATCCTCCTGTATTTCTTCCCTGACGGGAGCAGCTGAAAGATGCTGTGCGCAGGGTGGGAGGGTCCTCAACGATTTTGCCCGTCCTCTTCAGACAATGATCCCGGCAGATCACGTCAGGATGGGGGTGGGGGGGGGGGGAGACTCCAATGATCCTCTCTGCCGCTCTTATGGTCCTGTGGATTGACCTCTGATCCATTTCTCTGCAGCAACCATACCCACACGGTGACACAGCTGGCTGGGAGCTGCTGTGGAAGGTTAGCATGATGGTGGCCGGTGGTCTCGCCCGCTTCAGTCTTCTCAGGGAGTGCAGTCGCTATTGCGCCTTCCTGACAAGTGAGGTGATGAAGAGTGACTATGACAGGTTACTAGTTAAATAGACTCCGGGGAACTTGGTCTCTCCACTACAGAGTTGTTGATGTGTAGTGGAGGGTGGTCATTCCTGGTCCTCCTGAAGCCCACGATCATTTCCTTCGTCTTGTCCACGTGACGACTCAGGTTGTTGATCTCGCACCACGTCACAAGATTTTCCACCTCTTCCCCGTGAATCTTGGATTGTTATAACTGCGAGATTTATCAGTCTTGGCGTCTGGACTTGCGTGTTTCGTTTTGTTGAAGGGGGTGATCGGTCACTGGGAGCACGCACAAGGGCCAGGGAGAGGCACGGGGCATTGCAGAGACGCAGCAGGTAGTGTTATGGCCTCCCAGCACCGGAGAGCCAGGTTCCGTCCCGATCACCAGTGCTGCCTGTGCAGAGTCTGCGGGTTCTCCTCGTGATCCCCCCCCCCCCCCGCCCACTGTGTTGCTCTTGTCTGTGCATTGCATCTCCTGCTTTCAACCCCACCCCAGCAGGTGGGGGAGTGGTAGATTTCAGTGGAGGGGGGGGTGGTTTGGGGGCATGAAATGGGATCGCGGGGTTATTCCCTGCATTTCTGGAAACAGGATGTGGTGAATGTCTGCCAAGCTGCCTGTCTCCCCTCTGGCGAGCCTTGCTGTACTAACATTGGCTGTTTGACCACATCGTCTTTGTCTACTTCACCAACTGGCACTTCAATTTTATTAGCCAGAGCGGCTGATAATCGACCAGTCTGCCCCGAGGGCCAGAGAAATTTTCAACCACTGGATTGCTTGTTTCGATTACTACATGGCTCGAAACAACGTGGTCGATGAGGCAATACAGTGGGGCCACCTGAATACCCTGCTGGGCGAGGTCCATTTCGCCATAACGCAAGGAGCTACCACTCTGGCTATAGCCCGGGAACGTCCGACCGCTTACTATGCAGCGCCATGGAATGTGGTGCTTGCTCGACACCAGTTGCTGACTAGATGCCAGAAACCCGGGGAAAGTGATGCTGCCTATACACTGGCCCTAGACTCACTGGCAAACGAATGTGATGTCAGGGCAGTCAATGTGCAACAACACCGCAATGCCTTGAAGCTGGATGCTTTAGTCAACGAGATTGACTCCAGTTACATCCGACAGAGGCTGCTGGAGATGGAGCCTTTAACCTATGACCGGGCAGTCACTCTAGCCAAAACACTGAGAAGAACCATGCGGTCCAATGAAATGCTAGAAACCGAAAAGGAAACATCCAGGAGGGCTGGAACCCCTAAGGAAAGAAAAAGGCGAACCCCTGAAAAATGCTACTTCTGTGATAAGAGCTGGCACCCCAGACAGCAGTGCCTGGCTCGATTTGCTCCCTGCAGCTAATGTGGGAAACTTGGCTACTTCGATAAAGTGTGTAAGGTGAAAAAAAGATAAAAAGAAGAGAAACACCAAGAAAATGCATCCTGGAGCTGCAGGAATGGAAGACAACTGTGAAAAGGGGGAATCTTCAGATGAGCAGGCTGAATCAAGTTCAAGTAATGGCGAGGTAAGATTCCCCTGTGATAGCTTAATTGACTCCAAAGTTTGGGGGATGTTACGGACTAGAACGGTCGACTATGAAGGGGGAGGTGAATGGTGAGACTCTTGATTGTCTAATAGACTCGGGGAGTACTGACAGCTACATCCATGAGAAAGTTGCCAGAGCCTTAAATTTGCGGAGATATCCAGCAAACTAAAAGATATCGATGGCTTGTCGTGAACTTACCAAAACTGTACAGGACAAGTGCAAAGTTACTTTAAATTTGCAGGGACATTGCCTTGCTGATGTGTGTCTCTTTATTATGCTGGAGCTCTGCGCCCCTGTGGTACTGGGGTTAGATATTCAATCTCAGATGAACAGTGTAGTGTTAAATTTCGGTGGGCCGTTACCCACAGTTACTGCGGTCTGTCCGCATTAAAGATCAAAGCTCCTTCCCTTTTTAGTGATTTATCCCGAGTGTCAGCTGATTGCCACTAAGAGCCGTTCTTTTTGCTGTAAGAGGATTGTGAGTTTATCAAAGCGGAGATCCAGAGACTGCTTAAAGAGGGAGTAATTGAACCCAGTAAGAGTCCGTGGCAAGCCCAGGTGGTCGTTGTGAAAAATCACACTAAGAGACAACTACAGCCAGATGATCAACCATTATACTAACCAGGATGCCTACCCCCTGCCACGCATCAATGAAATAATTATCATATAGCACAATACAAAGTGTACTCCACTATTGACCTCAAAGCAGCTTATCACCAAATCCCCATTAAGAAAAGGGAACGGCCCTATACGGCTTTTGAGGCTGATGAGGGTTAAATCAGTTTAAAAGGGTACCTTTTGGGGTCATTAATGGTGTGTTCATGTTTCAGAGGGAAATGGATAAGATTGTTAGGACGTATGAGTTACAGGGTACGTTTCCCTATCTGGATAATGTCACTATCTGTGGGAAAACACAGGCTGAGCACGACAACAACTTAAAGAAATTTTTAGCAACAGCTAAAGAACTCAACCTTACATTTAACGAGAGCAAATGTGTGTTCAACGTGACAGAGCTACCCATTCTGGGCTACATTGTCCGCAAGGGTGAAATCTGCCCCAACCCAGAAGGAATGGCCCCCCCTTAAGAAGTTACCACCCCCAAACTCAGCAAAAGCCCTTAAAATGTGTATGGGATTCTTTTCCGACTACTGTAAATGGGTTCAGGACTATGCCACGAAGGCACGCCCTCTGTATGACACTAAATCTTTTCCTCTCTCTCCAATGGCCTTGAAGGCTTTCGAGAGAATTAAAGCTGATATTGCCAAAGCTGCACTCTCGTCCATTGACGAGGATGTCCCATTCCAAGTGGAAACTGATGCCTCAGATTGTGCCTTGTCAGGAACTCTTAATCAAAAGGGCAGACCTCTGGCATTCTTCTCCCGCACGTTATGCAGACCTGAACTTAAACATCCTGCATTGAAAAAGAAGCCCAGGCTATTATTGAAGCTATTCACTACTGGAGACATTTTCTAGTTGGCATAAAATTTACTCATGTCACTGATCAGAAATCTATAGCCTACATGTTCAGTACTAAACACAAAAGTAAAATCAAGAATGATAAGATGGGACGCTGGCGAATAGAACTCTCAACTTATAATTATGAGATCCAGTACAGACCGGGCAGGTTAAATGGTCCCTCTGACGCATTGTCACGATCTGCTGCTGGTGCTCAGCTGGAGGGGCTAAAAGAAATCCATAGCAGACTGTGCCACCCAGGAGTCACGAGATTCTTCCACTACAAAAGGGCTAACAACCTTCCTTACTCTCTGGAAGAAGTCAGGAAACTGACTAAAAGCTGTCCTCTTTGTGCAGAATGCAAACTGCAATACTTTAAAGCTCCAGAAGCCACTGTCATCAAGGCAACCCGACCTTTTGAGAGGATTAGCTTAGATTTTAAAGGACCGTTACCTTCCAACAACAAAAATATATATTTTGTTACTGTAATTGATGAATATTCCAGGTTTCCCTTTGCAATACCCTGCTCTGACGTCTCGTCAGTGTCTGTCATTAAGTCACTTGACAGAATTTTCAGCATTTTTGGTTTTCCCAATTACATTCATACTGACAGGGGCTCAGCATTCATGAAGACTGAACTGCTGTGAGCCCTGCTACAGAAGGGGATTGTCACCAGCCGTAACACGAGCTACAACCCTCAGGTCAATGGGCAGGTCGAAAGGGCTAATGCTACAGTCTGGAAGACTGTTAATCTTGCTTTAAAAACATATGGTTACCCTGTTACCCGGTGGCAGGGTACATTCTATTCGGTCATTATTGTGTACTGCAACAAATCAAACATCTCGTGAACGTATGTTTGCCTTTCCTAGGAAATCAAGAACTGGCCAGCATGTTTATCTGAGCCTGGAACCGTGCCTCTGAAGAGCCACTCTTGGGCGCGTAAAACAGACCCCCTAGTCCAACTAGTTCAGCTACTGCATACTAACCCCATCTACGCTCATGTTAAATTCCCAGAATGGAGTACTGACACTGTACCCCTAAGAGATCTGGCCTCGCCTGGTTCACCCCTTCCTCACACCCCAACTTAGAGTGAGCCTGAGAGATTGGGCTCACCAGCCCCCCCCGCACCCCCCCCCCGCCCCAGCCTATGACCCCTAGTCAGCTTTCAGATGGCCATGCTGAGGCTCCACTGGCTCACGCTGGCGATTCTGGAGCGGGTCCAGAAGCCAGTCCTTCCCACACTACAGACCCAGGAACTGTACCAGTTCCCAAGGTTGCCAAGGAGACACCTGTTTTGAGAAGAAGCACCAGAATTCGTAAACAACCTGATAGGCTGACATATTCATAAAACACCTCATTATATTTTGATTGCTTGCTAGATACTGGCGTATTTTGGCTGTTAGAGTATCTCAAGGCCAAACGTGGTATCCATGTATCGCTTGCTTCAGTCTTTCCTAGCAGCTGTCCTTTTAATTTTAACCCTTCTTCTGCTGGGGGGAGACTGTGGTGAATGTCTGCCAAGCTGCCTGTCTCCCCTCTGGTGAGCCTTGCTGTACTAACATTGGCTGTGCATTATCTCTACTGTTAAGGACACTCCCCTTGGATATTACTGTATATGCATCTATTGTCTTTCATTATTGTACCATGAGTTTCTGCTAATAAAAGCCATGATTATTGTTTGACCACATCGTCTTTGTCTACTTCAGCCACTGGCACTTCACAGGGGAACACAACGGCTGCGGGGGCCAGAACCTTCCGCAGTCCAGGGACCCGCTGGCGAGCATATGGAGCTGCCGCAATGGCAGCACTGCTGCTGGTGTGGACCCAGGGAGAGCAGGGAGCGGAAACGCAGCGCTGTTCCACTGGGTCCAACGTCCCAGTCCTACTGCTGACAGCCCCGTACAGATTTCAAGCCCATCTGTTAAAGGAGCTGGTGGTGGTTTATTTTACCGCAAGGTCTGCGCCCAAGATGGGGGTGGTGGGGGGGGAGGAGGATGTTTTTAGACTCCGGGGAAGCACAGGAGACCAGGAAATGGGGAGATCATCTCCTTCGATTTGAGAAGGAGAAGCAGAGGAGAGGACCCATGGGACGGAGACCGGGGTGGGGGGGGGGGGGGGGCGGCTCTGCAACTGAGGAACATACAGGCGGCAGGGCCATTGGTGACTCAAGGAAAGAAACCCAAGCAGGCTGCAGGCTGCTGGCGGCTGTGGTCAAAGAAAATGCACCAGGCTGCAGACTGCTGGAGATTGGCTGAAACTGGGATGGGAGAGGGTCCCGAGGATGCTTTTCAATTGCTTCAGAGATTCGGACCTGGACGATGGTTCAGTCTGGAGTCTGTGCATGTGCACATTGTAAAACATATATGACAATAGACTCGTAACGTGTGACCAGTTCAAGGATTCGTTGATTTTCACGTGATAATAAATTGAAATGTTATGTAGATGAAACACTTTAACCTGTCTGCCGGAAGATAAACAGAGAGTGGCCATGAGCGTTGCCCGGCGCCCAAAACAATAGGAGATGAAGTAAATGAGAATCCCTGCAGAGTCACTGAGTGCTCATGGATTTGCCTCAAACACTCCCGTGGCCTCCGCAGCTTCACGGACCCCTGCTCGATCCGAGCTCCAGATCCAAATCCCTCGAAATGATCAGCGCCCAAGGCCCCTTCGGAGTCCTTCTTGCCCTCGGTGCCCTCTCCAATCCCGGCTCCGAGTCCTGGTTCCCACCAGCTGATCTCCAGCCACCCACAGCCTGTGCGGAGTCCCCAACCGTGGGTCACCAACACCCCACAGCCTCTGTGGGTCCTTCAGCTGCCAAGCCCCTCACTGGTCAGCTGCCCTCTAGGGTGGTCTCCTCTGCTTCTCCTTCTCGATGGGGATGGAGAGGGTGTTCTCCCTGTTGCAGGTGCCCAGAGACAGTCTTGTTGTCTGCAACCCCTCGTGACCTCTGCTGAGCACAGGTGCCACCATCTTGGCACCTGCGGTTGCAAAATTTTACTGACAACTGCTGTCTGCTCCTCTTGCAGCCGCTCAAAGCCAGTACAGAGACGCCGGCAGTAGGACCCTGCGGAGCATCACTCCAGGTCTACTCCAGTGGTAGCGTCGCCATTTTTCTTTAGTAAGTTACGAACTACACATTCACTGACGGCCAGAGAAAGCAGCCGAGGCTCCCACTGTGATCCCATTAACGACCTCAGACCCTAAAGACCTGGAGCTGAAGCAAGCCATCCTCAAAAGTCAAGGGATGTCTTCAAGGTCTAATGCATTGCGAGAAAGAGCATGCAGTGGGCAATCCAGCTCGCCAGCCCACCCATAGCACAGCAGTTCAAAACCCCAGATAGTGTGCATATGGAAATAGGGGGGTGGAGAGAGAGAGAGAGAGAGAGGGGGAGAGAGAGAGGGGGAGGGGGAAAGAGGGGGAGAGAGAGGGGGTGAGGGGGAAAGAGGGGGGAGAGAAAGAGAGAGAGGGGGTGAGAAGGAGAGGGGTGAGAGAGAGAGGGAGGGGAGAGAAAGAGAGAGAGATGGGGAAGGAGAAAGGGAGAGAGGAGAGAGGGAGAGAGAAAAGAGAGGGGGAGAGGGGAGAGGGGGAGGAGGAGGGAGAGAGGGAGAGGGGGAGAGAGAAGATGGGGAGAGATAGATAGAGAGATCAGGAAGAAGATGAGCAAATCCAGCACTGTGACTGAAAAATGCTGGGAATCACCACTGATATTCCATTTGCCGATCCAACCTCAGCATTCCTGATTCAGGGAATCTGCAGGGCCTTACCATAATCGACAATGGGGCTGTAGCAGGCAAAACGCCTCCGGATGGTGTCATCGATCTCCTTGGAGAAGGTGTTGCTCATTTTGGGACAGAGGCCTGTGTGAAGAAGCAAAGGGATCATAAATCGTGTTTGTAGTTCAGTGGTGTCGTGACAACAACTCAATGTCAGCAAAACTAAGGGGCTGGTGGAGGACTTCAGGAGGGGGGAATCAGGAGAACATGACCCAGAACTCATTGAGGGGTCAGCAGTGGAGAGGGTAGAGAACTTCAAATTCCTGGGTGTCAATATCACTGAGGGGCCTCCCTGTCGATGCAATCATGAAGAACGCTCGCCAGTGGCGATACTTTGTGAGGAGTTTGAGGAGATTTGGAACGTCACCGATGACTCTTGCAAATTTCTACAGGTGGACTGTGGAGAACGTTCTGACCGGTTGCATCTCTGTCTGGTACGAAGGTGCCAGGGCACAGGACAGGGTAAGGCCACAGAGAGTTGCAAACTCGGCCGGCGCCATCACGGGCACCGGTCTCCACTCCATCGAAGGCATCTACAAGGGGCGGTGTCTCAAGAAAGCAGCTTCTGTCCTCAAGGATCCCCCCTCCCCCCACCACCACCCAGGACCTGCCTTCTTCTCTCTGTTACCATCATGAAGGAGGTTACAGGAGGCCAGAGGTACAAAAATCCCTCCGCCATCATATTTCTGAACAGTCGATGAACTGCAGGCACTGCCTCACCTTTGCCTGAATTTATGTAGTTACTTATAATTTTCTTTCTTTGGCTTGGCTTCGCGGACGAAGATTTATGGAGGGGGTAAAAAGTCCACGTCAGCTGCAGGCTCGTTTGTGGCTGACAAGTCCGATGCGGGACAGGCAGACACGATTGCAGCGGTTGCAGGGGAAAATTGGTTGGTTGGGGTTGGGTGTTGGGTTTTTCCTCCTTTGCCTTTTGTCAGTGAGGTGGGCTCTGCGGTCTTCTTCAAAGGAGGTTGCTGCCCGCCAAACTGTGAGGCGCCAAGATGCACGGTTTGAGGTGTTATCAGCCCACTGGCAGTGGTCAATGTGGCAGGCACCAAGAGATTTCTTTAGGCAGTCCTTGTACCTTTTCTTTGGTGCACCTCTGTCACGGTGGCCAGTGGAGAGCTCGCCATATAACACGATCTTGGGAAGGCGATGGTCCTCCATTCTGGAGACGTGACCCATCCAGCGCAGCTGGATCTTCAGCAGCGTGGACTCGATGCTGTCGACCTCTGCCATCTCGAGTACTTCGATGTTAGGGATGTAAGCGCTCCAATGGATGTTGAGGATGGAGCGGAGACAACGCTGGTGGAAGCGTTCTAGGAGCCGTAGGTGGTGCCGGTAGAGGACCCATGATTCGGAGCCGAACAGGAGTGTGGGTATGACAACGGCTCTGTATACGCTTATCTTTGTGAGGTTTTTCAGTTGGTTGTTTTTCCAGACTCTTTTGTGTAGTCTTCCAAAGGCGCACAGTTTTTCACCGTGACGCTGTCACAAATTCCGTGACAGGTTCAAGACAATAAATTCTGATTGACAGGTCTTGATGGCCACAATTGGCTTCCACTGGGTTGTGTATAAAATGTAATAGGGCTGTCTGATTAGTGTAGTGGTTAACACATTATTACAGTACTAGAGACCCTGGTTCAAATCTGGCACTGCCCGTAAGGAGTTTGTATATTGTCCCCATGTCCACCTGGATTTTCTCCTACCCTTCAAAAACGTCCGGGGTTCATGGGTCAATTAGTGTATTTGGGCGGCGCAAGCCATGTGCTGAATGGCAGCGAGTGCGGACATCTCAGGAACATGGAACCACTCAGGAACAGGACCTTGCGCCCATAATGCCGGTGAGAAGGAGAAGCAGAGGAGGGGACCCCACACAGGGCGGCGACCGGAGGAATGCATGCGGGCTGCAGGCCGCCGTTGACAGGATTTGAAAGGGCGCTGAGGGCAGGAAGAGCTCCTGAACGGGCCTCGGGCACCGAAGGGCCTTTGTTGGAGGTCTCGGTCTGGAACTCGGGTCGTCGATGGATCGGACATGAGTCTGCTGGGGGTGAACGCACGGACACTCAGTGTCTCCGAAGGGTCTCGCTATTGCTTCTCTTTCTCCTATTGTTAGGGGGCACCGGGCAATGGTCACGGCCACTTTTTGTTTACCCTACAGCAGGAAAACGTGGACGTTTATCATATATAATCACATTTTTATACATTCTTTAATGATAATGAATGGAATGTCAAATTACATTCCGGTAAAATCCCCTCTTATCCTGAATTCAAGCAACTGCAGAAAATAATTAGGTAAAGAAATACAAAAGTTTTTTAGAAAATGGCACCCCCTCGCGTTTAGTTTGCCCATCACGCAACCTCAAGCAAACAGCAAATTTAGTTCTCCGGCATCTACCAATCCCTGTGGGTGCCAGATACCAGGGGATTTACTGCAGTTCTGCCAAATCCGTATTCCTCCATCCCCTGCATAGTACCCTCCCAAACGAATACGTCTGGTTGCTGCCATGTTAGCCTCTCTGTGGAGAACACCTGGCCCACACATCATGAAACTTGCACGTCTGCTCGCTTTTGACATGTTGACCCCAATGAAAAGATTCTGCCTGCCTTTCCCATCAGTTCCTCTTTTTATTTTCTAATCCTCCAGGGGAACACCCCCCCACCCCACACCCCCCCCGCCCCACCCCCCCCCCCCCGCCCCACCCCCCCCCCCCCCGCCACCTCCAGGTTTGTCTAACTTCTCCCCACAGATCATGTCCTCTAATCTGAGTCAAATCCTGGTAAAGGCCACACCTTGATGGAGGGCACAGGCCCCAACCGTTGGTTACCCTGTGCTGAGTGACGTGCCAGAACTTAAGATATAGGAGCAGGAGTCGGCCATCCGGCCCGTCGGGCCTGCTCCGCCATTCAATGAGATCAAATTCCACAGATTCCCCTCCCTCTGGGAAAAGCAGTTCCTCCTCATCTCCATCCTAAATCTACTCCCCTGGATCTTGAGGCGATGTTTTCTTGTTCCTGTCTCCCTCATCAATGGAAATAACTTACCTATGTCTATCTTATCTATGCCTTTCATAATTGTACACATTTTGATAAGAACCCCTCTCCTTCTCCTAAATTCCCTAATAGCCTCTTAGGCTAACCCCCCCATCTCTGGAATCAACCTGGTGAACCTCCTCTGCACCCCCACCAAAGCCAATCCGTCCTTCCTCAAGTAAGGAGACCAGAACTACATGCAGTTCTCCAGATGTGGCCTCACCGGGACCTTGTACGTTTGCAGAAGAAACCCCCCCAGTTCCTAAATTCAACCCCTCCAGCACTGAAGGTCAACGTTCTCACTCCCAATCTGGGTTTCTCTTTCCTCCAACGCACTGCAGTCAAAGCGCCCGCGGATTTTTCTGTTTAATTCCATTCCACTGTGAAATCTCTTCCGGCTACACCCGCCCTGAAGAGGTTCTCCTCCTCTCTTTGGAGGGAGCTCTGTGAGAGTCTTTCTCACCGCTCCCACTTCGGAACTTCCTGTTGCTCTCACACCTTGACAAAGGGCTCGGAGCCGAAACGTGGGTGACCCCCTCCTCATTTTCCTATCGATGCTGCTTGACCTGCTGCAATTCCAGGGTTGGCATCAGAACATATGTTAGATTAGTGAGTTGGATGAGGGGGGGTCAGGGCCTGATCCGTAGATGGGGGTTGGGGGGAAGGACGCTAGCAGGAGCCTACCTGTCGTTGAGGCTGTCAATCCAACGGGGGATGAGAGGACGCTCTTTTTATTGTGTCAAGCTTGACGCACACTAGTCACACGGCCGGGGGGGGGGGGGGGTGAGGGCGGGTGTACATACGTGTACATGTGTAAACACATAAAGAACCATAAACAGACTATGTAATATAGAGAGAGAGAAAAAATCAATAAAGTGCATGAGTTAGAGTCCTTAAACGAGTCCCTGTTGTTGAGGAGCCTGATGGTGGAAGGGGAGCGGCTGTTCCTGAACCTGGTGGATGTGAGTCTTGTGGCACCAAAACTTCTTTCCTGAATGCAGCAGCGATCGTGTGCTGGGTGATGTGGGTCCCCGATGATTGCTGCTGCTTTCCGATGGCAGCGTTCACTGTCGATGTTCTCAATGGTGTGGAGGGTTTTGCCTGTGATGCCCTGGGCTGTGTCCACTACTGTTTGGAAGGCCTGACGCTCAGGGGTATTGGTGACTCCTGCACCTGACCGTGATGCAGCCGGTCAGCACCTTTCTGTACCCTGCACATGGTTTGGGTGACTATCCAGATCCTGATTGGACCCTGCTACTCACAAGGTACTTATATGGATGACCATGGAAAGATGCAGCAGAGAAAGGGGCCACCGATATAGGAAAGACAGGTCCCCTTGGCCTCAATCGTGCTCTCAGAGATTGCATACCCTCGGTGAGGAGGGGATTGAGGAGGGGATGTGAGGGTGTGCCTGATGGTGGTGGGAGGGGTTTGGATGACAGAGGGAGAGGGAGGAGAGGTGTTGGGGAAGGTGACTCACCTTCAGCACACTCACAAACATCGCCCTGGCACAGCTTCGACACCACGTGGCTTTTCTGAGGGGCACTGTAGAACACGGTGCACCTCTCACCTGAAACCCAAGTAGCAGGCGGTCAGGACAGTGCAGACTGGTGTGAGCAGTTATCACGGGCGCGCACACACTCACACCTATATACTCACACCCACACACACTCACACACATACACACACCCACACATATCTACACATACACACACCCACCCACACCCACACACCCACACACACATACACACACCACACACACCCACACATCCACACAGACACACACACACACACACCCACACATACTCACATACATACACACACCCACCCACACACACCCACACCCACCCACACACACACACACACACACACACACACACACACACACACAGATGGAGGGATTGTCGACACGGGTGTGGGGGGGGGGTTAGGTGGAGACGGAGGGATGTACTCACTTGGGTTGTAGTAGTTATAAAGTGTGGCACTCGCCGGTTGGATCAAACCGATAGGAACTATCTGCTTTGCCCCAAAGATCACACATTCTTTGTTTTGCGTGACCTGCAGGAGAAACATTGCGGTGACTGCAGGAACTGGGCCTGGACCAGAATAGCTTTCTAGGAACACAGCAGGTGGAGATTCCCTGCTGTTGCATTATCTTTCCTCAACCGGACCCAACGCACGGTGGTGAACATTCTTCCTCCAAACATTATGATGAAATTCACACAGATATTGATGAACACGCATCCATCAGTGTACACACACACACTCACATTCATGAACACTCACACATTTCTATACATGCTCACATACATGTGCACACCCATCCGTACGCACACACTCACATCCACATACACCCATAGGCACACATACACATTCACACACCAACCATACACACCCAAATACACGCACACATATGTGCACACACATGCAAACACGCACATGCAAACACACACATATACCACATAAACCCACACACACAGACATACACACACACACTTACACACCCACCCACACAGATACACATACATACCCACTCATGCACACACACACACACACACACACACACACACACACACACACACACACACACACACCCGTGCACATATACAAATGCATGCATGGGTGTAAAGGTACACACACAGATGCACAAACATACACACTCACCCACACGCACACATACACATCATACACACACACACACACACACACACAAGGACGTGAGCATGCGCGTGCACACACACACACACACACACACACCACACACACACACACACACACACACACACACACACACACACACACACACACACGCTCGTCCACATACACGCGCACGCATACACATGCATTACCGATTTGAGGTACAGCAGCACCCGGCCATTGTGGAACTCATACGAATCAATGTATCGATCGGAAAGAGTTGATATCTGAAATATCAAAGCATTATGGTCACTGTCACTGCAGTCAGAATTGGGCCTCTTTGCTGGATGGTGTGGCCCCTGAAACCCACTGTCCACCTGCCCCCAACCTCCCTCATCTCCCGCAGAAACTGCGGACCAGGCAGCATCTGGGAGGGAGAACCTGAAGGATGACACCAAGTCGCGGCAACTTCCGCTGACGTTGTGTGACCTGCAGAGTTTCAAGCGTTTACTGTTCAACACCACACTGGAAGGAAGGTCCACCCTGAAAACTGTCAGCCTGAAACATGAATTCTTTCTCTCTCCCCACAGACCTCCTGCATGTCGCAAGGCACAAACGTGCTGGAAAATCTCAGCAGGTCACGTGACATCTAGAAGGAGTGAAGGGAAAGCAACTTTCAGGCTCGAACTCTTTAAGGACCTTTTTTTCCCCCACACAGCATGGTTACAGGTCCTTCTGGCCCATGAGACCGTGCCACCCAATTGGACCTAATTAACCTACAAACCTCAGTACGTTTTGAACGGTGAGAGGAAGCTTGAGCCCCCAGGGGAAACCCACACAGACATAGGGAGAAGGTACCAACTCCTTTCAGACAGCGAGGGATTCAAACCCCCATCGCCAGCACTATGACAATGTCACGCTATCGCCTTTTATTTCCAATGGACGCTGCATACATCCCGATGTCTGCAGACTTTCCTGTTCACCTTCATTAGTCTATCTCCACCCCCCCCTCCACCTTGTTGAATGTTCCATCCTCTCTCGTCCATTTCCCCCAGTCTCCGTTCCCCATCCTGGTCTCACCCCGAAATGCTGATTCCCTGCCATCTCTCTCTGGAAGCTTCCCCTGCTGCTGAGACACTCTTTGCTCACTCAAAATCCGCCTGCACATGATTGGCAGTGGTCAAAGTTTAGAGTTCCAACTTATTTGTCAGAGTACGTAAGAAACAGGAGCAGGAGTCAGCCATCTGGCCCATCGAGCCCTGCTCCACCGTTCAGTGAGATCACGGCTGATCTGATGATGGGCTCATCTCCACCGACCTGCCTTTTCCCCATCATTCCCTTACTATGTAAAAATCTATCCAACCTTGTCTTAAATATATTTACTGAGGTCCCCTCCACTGCTTCAATGGACAGTGAATTCCACAGATTCCCCACCCTCTGGGAAAGCAGTTCCTTCTCCATCCTAAATCTACCACCCTGGGTCTTGAGGCTACGTCCCCTAGTTCTGGTCTCCCCCACCAATGGGAACAACTGACCTGCCTCTATCTTATCTATGCCTTTCAGAATTTTATATGTTTCTATAAGATCCCCTCTCATTCTTCTAAATTCCAGTGAGAACAGTCCAATCTCTCCTCATAGGCTGACCCTCTCATCTCTTGAATCAACCTGGTGAACCTCCTCTGCACTGCCTCCAAAGCCAGTACATCCTTCCTCAAGTCAGGAGACCAGAACTGCATTGAGTACTATAGATGCGGCCTCTCCAGGACCTTGGACAGTTCCAGCAGAACCTCACTGCTCCAAAATTCCTTCCCTCCAGCAATGAAGACCAATGTTCCATTCGCCTTCTTGATAACCTGCTGCCCCTGCAAACCAACCTTTTGCAATTCATGCATGAGCACTCCTTAATCCTTCTGCCCAGCAGCACACTGCAATCGCTTACCATAATATTCTGATCTTCCATTTTTCCTTCCAAAGCGGATAACCTCACATTTACCAACTTCTGCCAGACCCTTTCCCACTCACTTAACTGATCTGGATCTCTCTGCAGACTCTCTGTAACATCTGTAACCTACATGACATCACATACAACCCTGAGGTTCTTTTCCCTGAGGGCCAGACTGAATTTCTAATAGCCCAAGCTATTAGACAGGATAATATTATTCAGGGAATTAAAATTGTAAATGAGGAATATAAGATTAATTTGTTTGCTGACGATGTCTTAATTTATTTAACGCATCCTAAAGAATCTTTGGAAAGGCTCCAAGTTCGTTTCGAACAGTATGGAGAAATGTCAGGATATAATGTAAATTGGGATAAAGTGAAATATTACAGATTTCAAATGAGGATTATTCAAAGTGTAAACAGATTACATGGTTTTGATGGACTAACAAAATTAAATATTTAGGAGTAATAGTTGAAGTTGAATATCAAAATATATATAAATTAAATTATGTACCTTTATTAAATAAAATTAAATCCGATTTGAAAAAATGGAAAGATTTACCATTAACTTTGATAGGATGAGTAAATTGTGTTAAAATGAATATTTTCCCACGTATTCAATATCTTTCTCAGTTTATTCCCTATGTACTTCCAAAAGCTTTCTTTAAGTGCGGCAATGGGATTATTTTTATGGAAAGGTAAATTAGCTAGAGTGTCTTTACAAAAATTGACATGGAAGTATGCATTAGGTGGACTTCAATTACCACCTTTTCAGAATTATTATGAAGCTACCCAATTAATATTCATTAATAGAATGTTTGAAATAGATCAACCTCCGATTTGGGCTAAAGTTGAGTTATACAAATTATTGAATCTTCTATTAATGAATTTATTTATAGACAGAATTTCTACTTGCTGGTAGAACAAAAACAAACTGTACTTAAGGAAAGATATAGAAAAGAGAGAAATCTAAACCAAATATGTGTGTCTGCCGAACAGCTGGAATTGGCAGTCGGCTGTCACCAGATATACATCGCGTAAACCATTTCATAGATCCACATATCCCTACAGCATAGATATAGGCTCTTCGGCCCTTCTAGACTGTGCCAGACTATACTTTGTCTTGTACCACTGACGTGCACCTGGACCACATCCCTCCATACCCCTCCCACCCATGTACCTATCCAAAATGTTCTTAAATATCAAAACTGAGGCCGCATTTACCACTTCCCTGGGTGGCATAGTTAGTGTTGTGGCTAGCTCAAGGCTGTTACTGTTAGGTCTGCTTTGTTCATGAATGAGTGAGACAAACACCAGACTGAGTCGAAATCAGGGTTCTTTGTTCTTTATTACCGGATTGTAAAACTTGCAACTAACCATGTTAGTCGGAGAATGCATTCTGCCGTTATCAGCAAAATGGTGATTTTTTATACCCTTGGATACGTGCTTAGAACATCATCATATCATTACTTGTCCAATGACTTAAACTGTTGCTATCCTTTCCCTGCTAGCTTCCTGCCTCTCAATCCATCAATGTCTCTCTTATCTTGTAAGTACAAGGATGCATTCACATCTTGTTACAGCCCTGTACAGGGTAACTCCTTACACATTCCCATCTCATGATGTTTTACCTTACATTACAGAGCCAGCGGTCGGGACCAGACCTGGGTTTGAATCCCGCGCTGTCTGTAAGGAGTTTATGCATTCTCCCCGGGTCTGCATGGAATTCTCCCAGTGGGGGGGAAGGGGTGTTGTAGGTTAAATGGATGTTAAAAGTCTGCTTTATGCCACTTAGCTTTTACGAAAGGCAGGTCCTGTTTTCGCTGACCAAGAGAAATCCAAAGAGGATTTTCGCTTTTATGAATAAAGGTGCCGGGAACAGCGAGAGTGGCTCTGCCAAGCTCCTTCTCCGGGAACTACACTCGTCAGGCCGCCATAGCTTTGAACAGAAGACCTCTTCTTCTCTCTCCTACACCCCACCCCAGTCTCCTGAACCTCCCATCACCCCAACCTCCGATGACTCAGCCACCACCACCCCCCCACACCTCGCAGCCTTCCAGTGCGCTCGCTGTCTTCTAGTCAGTGAAATGACGTTATTTCTACTTTATAGGCTCCACTTTTACTGTATGTTAGTTGTATTTTAGGTGTTATTTGCTATGATTTGGTAGGTGAGTGTCGGAGCTGGGATGTTCTGTTAAAATTGTACAAGGCATTGGTGAGGCCAGACTTGGAGAATTGTGTACAGTTTTGGTCTCCAAAGTACAGCAAAAATATCAATGAATTGGAGAGAGGGCAGAGAAGATTTATTAGAATGTTGCTGGGGTTACAGGGTCTAAATTATAGGAAATGGTTGGGTCCTTATTCTTTGGAGTGTAGAAAGTTGAGAGGGGATTTGATTGAGGTGTTTAAAATTATTAGGGGTATAGATAGAGTGGATGTGGAGCGGCTTTTTCCTTTAAGAAAGAGGGAGATACTAACAAGAGGTCATGAGCTGAAAGTTAGGTGGCTAAAGTTTAGAGGAAACATGGGGGGGGGGGGACTTCTTTACTCAGAGAGCAGTGGGTGTGTGGAACGAGCTTCCAGATGAAGTAGTGGAGGGCTCGATATTTAGCATTTAAGGAGAAGTTGGATCTGTACATGGACGGGAAAGGAGTGGAGGGTTACAGGTTGAGGGTAGATCAGTGGGGTTAGGTGGGAGAAAGTGTTTGGCATGGACTAGAAGGGCCTTTTTCCGTGCTGTAATTGTTATATTTTTTGGGTCTGGGAACACTCAAAGTTTTCCGCTTTTAAAATGATGGCCAATCGCTGCTTCGCTTTAACCATTTCGGCTGGCGAAAGGTTTCATAGGAACACTCTACTTTCGGATTGCAGGGCACAGCCGTGTTTGGGCGGCTTGGGCTCATGGGCTGAAAGGGCCTCTCACTGTGGCTGTACGTCTAAATTTAAAAATAATAATTACAGCTGGCAGCTTGGCCCAAACTCTCTGCATGAAGAAGTTCTCGCAAATGCTCCCGTTAAACATCTCACACCGTTCACCCTTAACCCCGTGTTCTCTAGCTCGCTAAAAGCCATGCCCGATCGATGGAGGGAGCTGCTCTGACCTTATCAAGGTCCAGCATGTCAGGCTCAAATCCGCTGAGCAGTGTGATGTCCACGACTGCCATTCCCGAGGGTTCCTGAACGTCGGCTCCATCGGACAAGCGCCTGTGGGAAGTAAGTGGATAAATAGAACATGGAACACTACAACATAGAAACAGGCCCTTTGGCCTGTCTAGTCTGTGCCAAATTATTATTATCCCTAGCCCCACTGGTACAGAGGTGCCAATGCCCGGGACAAGAATAACCCCAGAGGGTTGCCCTGCAATATCACAGGCACCAGAATTCACTCCATCGTGGACGTCTACATGAGGCGGTGTCTTAAAAAAGCAGCCTCTATCCTCAAAGATCCCCCACCACCCAGGCCATGCCCCCTTTGCTCTGCTACCATCGGGGAAAAGGTCCAGGAGCCTGCACTTAGTGACACAAGGTCAGATTCTTCCCCTCCTCCATCAGATTCCTGAATGATCAATGAACCAAAGACGCTGCCTTACTTTGTCCTTTCCTTTTCTGCACTATTTTTATTTATTTTGCATCAGAATCAGGATTTATTGCCACGAACAAGTCATGAAATTCGGGGTTTTGCGACAGCGTCAGAGAGCAAATATTCATATTATAACCATCTTACAACATTACTCTTATCAAATAAAAATGATAGTGTATGAAAAATAAGGCTTCATTGGTTGGGGGATTGAGTTCGAGAGTTGAGACATCTTGTTGCAACTCTATAAATTGCTGGTGAGACCACACGTAGATTATTGTGGTCACCTCATTATGAAGCCAGGTTAGCAGAGCTGGATTGAGATTTTTTTTTGGTAGAAATATATAGGTCAGCACAAAATCGAGGGCCGAAGGGCCTGCACTGTTCTGTATTGTTCTCCAAAACCAGAGCACCCAGAGGAAACCCATTCAGGCCTCAGGGAACGTGCAAACTCCTTGCGGACAGCGCAAGATGCTGCGGTCGGGTACAATGCACAGACGTTGGAGAAACTTAGCAGGTTACACAGCATCCATAGAGGGTAAAGGCCTTCATCAAGGGATAAGCAAAAAGCAGGCAGGTGTCTGAATGAAATGGTGGGGGGGGGGAGAGAAGGAGAGGAAGGAGGAAGGGGCAGGGGGAGGAGCAGGGTGGAAGGGAGAAGAAGCCGAGAAGGGAAAGGGGGAGGGGGCATTAGAATTTCTTCAGGGTGGCCATTCCTTGAAGAAACTTCGCCAAATATTGTGGAAAAGAATGGTTAGTGCAATGCTGTAATGGGGCCCGCAGCCTGGGTTCGAATCCCGTAAGGAGCTTGTACTTCCTCTCTGTGGGTTTCATCAGGGTGCCTTGGTCTGCCCCCACCCTCCAAAAACATACGGGGTTTGTAGGCTGGAGAAGGCACAAAATCGAAGTAAAAACACAACGCTGGAAAAACTCAGCAGGTCAAACAGCGTGGTTTGCACTGCAAAGATAACCAACGTTTTGGTCTTGAGACCTTCGTCGAGGGATGAGCAAAATGTCGGCAGGCTCTGAGCATGTTGGTTAAATGGGGTATCTGGGCAGACCGGGCTCATGGGCCGGAGGGCCTTTGTTCCCACAGGCAGTTGTGTTGTTGTCGCTGGTGCGGACCCACAGGGAATGGGAGATACAGCGCTCCTGCGGGGTCCAACCGCCCAGTCTCTTTTGCTTCTCTCTAACCTTAAGAGGCATATTCTGCCGATGGCAAATTTATCTGCCTTAGAGCAGATCAAAGGCAATTTTGTGTCATATGACACTGTTTTTATTATGACAATAAATGGACTCTTGTAGAGGCTGGGTTGATGGGTGTATTTAAGACAGAGATTGATAGGTTCTTGATTAGCCAGGGCATCAAAGGGAGTAGGCCGGGCAGTGGGGCTGAGATGGGAAATGGATCAGCTCATGATTGAATGGAGAGGCAGACTTGATGGGCTGTTTCTGCTCCTGTCTTATGGTCTCTTTTAATTTAATTAGTTAGTTTGCCGTTATGGGTTTTCTTTACAAGTACTTGTTTGGCTGCATTTTGGGGAATTTGGTACATTGTAGAATGTATGACTCATGAGCCCTGTTCCTGTGCTGGGCATCCAAATGTGAAATAATTGAAATTTACCGTCGTGATTTTGCATGTAATTAGTTAATTGGAAGAGTTCTTTGCTGAACCATGAAGAGGGTGAACGAGACAGCATGCTCACTCCACTTCTCACCACGACGTTACTGCTACGGAACTCCGGCAACACTGACCAGAAGCAGACTTTGTAATAGAGGATCTCCGTCTTGTCCGGGGCCGGCGCCTGCCTCCTCCTCCTTCTCGAGCGGAGATCGAACCAGCCTATCCTGGTGATCGGCTTTGCTTCCCATTCCTCTTGGTCATCGTAATCTACGAACTGATTCTGTCCTGCCCGTTGGGTGGGGGAGGGGGGAAAACTCACAGTCAGCAGAGGCGTGATTGGTCGTGGCCTGCTCACCTCTGACCCTGCCCCGTCAAAGGTTGGAGGTGAGCTAGACGCTGGGCATGGAGTGGCGGGGTCATTTCTGGGCTGCACATCTTTCCTGTGTCTCTGAGATCCGAAGGCCTGACAAATAGGTCAACGGAAATCTTTTGCGCGAATGGAGTACGGAAAGAAGGGTGAAGGACATTGCTACCACAGGACATCTGTGTAAGGTGAGGGGAGGGACATATAGGGGAGACGTCAGGGGTAAGTTTTTTTTTATCCAGAGGGTCGTGGATGCCTGCAGTGCATTGCCAAGGGTGGTGGCAGAGGCTGGTACAATAGGGTAATTTCATCAACTCGTATATGAGGCAAGTTTAACGGAGCTAGGGGCTTTTGTCTTGGGATCGAAGAAGGATGAGAGGTGACTTAATAGAGGGTAGGAGCTGGAATCCTCTGGTAAAGTTGTATCAGACATTGGTGAGGCCAAATTTGGAGTATTGTGTGCAGTTCTGGTCACCTAACTACAGAAACGATATCAATAACCCTTTCACTTTTTTGCATCCACAGGCCTGTCTTAAATGCCCCTGATGTTCCAGCCTTCACCACCGCCCTGGAAGTGTATTCCAGGCACCCACAACTCTCTGTGTAAAAAAAGACCCTACTTCTGATATCCCGCCCCCGGATGTTGTCCGGACTTCAGGAACTGAGCAAAACAGGTTAGGATTTTATTGCCTGGAGCGTAGAAGAATGAGGGGAGATTTGATAGAGGTATTTAACATTATGAGGGGGAGAGACAGATAGACTTTTTCCACTGAGGGTAGGTGAGATACAAACCAGAGGACATGGATTAAGGGCAAAAGGTTTAGGGCAGTGGTTCTCAACCTTTTTCTTTCCACTCACATCCCACTTTAAGATTTCCCTCTGCCATCAGTGCTCTGTGATTAGTAAGGGATTGCTTAAGGTGGGATGTGGGTGGAAAGCAGTTTGAGAACCACTGTTTTAATCGTCCCTCATTGACTTGTTATGTGCACGGTTTCAGGACTCCAAATGGAAATGGGCCAATGACCATTTTTGTCATGCCAAATATTTCAGTAACAATTAAGTCTAGAGCAGTGGTTCTCAACCTTCCCCTCCCACCCATATCCCACCTTACTAATCGCAGAGCACCGAAGGCCCAGGGATTACTTAAAGTGGGATGTGAGTGGAAAGAAAAAGGTTGAGAACCACTGGTTTAGGGGGAACTTCTCCATTCAGAGAGCGATGGGAGTGTAGAACAAGCTGTTCACTGAATGCGGGCTCAATTTGCACATTTAAGGGGAATGTGGACGATTACGTGGATGGTGAGAGGTATGGAGGGCTATGGACTATGGGACGAGGCCAATGGTTCTCAACCTAGATAGGGTGGACACGCTCTTCCTGGGGGTGAGAGTAACAAACGCCAGAGGACAAATGCCAGGCTGGCACAACATTGTGGGCTGAAAGGCCTGTACTATACTGTGCTGGAATGTTCTATGTGAAGGTATTGAGCATAATTCAGCATGGCATTTTAACAGGGACCTAAGAAAATGGGAGCAGGAGTCAGCCATTTGGCCCGTCGATCCTGCTCCTTCAGTCAATGAGATCGCAGCTGATCTGACTCACCTCATGTCCCCAGAACCTCCAATTCCCCATGTGTGGGAAAATCTATCGAACTGTACCCCTTAAACTGACTGCACCATCTCTGATGGAATGATCCCATTGAAAAGGGGGTTGGGGGGAGTGGGGAGCCACCTGATTTTGCCCACAATTTTGGGCAGGGTGAGCGGTGGAATTCTATTCGACATCACGGATCGCGGGACCGACGTGAACTGAAGGGGCAGCTCAGCTCCGACAGGATCGCTGCTCCTTGGAGGCCACCCCTTCTCCCCTCACCCACCTGCGTACTCCACCTCGCCGTGCATCGTGACTTCCAGGCCCAGGTTTCCACAGGCATTCTCACTTTCTTCGATCACCTGGTACATCTTCAGAAACTGCAAAAGCCGCAAATAAACTCATGTTAAAATGACAAGCTCCTTGAGTTTTGTTTACAGTGGCGCATTGGGTAGGACTGCTGTCCATTCGTTCCAGTGTTCCACCCTCTAACCAGGACGGAACAACATTCTGCCTAGAGACTAGTGACTAGTGGCGTTCCGCAGGGGATCTGGTCTGGAGCCCCTCCTCTTTTATCAATGATCTGGACAAAAATGTAGTGGTCAGTGAGTTTGCATATGATACGAAGGTTGGAAGTGTTGTAGGCTGTCGTAGGTTACAATAGGATATGCACAGGGTGGAAAAGTGGCAGGTGGATTTCAGTCAGGATAAGTGTGAGGTGATGCATTTTGGCAGGTCAAACTTGAAGGCTGAATGCAAGGTTAATGGTCGGATACTTAACAGTTGATAATCGGAAGGACTTTAGGGTCCAAATCCATAATCTCTTAAGGTTTCCGCAAGGGGACAGAAAAGAAGGCCTATGTTTGGCTGAGCTTCATGAATTGGGGGATTGCGTTCAGGAGCCGTGAGGTAATGCTGGAGCTTCTATTAATCTCTGCTGAGACCCCACTTGGAATATTGCGTTCAGTTCAGGAAGGATGTGGAAGCTATGGAGAGGGTGTAGAGGAGATTGGCCAGGATGCTTCCTGGATTGGAAAACAAGACAAGATTAGCAAAGTTGGGACGCAGAAGGATAAGAGGTGATTTAATAGAGTGTGGTGATATGACCACCTGAAAGGCTGACTCCATCTGGCCAGCTGTCAATCAGCCGACCCGAATATAGACCTGAGCCAGCCCCTCCTGAGCCAGTCACACGGGAGCCACCAAAGCATGAACTGGCGTTCAGACCTTTACCTGTTGTACAGTTATTTGAGTTTTGTGCTTGCTGCTACCTCAGCCAGTATCTTTTTCCCCAGGGTGGGAGTAACAAACACCAGAGGACATCTGTACAAAGTGAAGTTTGGGGGGCGGGATATCAGAAGTAGGGTCTTTTTTTACACAGAGAGTTGTGGGTGCCTGGAATACACTTCCAGGGCGGTGATGAAGGCTGGAACATCAGGGGCATTTAAGACAGGCCTGTGGATGCAAAAAAGAGAAAGGGTTATGAGGTAGGGAGGGTTTAGTTGTTTTTTTTTTGGTAGGTATATATGGGTCAGCATAGCATCACGGGCTGAAGGGCCTGCACGGTGCTGGAAGTGTTCTATGTTCTGATCCTGCCCCTCTCCCTGTTGTAAATTTACACACCACTGATTACTGCAGCGTTATCAACAAGATGAGATGTCGAGAGCCTATAGTCGCAGGAATATATAGACCCCAGGATAAGTCCCAGACAGCAGTGATAAAAATGAGCCCAGACGGTGTTATATTAAAAATAATATTTTAGTGATTCATTAACAATGATATAACTCCTCATCTAATTTATTCACATTTATCTAAACTTCACTGAATTTATTAACACATCGAACTTAAACCCCAGTTATGCACGAATACACTGGTGTGTATGGGTGTGTGGGTGTGTGTGTGCGTGTGTGAGAATGTGTGTGTGTGTGTGTGTGTGTGTGTGTGTGTGTGTGTGTGTGAGTGTGCGCGCGCGTGCGTGCGGGATACATCAACCACTACAGCTCAAGGCCCAATTCTCGGAAGGCAGTTCGAAGTTCAGTTTCCAAAGCCAAAGGTACAAGTAAGAGATGGAATGGTGTTTGACTCACAGTAAGTGTCCCGTTCCCTGAACCACTGACTTCGACACTGATGTTTTCTCCGAGCGGGAACTGAAAAGGAATATCGCAGGAATTAACTCAAAGGTGGAGACTTCAAGGTTCGCTTCAAGGGTCTATTAGCATAATACAGCAAACCTCTACCCCCCAGCATCCAGCACTTATGGGAATTGGTGGATGCCGGATAAGTGAATTTTTCGATTGCTTGAGATTGCCCGGTGCGTGATTCGAATTTTTTTACCAGTTTATTTTCTGTGATTTATTTTTATTTTGCCAGTTGCTTGAGGCAGCTGGTTGCTTGAATTCCAGATAGCGGGGATTTTGCCCACCGTCACACTGAGCACTGGCGAACCTCAGTCTGGTCCTGTTCACACTACTGACCCAGGTTGGCAGATGACACGACAGACGGCGGCCTCATCGGCAACAATGAGTCGCCCTACAGAGAAGAGGTGGAAAATCTCGTGAAATGGTACGAGAGTAAAACCTTGAGTCTCCACCTGGACAAGATGAAGGAGATGATCGGGACTTCAGAAGGACCAGGAGTGACCACTCTCCACTACATAACAACAACACTATAGTGGAGAGCACCAAATTCTTTGGAGTTCACTTAACTAGTGACCGATCATTGGTGCTCAACATCTCCTCATTTGTCAGGAAGGTGCAACAGTCACTGCACTTCCTTAGAAAACTGAAGCGGGCAAGGTTATTGGCCACCATCTACCGAGAGCATCCCGGCTGATTGCATCACTGTGTGGGTGCAGTTGCTGCAGAGAAATGGATCGGAGGTCAATCCACAGGACCAGAAGAACGGCAGAGAGGATCACTGGGGTCTCCCCCACCACCCCCCACCATCAACGTGATCTACCGGGATCATTGTCTGGAGGGGGCGCCCAGAATCACTGAAGGCCCCTTCCTCCCTGGACGTGGCATCTTTTAGTGGCAACCACCTCCAGGCTGAGGAACAGCTTCTACGCACGGGCAGTGAGAACGCTGAACGACCAAAGAGTCTTATAGTTCCAAAACAATATTTATTTATTTATCTGTATATATGAATACTTGCCCTGCACGTCCACTGTTTGTCTGCATGTGTGTTATGTCTGGTTGTGGGTCTGCGTATTTGGCACCGAGAACCGGAGAATGCAGTTTCATCGGGTTGTTCTTGTGCAATCAGATGACAATAAACATCTTGACCGGTGCCCTTCATGGTGCTGGCCGAGATCAGTTCCTACCTTATGCAATGGGCCTATAATTTTATTTTTAATTTAGACATGCAGCACGGTAACAGGTCCTTAAGGCCCATGAGCACACGCGGCCCAATTACACCATAAGACCATAAGACATAGCAGCAGAAATAGGCCATTCATCCCATTGAGTCTGCCCCAGCATTCAATCATGAGCTGATCCATTTTCCCCACTCAGCCCCACTGCGCGGCTTTCTCCCCATCACCTGGCTAATCAAGAACCTATCAATCTCTGCCTTAAATACATCCAATGACTTGGTCTCCACAAACGCCCGTGGCACCAAATTCCACAGATTCACCACCCTCCGGCTGAAGAAATCCCTCAACAAGTGGATGCTCTTCGATCCTGAAGTTGTGGCCTCCTGACCCGGACTCTCCCACCATGGATGAACAACTTTTCTCCGTCTACTCTGTCCACGCCTTTCAACATCCAAACATCCAACATGTTTCAGTGAGAACCGCCCCCTCTCCATTCTTCTAAATTCCAATTCACCTCCAAACCCTGTATGCTTTTGGAGGGTGGGAGGGAAATGGAGCACCCGTGGGATTTGAACCTGGGTCGCTGGTGCTAACTGCTACACTAGTCTTGAGACCTCTTTAAATGGATTTGTCTGCAGATCTGGGAATAGATCGACTAAATCTATTTATCGTTCTGGACACCCACCAGCGACTCGGGTCTGTAAGGAGTTTGTACCTTCTCCCCATGTCTGTGTGGGCTTCCTCCAGGGTGCTCTGGCTTCCTCCCATGTTCCAAAGGCGTATAGGGTTTGTAGGTTAACTAGTGTATGTGGGGTTGGTGCAAGCCTGTAGGATTGAAGGGCCAGTCACCACGCAGTATCTCTAAATATAAATAAAAGTGAAATTTTAGTAAGAAAAATCAAGAATTCTGGATTTGCAGTAGGGAAAGGTGAGGATATCAGTGGTTCTCAACCTTTTTCTTTCCACTCACATTCCACTTTAAGTCATCCCTGTGCTCTGTGATTGGTAAGGGATTGCTTAAGGTGGGATGTGGGTGGAAAGAAAAAGTTTGATAGTCCCTCATTGACTCGTTAAGTGCACGGTTTCATCAGTCCAAAGAAAATGGGACAATGACAATTTTTCTCAAGCAAAATATTTCAGTAACAATTGGGTCTTGAGCAGTGATTCTCAAACTTTCCTGCCCAGTCACCTCTCGTCTTAAGTAATCCCTTACTCATCACAGAGCACTGATGGCATAGGGATTACTTAAAGTGGGATGTGAGTGGAAAGAACTGATTGCTGTGGAGGGCCCCTTCCACCCCGCACGCAGCGTCTTCCAGCTGCTCCCGTCGGGGGAAGAGATCCAGGAGGATCAGAGCCAGCACGACCAGGCTGAGGAATAGCTTCTTCCCACAGGTGGTGAGAATGCAGAACAGCCAAAGGAATGGCTCACACTGACCCTCCCAGTGGGGTGGCCAACCTTTCCATTTTTAATTTAGACATACCATTTCGGCCCCCGAGTCCATGCCGCCCAATTAACTGATACCCTCCGGTACGTAGTCATGGGCTAAAACAGCCTGTTACCATGCTGTATGTCAAAATTAAAAATTAAAATGTTGGCCATCCCTGTTTAATAATTAAACAATATTTATTCATTTTATTCATGTATACATTGTAGTCGTTTACGAATTGTACAAACACCAAGAGGCGCGATCCGCCACGAAGTACGTACATTTTATACGTGTGTTCGTACTGCATTTGTGCCACTTGGCAGAATGTGTGCTTTGTCTGGTTGTGTGTCTGAGTGTTTGGCACCCAGGACCAGAGAGCACTCTTTCATCGAATGCCAATGAACTTGAGTTGGTTTATGCAGGACCGTAGAGCATTGTGGGCTGATGGGCCTGTCCTGTCCTAGGTTTACGTTCTGTGGTTGAAAAACGGAAATCCCAAATCCCTCAGTTGCCTTTTTAAAATCCAAATCACAATCCTACCGTCAACCTCTCCTGAATCAGTGCGTTGTTTCGCTGTATCTTGAGAATTTTTGCCGATTTTCTGGAAGGGCTCCTGAATTCAAACTGCATGTCTATCTTCTGAGGATAAAAGGTAGCGATGCTGTACTCTGAGAGAGCCTCCAATGCGATCACCGTGTCCTGGACCACAAAGAGAGAGGGTCTCTGTGAGAATGGGACCAGAGGCCATGGAAGTGAGATCAACGGGCAAGTTTGCAGACGCTGGGGTTGTAGTGTTATGGCCAATGGTGCTACTCAGCAGCATCTACTGGATGAAAAGTTTAAAGGGGCCAGCCATTTTAATTCCACACCCCATTCCCACTCGGACATTCGTGGCCTCGGGCACTGAGGCCGCTCGCAAATTGCAAGGTCAACACATAATATCCTGTCTGAGCTCCGTCCAACCAGATAACATTAACATCGACCTCCAGTTTCTGTTAAACCCATCCTCCGAGTCTCTCTCTCTGCCCTCACCAGCTCTCCTTCCTCTCCCTCTCCGTTCAGAGAGCTACTCCCATCTCCCTTTCTCCAGCTTCTACCCTCACATCTACACCCACCTGTGGCTACTTACGTTAGTCTGTGCTCCTCCCCCTGCCCCTTCGCCCTCCTCACCTCCACTTCCTCCCTCCTCTCTGCCTCTTCCTCCCTCCTCTCCCACCCTCCCTCCTCTCCTCCCCTTTCTCCCTCCTCCCCTGCCCCTTCCTCCCTCCTCTCCTTTTTCCCTCCTCCCCTCCCCCTTCCTCCTCCTGCCCCCCAAGTTTTTATTCAGGCACCTGTCTGCTTTTAGCTCCCACCTTGACGAAGGGCCCAGGCCCGAAATGTTGGTGACCCTTTTCTTTCTACAGACGCTGCATGGCCTACTGAGTTTCTTCAGCACGTTTGAGTGTTGTGTGTGGGACGCAACGTGATGTACCTTGAGTTTACGTTTGACATCAGTTTGCCAACGAATGACAAGCATGGGATCGGTGAAGAGAATTAAAAGGGTGGCCCCACCTACGGACAGGTGCTTGGAGAAGGTGGGGTTGGTTTGTCTTGAGAAGGAGTCTGCAGCATCCACTGTGAAGTGCGAGTAAGTCTCTGCCCAGCCTAGGGATGAGGGTCCGGTGTGGGGAGTGGGGTGGGGTAAGGGAGATTGGTTGGGCGGAGGCTGACATCTCTGGGTGGAGAAGAAGTGGCATCTGCAGCTCCCGGTCTCCTATGAAGTGGTGTTTTTTTGTTAACATCTTGGAACACCCATGGAGGGGGTGGGGGTCTGTGTCCAAGATGGTGGTGCCTGTGCTGGGAAATGCACCTCGAGGGAATGTAGACTCTCTGGGGGTGTAGCAGAACGGTGCAGAGCACCAGAAACTGGAAGAAAACTACCCCTCCACTCCCCCCACCCCCAGCCCCGTCCCCCAGTGAAGCAGAGGAGATGACCCTACAGGACAGTAACTACAGTGGTGGACCAGTGAGGACACACAGGCCGCGGGCAATTTGGGGTTGTGGGAGCCGCATGGGCAGCGAGGCTGCAGGATACCGGCTAATGGGGGCCAGGGATCAGAACTAGGATTGGAGAAGGCACTGAGGCCAAGAAGGGCTCCCAAAAGGCCTCAGGTACTTCGTGGTGATGTTGGAGGTTCGGATCTGGAGCTCGGGTTTACCAATGGATAAAAACAGGAGTGTGTGCGGCTGCAGACGCCCTGGAGGCAAATCCATGGACACTCAGTGTTTTTGAACAGACTCATATGGCAAGTCTTAATATGTTATTACCTGACAATAAAATAAATCTGTTGATGTACCTGGGTAGAACGGAATCCGCCGCCATAGTTGCGTTGTTCCGTTAACCATTTCACGATGGCATTGGCATAACTGAATTCCTTCATGGTTAAAGCTGCCAACAGTGCGTAGGCTGTGGCCTCCACCTCCACCGCTGATGCCCGTGGCACCCGATTAAGTCGACTTTCGCGGGCCCTCAGTGCCCAGACATCAATCTTCCAGTGGCGAGAGTCGGTTTCTGTTTCATGATTCAAGGACAGGGAGGAGGTGAGATTCCACATCCGCTTGCAGACAAGTGGGTAGCACCGGGATCAGCCCTGACCTCCGGAGCTGCCCGCGCCCTCCCCCATCCCATGTCCCCCACGGGTAGCTTGTTGTAATCCAGGAGGATTATCCGATAGGAAGCTGCACCAAACACAAGATATAATCTATGTGCTTGCTCCTGGAGGGTCACCTGATCAGGCAGGTTGAAAGTAATTTCCCTAAGGCTCAGCCTGCCCACAGGTGAGGGAAGACATTGCTATTGGCTCCTTTGAATGTATGCATACCTCGCCACTGGCTTTCTTATCCATCTGCCCTATTTTGGGGGCACCTGAGCCGGCCCCTCCAACCAGTGCCTGCAGAAAGACCACCATTTGGAGCAGTCATCTCATTTTTTTGCATGAGGACAAACCCTAGCTCTGGTCCAGATTGTGAGACGTGGGCAATGCTGGAGAGTCAATTGCAAGGTGTGTTCCGGTACATGGTGGGGGTGGGGGAGGGGGGCTATTGTGGTGCATACCTAGAAAGAACTCCAGTGCCTGTGGGTGGTGAGCATTGATTGTTTACCCATCGTTTACTTAAGTAGGATACAATTCCTGAGGGTGGTGGGTACTGTTTGTTTAACCCTCGTTTAGTTAAGTGGGATACTGTGCCTTTGGGTGGTGGGTACTGTTTGTTTAACCCTCGTTTAGTTAAGTGAGATACTGTGCCTTTGGGTGGTGGGTACTGTATGTTTAACCATAGTTTAGTTAAGTGGGATAATGTGCCTGTGGGTGATGGGTACTGTTTGTTTAACCCTTGTTTCACAATCGGGAGTTGTGATTATCAGTGATTTATTGGGAGGCCCGATTACACTGGAAAACATAGGTTTTGCTTCCTGAACACTTCCTGACGTATTTTATGGATTTTGGACTACTGATCATGAAAAATCACCTTAACGTTTTCCTACCAGGTATCGTTTTTGGATATAATCTGTTTTTGTGATTTCCTGTCACATTTTAAGTCTACACCAGGCATAAAAAACAATGAAGTGCAACATGTCACTGAAAATTCATTTTCTGCATTCACACTTGGACGTATTCCCTGCTGATCTTGGTGCCTTCAGTTACAGGCAAGGGGGACGGTGCAACCATGGAAAAGTGGGCAACAGCAATCCATCAATGTTAGCCGACTATTGTTGGTCACTGACATGAGAGGCATCAGATGTCAAGTCCAAATGAAAATCAACGGCAAAGCATTTTGAGGTTGGTTGAACTAATGCAATGTGTCAGCATCATTATGTGATTAATCGTGCCATAAAGATTAATTTAATGTTTCTCCAACTTCTTACGTGATCCAGCAAATCTGAAATGATCTTTGTGTCCTACTTGAAGTTGTTGATCATAATACTCAATTTCTTTTTAGGAAGCAAACTTTTTGAAAAAATTTGCTGTCCAGTTAGTAATGAGCGTCCAATGTGCATGAATTGAGTGTAGAGTCTGTGTGTAGATTTCCCCACGGTAGGGGAGTTTGAAGCTGGATGGTGTGGGTTTAAAGTGAGAGGGGGAAGAGGGGTGGCAAGGAAGGCGCCACACTGTTACAGCGCATGTGACCCAGGTTCGAATCCACCGCCATCTATAAGGAGTTTCTACGTTCTTTCAGTGTCGACGTGGTTTTCCTCTCCTTCAAAAAACGTACAAGGATGTAGGTTAATTGGGATATTTTGGCAGCACGAGCTTGGGGGCTGGAAAGGCCTATTACCCTGCTGTACTTCTAAATTTAAAATGTTAAATTTACTCCCCCCGTATCTTAAGCCTTTGTACCCAGTGTCACCTACCAGGGAAAGCAACTTTCCTATTTTCACCTTATTTTCACCTTATTCCTATTTTCACCTCTTTGACAATCTGACATTTCTCGAAGGTCCTTCTCATTACTATGGATTCCCTCGAGTTAATGTGGGTGTAACTGAGCAGCATGTGTTTCAATGGCCAGAATCGCTTCTACTGGGCTGTAAATCAAATTTAAACATTTCATTTAAAATGGGCCGGAGGGGTAACGTCTTCACACAGTGGGCATGTGGGACGAAGGGGTGGTGGAGGTGGGGACAACTTTTAAAATTTAGCAGGGTGACAGATCCTTCTGCACTGCCCAACTGCCCCCAAATTGACTGACAAATCCCTGTGCATTTTCAGAGGGGTGGGAGGAAACCCGCGCAGACGTGTGGATAGGAAGAGTTCAGAGGGATACCAGTAGAATGAGTGGGGCTGGCTCAGTCAGCATGGTCAAGGCGGGCCGAGGGGCCTGCTTCCCAGCTGTGCGAGGTTCTAGTGGTGGCAGCGGTGGAGTACGGAGACATAGTGCTGCACCACCGGGTCCTAATGCCAGCGCTGCTTTGAACAGCCTATTAAAGGAGCCGTGTATGGTTTATTTTAGATCCTGCCATCGGGAAGCAGGGGGTCCTGTGCCCCAGGTGGCGGTGCCTGGGCTGGGCAGCGAACCGTGAGGGGTTGCAGGCTGCAGGCAGCAGGCAGCAGCGGTCCGGTGCAGGGCGATGGGACCACACCGTCCCGGTTGAGAAGAAGATGATCTGCGGCTGAGGGACCCGCGCAAGCTGCGGGTGACTTGGGGCCGGGGGGGGGGGGAAGGGGGATCCTGCAGGGTGCTGAGGTGTTCCTGCAGGGCGCTGAGGGCAAGAAGGGCTCCCGAAGGCTGACTGTGCCAGATGTTCAGAGCTGGAGCTGGGGCGGCCGATGGATCAAGCAGGAGTCCATGCGGCTGCAGAGGCTGCAGGAGGGCTGGAGGCGAAGACAGGAAGATGGCAATTTTGTGTAATATTCTGTACTATGACCTGACAATATGTGTGGTGATATGTAATTACACCACTAGGTCACCAGGGGTCATCCCAGTGACCTTGTATATAGAGCAGCCCAGAGCTATAGTCTAGCCTTCCAGGTTTGTCTTGCAGAGAGACAAGACCTCTTAGTGTACATATTAGTTTATTAAAGCTGTCTTATACTCGCCCTGCTGGTGTGGTTATTGTCAATACAATATGAAAATGTTGAGCCACTTGCCATGCATTTACCTCTATCATACGTCTCATGGCGTTTGAGTTTTTGAAATGCCATCTTTGCTTTTGAGCTCAACGGGTTGACCAAGGCGAGCGTGTAGGCTGTGATGGCCAGGACGTACGGCCTCTTCATAAATTTCAGTTGATCGGAGAGATACGCTGTGGCCTGGCGGATGCTGTCTTCCTGCAGCAGAACGAGGGAGTTGGAATGGGCTGAACAGAAGGACAACAGTACCCCCACCCCCCCACCTCCACTCCATTCTGGCCACTGGGAAACAGGCGGGAGACGTCTCTATTTTTCAATGATACTGAGTGAAACACAAAAGTCCGCAGATGCTGAGATCCAAGCAAAAAACACACAGAAATCCCTTAGGAACAGTTTGGGCAGCGCAGGTAGCGCAACGTTACAGCGCCAGCGATTGGGGCTGGGGTTCGAATCCCGCGCTGGGTGAAAGGCGTTTGATTTCCCTGGGGCCGCAAATGTTCCAGGGGCTGTAGGTCAATTGGGTGGCATGGACTGGACTCCTGGGACAAAATGGCCTGTTCCCATGCATGTCTGTGTCTAACTCAGCCAATCTGGCAGCGTTCATGGTATATCACCGACGTTTCAGGCCTGAGCCCTTCCTTAAGGTATAAGCAAAAAGAAGACAGGTATCTACATTAAAGACGGGAGAGGAAGTGGGTAATTAGACATGATAATGGGAAAGGTGAACATTTATTTTGGCTCTGTGAAAGGAGACAGCTGGATGGAAGAAGAAGGGGAAGAAGAAGGGATTTTTTAAAATTAGAAACAAGCGAAGTTGATGTTCATGCCATTTGGCTGGAGGGTCCCGTCTATCAAACCTCCCTTCATTCTTCTACGCTGCGGGGAATCATTAAAATGATGAAAGGTAGCTTGTTTTTATGAATATACACTATATTCAGGGAGAACGTTCAAACTCCTGTCAGACAGCGCCAGATTTGAACCCGGACAGCTGGTGTTGCGACAGCACTGCACTAACCGTGGCGCCCTGTGATGGCATGTCTGCGTGCTCTGGCTCAATCCCACATCCCAAATGTGCATTTTGATAGTTCAAATGCCCATTGTAAATGACCCCCCTGGCGTGCAGGTGAGTGATGGAACCTGGGGAGAATTGCAGAACTTAGAATGTTCCAGCTCGGTACAGGCCCTTCGGCCCACGATATTGTGCTGACCTATACAAACCTACTCAGCAGACTAAATCCCTTCCCTCACACCCATAACTCTCTAGCATCCATGTGCCTGTCTAAGAGTCTTTTAAATGTCCCTGTTGTTCCAGCCTCCACCACCACCCCTGGCAATACCTTCCAGGCTCCCACTGCTTTCTGCATAAACAATTTACCCCTGAAGTCTCCCCGTGATGGGATTGCAGGGAGAATAAAATATTGGGATCAGTTTTGCATTTGTGTCAGTGAGCGCTTCAATGGTTAGCATGGATTTGATAGGTAGAATGGCCTGTTTCCACAGCGCACGGCTCTCTCATTCTCTGGAATTGTTTGTTGTTTGTCAGGTAAAGTGCAGCTCCATAAAACCCTCATTTAGATCACACTGGGAATATTGTGTTGTGTTCTGGTCGCTTCATTACAGGAAGGGTGTGGAAGCTGTGGAGCAGGTGCAGAGGAGATTTGCCTGGATTGGAGAACATGTCCTAAGGTTAGCAGAACTGGGACTTCTCTCCTTCGAGTGATGAGAGGTGATTTAATAGAGGTCTACAAGATTCTGAGAGGCATGGATAGGGTGGACTTTATCCTGCGGTGAGAGTAGCAAACACCAGAGGACGTCTAATACAAGGTGGCGGGAGGAAAGTTTAAGGGAGACGTCAGGGTTTTTTTTAACATAGAGTGGTGGGTGCCTGGAATGTATTGCCAGGGCTTGTGGTGGAGGCTGGTATAACAGGGGCATTAATGAGACTGAGGCAGGCAGAGGGATGCAAGCAAAATAGATGGTTATGGGGTTGGGAGGGAAGGGTTAAATTGTTGAGGAGTAGGGTTGAATAGGTTAGCACAGCCACTTGGGCCAAAGGGCCTGTACTCTTCTAGGATGCTCTATGTGCTTTCATTGCCACATGTAGTTCAGGGCTCGATTTACATTCCATCTTGGTAGAGTCTCCAACCCAAGGGCATCAATATCAATTCCTCCTGCTCTCCCCACCAATTCCCATTAAATCTCCTCTCCCCCTCGCTCCTCTGCCTCCTTTCCTCCTTTCCCTCCCCGTCCTCCAGCTCCCCACCTCCCGTCCCCTTCATTCAATCAGAGAGCACTTTTCTCAGCCCTCTGCCAGACTGGCAGCCAATGGAGGGAAGGTCCCTCTTCTTGGCACCTGTCAGGAGCCCGGCTGCAACATCCTGAACCAGTTGCAGACGGAATAATGAAGACTGATTAATTCCTGTATATAGAGAGTTAGAATATACGCGCATGGATCTCAGGATCTTTAAATGAAAGGAATGATTTGATTTTGGCTGGAAAAAAAACAAGCTTTTACTACTTGTTTGTCGAAACTGAAGGTGGAAAAAAATATCACACCAAGGGATCTGACATGGGGTTTAATGAGGATGGAGCAGTTACCAAGTTTGTTGTAGATAATTTTGGTAGAATTAGGGGAACCAAATAGGATGACCTCAAAATTGCCCTTGTTTTGCTATAAGACATTTTGGGTTATCCACCGCTCTAGTGAGGATGGGTCTCTTTGATTGGTCATTAGGTTTCAAGGGGAGAGAAAGCTTTTACTTCTCTTGTGGCTGGTTGTGCTGGACTACTCAGGTGGAGGGACCCCGGCCCTTCTCCTCATGTTGTGACAGAATATAGATATTTTTTGGGAGATAAATTGGGGCAGGGTTTGTTAGTGTAGGTCACATACAAACAGTTTAAAACAGATCTTATTTAAAAGACTGTCATGCTGAACAGGCCGGCTCCAAGAGCCTTTGCAAAAGCTTTGGAGAGTGCCCAAGAGACTTCACTAATGGATTGTTGTTTAGAAAAAGGCAACAGATGAAAGAGCTTGTCGGAGCCACGTTCTGTCTGGAAGGGAACTTGCTGTTCTAAGAAGGTCATGTGGTTTTGCAAGCAGAGAGAGTCAAACAAGTTTATTCTTTCTGAGAGAGAGAGATCAATCAGCAATAGCAGCTGGGACTGGAACAGAACAAGCTGGCAAACTTGTGGAAAACCCCATTTGTAAGATGGGTTGTGAGTGCTTAGTTCAGCCTGGTCAAAGCCCTTGTGGTTCATGCAAGAGTAGAGGAATGCCTGCCTAATGTTTCACTTGAAATAGGAGAAACAAAAAGGCACTCTGTGGTGACCTGAAAGAAAGAGGTTATCATCTGGAGAACCTTGAAGGGGGCAAGTTTCTTTGGCAAGACACTGATGTGGGTTTTTTTAAAAAGGAATCAGTGTGGGTGTCAAGCGAACAACAAATCTCTCTCTAAAAACTGACAAGAACCTTCCTGAGCGGTAACCATTTACTTTTCAAGCACCAAAGCTTGGTGAACTTTATAAATGTTAAATTCTGTGCACAATATAAGAATTGCCTGCAACCAGTGAACTTGGAGGAATGAGAAGTGAGATTGGACTGTGAAGCCAAGAACTTTTCTGAACTTACACACATATTACACACACGTGCGCTTAGAATTAGAATTTAGATTAGTGAAGTTAATAGTGATAAGTTAAAGTTTGATCCTGTTTTTGTGTTTAAAGATAATTATAAGCAATTTTATTTAAAGTAACCATTTGTCTTGGTGAATATCAATTGCTGCTGGGTTTTGGGGTCCTCTAGGCTCGTAACAATGTCCAATGGCTGAAGTTTAAGTTTAGAAATGATTCGATATTCAATTAATAATTCGAGTATAAGATTCAAAATGTTAGGGGAACATTTTTGAATTCTTACCACAACCTTTACATTTTATAATCTGCGTTTTGTTAGTTTTTTTCATTCACTTTAAGGAGTGAAGTTTACTGTTGCTTCGTTCTGCCGAGCAGTGTTGTTACAGGGACCTAACCTTTTATCCAGGATTCTGAAACCCAGCAACCTCCAAAAGCCAGCACTTTTTTTCCCTGGAAGATGACGTTTGCTCATCAAAGATGGAGTTTGGCACCAAACATGACCCTCGTTCAACTCCCGTGTATCCCTTCATGTTCCGCAACCTTAAAAGCACCCCCGGATTGCTATATATTTTGCAAGTGTAGGTCACATACAAACAGTTTAAAACAGATCTTATTTAAAAGACTGTCATGCTGAACAGGCCGGCTCCAAGAGCCTTTGCAAAAGCTTTGGAGAGTGCCCAAGAGACTTCACTAATGGATTGTTGTTTAGAAAAAGTGCGTCACAGCACTTTCAGTCAGCCCAGCGGAGGCTCAATGGCTGTCGTCGCAACCCATAATCCCCCAAGCAGCTGAAACCACTGCACCAGTGCAGGGGAACTGAGAAGGGGGTTGTTCCCCTGGCACTGGTATAGCGGGGAGGGAGAGGGAGGGGTAGAGGGAGGGAGAGGAAGGGATGGAGGGGGATAGGGAGGGGGCAGAAGGAGGGGAGGAGGATGGGAGGGGGAGGGAGGGGGGAGAGGGGAGAGAAGGTGAGGGAGAGAAGGGAGGGAGTGAGGAAAGGAGGGAAGAGGGAGGGAGAGAAGGCAACGTAACTCAGTTGGGCGAGGGAGAGGGAGGAGGGGGAGAGATGGCAGCATGGCTTTGGCAGGCGGGGGGGGGGGTGAGGGATGGTAGTGCGACTTGGGTGGGCTTAAAGGGATGGAAATCACAAGGATTCCAAAATCTGGAAGATTCCGAACCAGGGCAGGTGTCTGGTCTTGACGATCCCGAATAAAAGGTGTCGGGGATGGGGGTTTTGATTAACATTTGATTTTTTTTTTTCTCTTTCTATATTCTCTTTCCTTTTGCTGTTTGCATAATTATGGAAGTGATGCACATGTTGATTTGTATAATCTCTTACTGACATTTTGCATTCCATATAAATGACGAACTGGCTTGGCTTTTTAGAATGAAATTAATAAAGGAATTAAAAAAAGAAAGGTGAGAAGGGAGAGATTTAAGGGGCAAGTTGTTTTAACCCAGAGGGTGGTCTCCATCCAGAACACTGGCAGCGGGCAAAGTCTCGACGTTCAATGAGCATTTGGACAGATATCAAGGCGTGGGCTACATACAGGCAGGTGGGACAAGCTAAGAATGCCAAGCTGGTGGACATGGATGTGTTGGACCAAATGGCCTGCCTCATGCAACGTGGCTCGAAGACCGGCAAGGTGGCAGTAAAGGTAGCAGCTCCCCATCCGCATGAGAGAAAGTCCGGGGGGTGGGGGGGGAGGGAAGTAAAGGTTCCATTATGGGGCTATCTCACTGGCCTGGAGACTAAGTGGCGACCCGAGTCTCTGCTGGTTGTGGAGACGTCTCTGCGACATCTCCTGGAGACTAGCCAGGTCTCCGGAGAGTCGCGGGAAATTCAAACATGTTCAGTTTTTTTGGAGACTTTTTCGTCTCCAGCAGGTCTCCATCAGTTGCGGCAACGTCGTGGAGACTAATTTTGTCCGCGACTGGGGAGACCTGCTGGAGACCAAGGAGACTGAGGTGACGTTGTGGAGACTAATTTTGTCCGTGACTGGGGAGACGTCGCCGCGACTGAGAAGACGTCTCAGAGACGTCGCTGTGACTGCCGGGCGAGTTGGTTGTCACCTTGTCTGGAGACGTCTTGGACATCGCCCTGGCATTGCCTTGGTGATAGCTCAAGCCATTTTTTGGTCTCCCAAGTCGCCGCGACGTCTCCGCCAATGAGATACCAGTCTTAGGGTCACACGTGATACTACATTCATGAACTTCTTTAACTTTGGGGGTCACTTTGCCCCTCACAGAAATGAGGCCCCAGCGAGAAACAAACTCGCGACCCCTGGTTTACAAGACCAGTTCCCTAACCACTGAGTCATCAGGCCTTACCACTTGACGTTTTGCGTCAGTGTTGTCCTCGAATGACGAGAGGGAGTGTACCATCGCGATTGTGATAAATGCCGTCAAGGACGCTCTGCTTTCCAGTCCGCCAACTCCGCCCTGGAATGAACATCGAGAGGTCAGGCAGACAGCTCACCGCCAGCACACAGAGAAATGTTCTCCATCAGACCATGGCCAAGCCAACTGCAACCCGACGAAACAGTGTTCTCCAGTCCTCAGTGCAAAACATATAGACACACAACCAGACATAACACACGTACAGACAGACAATGTACATGCAAGACAATTATCCATTTCTACAAATAGATATTGTTTCATGAATGTCGTTTAATGTTCTCACTGCCCGTGGGAAGAAGCTGTTCCAGCGGTGCTGGCTCTGATCCTCCTGTATCTCTTCCCTGACGGGAGCAGCTGAAAAATACCGTGTGTGGGGTGGAAGGGGTCCTCAATGATTTTGCACACTCTCTTCAGACAATGAAGAGGGGTTGGGTGGGGGGAAGGAGGCTCCAGTCATCCTCTCTGCCACTCTTATGGTCCTGTGGATTGACCTCCGATCCATTTCTCTGCAGCAACCGTACCCACACAGGGATGCAGCCATCCAGGATGCTCTCGACAGAGTTCCTGTAGATTTGATGGTGACCGGTGGCCTCGCCCACTTCTGTCTTCTCAGGAAGTGCAGTGGCTGTTGCGCCTTCCTGACAAGTGAGGAGATGTGTGTTCATGATAGGTCACTCGTTAAGTGGACTCTGGGGAACTTCGTTCTCTCCGTTCTCTCCACTACAGAGTTGTTGATGTGTAGAGGAGGGTGGTCATTCCTGGTCCTCCTGAAGTCCACGATTACCTCCTTCATCTTATTCACATTGAACCTCAGGTTGTTACTCTCACACCAGACCATGAGATTTTCCACCTCTTCTCTGTAGTGTGACTCATCCCATAGGAGCAGAAGTAGGCCATTCAGCTCATCGAGCCTACCTTGCCATTCAATCATGAGCTGATCCATTCTCCCACTTCGCCCCACTCCCCAGCCTTCTCCACATAACCTTTGATGCCCAGGATAATCAAAGACCTTTCAATCTCTGCCTTAAATACACCCAATGACCTGGCAACAAATTCCACAGATTTACCACCCCGAGATCTTGGTGAACTATCCTGTGGGGAACCCAGCCTGATTTGGCAGCAGGCAGTGGGGTACCCCACCATTTGGTGTCCTGCCCCTTCAGGAGGCACCAATCTTAGGGCTTGCTGTGGGACAGATCAGGATCTGCTAAGAGTGGGCTCCCACACAAGGTTGGATTAAGTGAACCACTGGATGCCAGGCAGAGAGGGAGAGGGTGAGAGAGAGAGAAGTGGAGAGAGGGAGGGACAAAGGGGGAGGGAGAGATAAAGGGGGACAAGGGAGGAAAAGTGAGGGAGGGAGAATGAGGGAAAGAAGTCATGAGGGAGAGTGTGGGAGATAAGTAAAGAGAGGGAAGGAGAGTGGGGAGAGAAAAGGGAGAAAGAAGGGAAGGAAGTGAGTGAGAGGGAGGGAGGGGGCAGAGAGAGAGAAAGAAAGAGAGATAGAAAAAGAGACTGTGAGTGAGCAAGAACACTATGTGGTTCTGGTCACCAGGACAGAAATGATGAGACTGTAGTGGAGAGGGGGCAGAGGAAATTCCCCAGGATGTCACATGGGATAGAGCTGTTCAGCAATGTAGAGACTGAGGTGGGGAGGGGGTGGGGTGAATCTGTGGGATTTGTTGCCACAGGCGACCAAGTGGAGGCCAAGTCATTGTGTGGATTGGAAGCAGAGGTTGATGGATTACGAAAATAGAACATTGCAGGCCCTTCGGCTCACAATGTTATGCTGACCTACAGAAGGGGCCCTCAATTTGTAGGGGTGATAAGGATTACCGGCATAGAATGGAGAGAGTGAGAGAGGCAGGAAGAGGGGGGAGGGAGAGGAAAGGGAAGGAAGGGAGAGGCAGAAGCTCCCACATCAAACATGGACATGATGATTGGGGACTTCAGGAAGATGAAGGTCGACCACTCTCAATGAGACCTCAACGATCCCATTATGGATGAGCATGCAGCTCATAAAGTTCCTTGGTGTGTGTATAAGGGGTGACCTATCCTGGGCCCACAGCATCTCCTCATTCGTCTGGAACACCTGCTTATCCTAAGGCAAGGCTACTGGCCCCCCCCCACACCCCCATCCTGACAACCTTTTACAGGAGCACCATTGGCTGTATCACTGTGTGGGACAGTAGCTGCAAAGCATTGGACCAGAAGTCAATACAGAGGATCATCAAAACAAGTGAGAGGATCACTGGGGGCTCCCTCTCCTCTATTGACGCCATTCATTGGGAACGTTGCTCAAATAGGTATCAAAGAATTGTACAGGACCCCTTCCATCCAGCAACCATCAGGAAGAAGGTACAGGAACATCAAAATCAGGATGGCCAGGCTAGGGAATAGCTTCTTCCCGCCGACTGTGGGATTGATGAATGGTGTCCTGTAACCGTGAAAATCATCCCAATTTTTTATCCATATTCACGTTGATTATTTATGTGATCGTTATGGGCTGTGGGTTGTGAGTTTTGTGTGTGGGTTGTGGTTTGGAGAAATGATGTTTCGTCGGGTTGCACGTAGAAACTGTCAGATCGTAGTAGACTTGAACTGAGAGCCTTGACACACCAAGGCAGGGACGACTAATGGATTTCGGGGGATGGCTGCCCCTAGGATGATCTGGATGCAAGAGACAGATGGGCTACATAACGTTGACTACAGTAAAACCCCTGTTATCCAGAATTCAAGCAACCGGCAACTTGAGGCAACCAGAAAAAAATTGTGGAAACAAAATAGGTAAGAAATTTGTAAGTTTAAAATTGGGGCGCCTCAGCATTAGCAACTGGAAAGTTCACTTATCCAGCATCTACCAATCACCATAGATGTCGGATACCAGGGGTTTTAACGTATTAGAGTCACAATGTCACCTATTGGTAATGTGGAGAGAGGTGGGTGGGGGATATTTTAACCCTTTGGACTCCTTTTTAACCTTTCATGGGTCCATGGGTAAACTACAGAATGACCTCCAGTACGAACCAGGTGGTGGATGGGTATAAAACGCGGACACGGAGTACATACACTTGTTGGTGGTTGTCCCTGTGAACAGGGATGCAGAGTCCAAAGGGTTAAAGTCTTTCCTGACTTCAGCCCCTGCTGAAGCCAGTGGGGGGGGGGGGGGGAGAAACCCTACAATGAATGCAGACGGATGCGCCAGTGACCTGCATCTCGCGATGGTAGACCGGGTGACGGTCGAAGAAGTGGCCATCGTCCAATTGACTTTTCGGCAGGTACAGGACGGATTCTTGAATGTGTTCTCTCTGCACGTGGACCAAAGTCTGAATGATAGAAAGTATCTTCACGATAAAGGCTGTCAGCCTGAAAATGGAAAAAGAAAGGTTTAATCAAGTGGGACCATCACGAGACACCATCGTGCTTCAGATTTGAGGCTGCCTCATCTTGGTCGCCATTTTTAAAAAATTAAATTTTGAAATAAGTACAGCAAGGGAATAGCCACTTCTGGCCCCGTGAGCCTGTGCTGCTATTATATAACAGTTAACCTACAAACATTTTTGGAGGGTGGAAGGAAATCGGGGCACCTGGTGGAAACCCACGCAGGTGACGGGGAGAACATACAAATTCCTTACAGGCAGTGGTGGATTCTAACCCTGGTCGCTGGCGCTGTAACAGAACATAGCACATTACAGCACAGTACAGGCCCTTAGGCCCTCGATGTTGTGCCAACACGCATATATTCCGACAAAAAATTGACTAAACCCCTCATAATGCTCTATTTTTCTTTCTGTCTAAAACCCCTTTCATACGGCCAACCCATCTAGAAAGTGGGTAAACTTACCAGGCATGCTGGCCTCTGGTGCCTTTCCCACCGCACCATGATTTTTCTGGCTAATCGGCAACCCGGCATTTTAAGGGGGGGGGGGGGTCTCGCCTTCAGTGGTGACAGTGCGAGAGCAGCTTGTGCTTTCACATGTGATTAGTGAGTTAACTCGACCAGGCTCCAACACGCTCACCTTGCCCGACTAGGGATCAGGGTAGGGACATTCAGGGCTGTGGGGAGAGAGTGGGGCAGTGGGATCAGTGCGGGGACTGATACAGTGCTGTGGGGAGAGAGCTGAGCAGTTGGATCGGTGTGGCGATTTATAGGGCTGTGGGGAGAGAGTGGGGCAGTGGATCAGTCTGGGGTCTGATACAGGGCTATGGTGAGAGTGCGGGTCAATGGGATCGGTGTGGGGACTGATACAGGGCTGTGGGAAGGGAGTGGGATCAGTGTTGGGTTCAGTTGGGGCTGATGGCTGTGGGGAGAGAGTGGGGTAGTGGGATATGTGTGGGGACTGATACCAGGCTGTGGGGAGAGAGTGGGGCAGTGGGATCAGTGTGGGGACTGATAAAGGGCTGTGGGGGGAGAGTGGGATGAGTGTTGGGTCTGACACAGTGCTATCTGTTTTATACAAGGTATACCTTTATTATTTATCGACATGATTTTTTCAACTTACAATAGGTTTGTCAAAATGCATCCCCACCTGTATATCTGATTATTTTTCACAAAGTACCTGTCCACTCTTAGCAACAAAGAATTTTGGTGCATCGTAAGGCACCTCTCACCTTTTGTCACCTGAAAGCTACAAGCCCCTGGCTCCGTTAACCTTAACACGGTCTCCAATCCAGGCCACATCCTGGTCAATCTCCTCGGCACCTCTCCACATCCTTGCTGCAATGAGGAGACCAGAACTATGCTCCAAGAGTCACACAATATTCCAAGTGGACCCAGGACTCTCACTGTTATTAAAGACTGCTGGGGGTACAAGTCAGGTCAAGTCCCACGGCATGCATGTGTCTGTTGGAGACGGTGCAAACTCACCACGTACTGCTGGGTCGGTGTTTCCAGGTTCCATAGGAACCATCATCTTTCTTATATTCCAGAATCCTCGCGTAGCCTGTGAATATGAGCAGTAAAACGTAAGTCTACAGACAGTAAAAATACAAGAAACTCAGCTGGTCAAACATGGTACTTTATACAGCAAAGAAAAAGATATAAAATCAATGTTTCAGGTTTGAGGCCTTCAGCAAGGGTATCTCTGCTTCAAAAACAGGATAGTAAGTAAATAGATTAAGCAAGTCCTGGAATGTGAGGAGTCAAGCAAATCCTAATTAAGAATGAATTATAATGGGTTAAATGAAGGTGAAGGGATAATGGAATGTGAGGAAGGGTTAAGCAAGTATAATAAAATAGGGGTCTTCAAAAACAGGATAGCAAATACATAGATTTAGCAAGTCCTAGGGGTTGATTAATGAGTAAAAACAAAGACATGACACTTCCTGATAAAAAAAAGTTTGCAGAAAGGCACATAAACTGATAAGAAGTTAGAATACACGTAGGCAGAATTACCTAATGCTGAACCAATCCAGGAGGCAGATGAATGTTAAGGGGGAAGGTACCTCTGTACTGAAATGGAATGTATAAAAAGTTGGGTAAGCCCCAGTATCTGTGTGTATTCTCAGGGTAAGGGGAAGCACCCAACTTTGCTTCTCACACTCACACACACAATATACACTTCAGTAATAAGGGAGGAACCGACAGAGACAGGGGGAGAAATTACATTCAACAATCAAGATCCAGGTAATACTACGTGCCCCCACCCCTTGACCTGTATGGACACGGCTCTAGCGACCTAGCCTTGGGACTCACCCCAACCCAGTGTGAAAGGTGATACTTACATGCCACGAGGAGTCCAAAAGAGGCAGAACAAAGGGGCACATGGTCCTTTATAATTCTGCAGGCAGTACTGGGGGGTCAATCATTCAGGGCAGGCTGGACCCCGTTGGCTCAAAGCCAAGTGCAGGGGCTCAGCAGGGCCAACTGGGTGACGGTCAGGGCTGAGTCTGGGCGGGTTGCCTGGACTGCAGCACCTGGTGATTTAGATGGGCCAATAATAAGGGTCAGAGAGTTGGAGGCGGCGGCCCCAGTCCGGGCACAGGGAGAGCAGCAGCGGCCCCGGCCCCGGTCCGGGCGAAGGGTAGACGGCGGCGGCCTCGATCCGGGCAGGAGCAAGGGGGAGGCGGCGGCCCCGGCCTCGGTCGAGTGGGGCAGGCGGAGACCCCGATCTGGGCAGAGAGTGGGAGGCGGCGGCCCCAGTCCAGGCACAGGGTGAGCTGCGGCGGCCTCGGCCCCGGTCCGGGCAGTATGGACCGACCTAGGAAGGGAGGCAGGCCCCTCCAGCCCGGGTAAGAAACCTGCATAGGAGAAGGCCACTCCGATATAAAACCTACGACCCAAGGACCTCGCTGCCACGTCCCAGCTTGCTTGGCCACGGCACACGAACCATGGGTGTAAAGGGTGGGGCCAGTACTGCGCGCACTGCACTCCACCTAAAAGCTCCTTTGCGCAGGCCCGAGGACAGGTCCACGTCCTCCCCCTCCACGTCCTCCCCCTCCACGTCCTCCCCCTCCACGTCCTCCCCCTCAAAAGATGCTCACAAACTCAAGCTAGCATGCTGGAACATCAGAACCATGCTAGACAAGGCTGACAGCCACCGACCTGAACGTCGGTCTGCCCTCATTGCACATGAACTCCTCAGACTTGACATCGACATAGCCGCTCTCAGTGAAGTCCGCCTGGCAGATGTAGGCAGCCTCCAAGAACGCGGCGCGGGCTACACACTCTACTGGTCTGGCAAGCCTTTGGATGAACGACGCCTATCTGGTGTAGGCTTCATGGTCAAGAGCTTCATTGCCTCCAAACTCGAAAACCTTCCGACAGGCCTCTCGGACCGAATCATGTCCATGCGACTCCCCCTTCAAAACAAGCGTCACATCACCCTCATCAGTGTCTATGCTCCAACCCTCCAGGCGGAACCAGCAGAAAAGGACAAGTTCTACACCGACCTGCGCAACCTCATCCAACGCACCCCTACAGTCGACAAGGTTGTCATCCTGGGCGACTTCAACGCTCGTGTCGGCAAAGACTCAGAAACCTGGCCAGGAATCCTGGGCAAGCATGGCGTCAGCAAGTGCAACGACAATGGGCGTCTCCTGTTGGAGCTCTGCGCAGAACAGCGGCTTGTCATTACAAACACCCTTTTCAGCAGAGGGACAGCCTTAAGACCACCTGGATGCATCCCCGATCCAAAGACTGGCACCTCCTGGACTACATCCTGGTGCGAGAAAGTGACAAACGAGATGTGCTCCACACCAGGGTCATGCCTAGCGCGGAATGCCACACTGACCACCGGCTGGTTCGCTGCAAGCTCAACCTTCACTTCAAGCCAAAGCCCAGGAACAATAAAGCCCCCAGAAAGAGGTTCAATGTTGGAAACCTGCAGTCAGACGAAGCGAGAGGAAACTTCCAGGCAAACCTCAAAGCAAAGCTCGACGATGCAACCCGCCTCACGGACCCGTCCCCTGAAACCCTCTGGGATCAGTTGAAGACTACCATACTGCAATCCACTGAAGAGGTACTGGGCTTCTCCTCCAGGAAAAACAAGGACTGGTTTGACGAAAACAGCCAGGAAATCCAGGAGCTGCTGGCAAAGAAGCGAGCTGCCCACCAGGCTCACCTTACAAAGCCGTCCTGTCCAGAGAAGAAACAAGCCTTCCGTCGCGCATGCAGCCATCTTCAGCGCAAACTCCGGGAGATCCAAAATGAGTGGTGGACTAGCCTCGCCAAACGAACCCAGCTCAGCGCGGACATTGGCGACTTCAGGGGTTTCTACGAGGCTCTAAAGGCTGTGTACGGCCCCTCACCCCAAGTCCAAAGCCCGCTGCGCAGCTCAGACGGCAAAGTCCTCCTCAGCGACAAGATCTCCATCCTCAACCGATGGTCAGAACACTTCCAATCTCTTTTCAGTGCCAACCGCTCAGTCCAAGATTCCGCCCTGCTCCAGCTCCCTCAACAGCCCCTAAGGCTAGAGCTGGATGAGGTTCCCACCCTGGATGAGACATATAAGGCAATCGAACAACTGAAAAGTGGCAAAGCAGCAGGTATGGATGGAATCCCCCCAGAAGTCTGGAAGGCTGGCGGCAAAACTCTGCATGCCAAACTGCATGAGTTTTTCAAGCTTTGTTGGGACCAAGGTAAACTGCCTCAGGATCTTCGTGATGCCACCATCATCACCCTGTACAAAAACAAAGGTGAGAAATCAGACTGCTCAAACTACAGGGGAATCACGTTGCTCTCCATTGCAGGCAAAATCTTCGCTAGGATTCTACTAAATAGAATAATACCTAGTGTCGCCGAGAATATTCTCCCAGAATCACAGTGCGGCTTTCGCGCAAACAGAGGAACTACTGACATGGTCTTTGCCCTCAGACAGCTCCAAGAAAAGTGCAGAGAACAAAACAAAGGACTCTACATCACCTTTGTTGACCTCACCAAAGCCTTCGACACCGTGAGCAGGAAAGGGCTTTGGCAAATACTAGAGCGCATCGGATGTCCCACAAAGTTCCTCAACATGATTATCCAACTGCACGAAAACCAACAAGGTCGGGTCAGATACAGCAATGAGCTCTCTGAACCCTTCTCCATTAACAATGGCGTGAAGCAAGGCTGTGTTCTCGCACCAACCCTCTTTTCAATCTTCTTCAGCATGATGCTGAACCAAGCCATGAAAGACCCCAACAATGAAGACGCTGTTTACATCCGGTACCGCACGGATGGCAGTCTCTTCAATCTGAGGCGCCTGCAAGCTCACACCAAGACACAAGAGAAACTTGTCCGTGAACTACTCTTTGCAGACGATGCCGCTTTAGTTGCCCATTCAGAGCCAGCTCTTCAGCGCTTGACGTCCTGCTTTGCGGAAACTGCCAAAATGTTTGGCCTGGAAGTCAGCCTGAAGAAAACTGAGGTCCTCCATCAGCCAGCTCCCCACCATGATTACCAGCCCCCCCACATCTCCATCGGGCACACAAAACTCAAAACGGTCAACCAGTTTACCTATCTCGGCTGCACCATTTCATCAGATGCAAGGATCGACAATGAGATAGACAACAGACTCGCCAAGGCAAATAGCGCCTTTGGAAGACTACACAAAAGAGTCTGGAAAAACAACCAACTGAAAAACCTCACAAAGATAAGCGTATACAGAGCCGTTGTCATACCCACACTCCTGTTCGGCTCCGAATCATGGGTCCTCTACCGGCACCACCTACGGCTCCTAGAACGCTTCAACCAGCGTTGTCTCCGCTCCATCCTCAACATCCATTGGAGCACTTACATCCCTAACGTCGAAGTACTCGAGATGGCAGAGGTCGACAGCATCGAGTCCACGCTGCTGAAGATCCAGCTGCGCTGGATGGGTCACGTCTCCAGAATGGAGGACCATCGCCTTCCCAAGATCGTGTTATATGGCGAGCTCTCCACTGGCCACCGTGACAGAGGTGCACCAAAGAAAAGGTACAAGGACTGCCTAAAGAAATCTCTTGGTGCCTGCCACATTGACCACCGCCAGTGGGCTGATAACGCCTCAAACCGTGCATCTTGGCGCCTCACAGTTTGGCGGGCAGCAACCTCCTTTGAAGAAGACCGCAGAGCCCACCTCACTGACAAAAGGCAAAGGAGGAAAAACCCAACACCCAACCCCAACCAACCAATTTTCCCCTGCAACCGCTGCAATCGTGTCTGCCTGTCCCGCATCGGACTTGTCAGCCACAAACGAGCCTGCAGCTGACGTGGACTTTTTACCCCCTCCATAAATCTTCGTCCGCGAAGCCAAGCCAAAGAATAAGGGTCACCTTGATGGCCTGGGGTGAGTCTTTGACCTTGACTGGCAGGTGGTGTGTCCTCCAAACAGGAGCGCAGCAGCGCCACCCGGTGGTGGATGCTGCCTCTCCATTACAATTATGTATCTTTATATGTGGCGGCATGGTTGGTGTAACGGTTAGTGCAATACCTTTACTGCACCAGCGATCGGGACCGGGGTTCGAATCCCGTGCTGTCTGTAAGGAGTTTGTCCATCCTCCCCTGTCTGCATGGGTTTTCCCCATGGTCCTCTGGTTTCATAACGTATCGGGGGTGTAATGGGGTGTAAATTGGGCGGCACGGACTCGTGGGCTGAAATGGCTTGACACCGTGCTGTAGGTCTAAATCTTAAAAAAATTAAAAATGATCTTTGCTGTATAAATGCACTGTTTGACCTGCTGAGTTTCTTCAGCGTTGAGTTTTTACCAGACGTCAAATCTTTGCTCATGCCAACTATACTTCACCCTCATGAGATCTTTGGTCGAGTTTATCCTGGAAAAGAATTTAATCCTGGGTGAGGCCACCACCTTCCCTCCTTCTTCCTCCTTCTCCCTCTCCCATTTCCTCCCTCCTCTCTTCCTGCCATCTCCTCTCTGCCTTCTCCCGGTGCCTTATCCTGCCTCCCCCTCTACCCCCTCCCCTCACTCTCCCCCCCTCATTTTTCTCTCCCTTCCCCTGCCCCCTCCCTGCACTCACCCCACCTCATTTTTCCCTTTCCTCCGTGCCTGTCTCCCACCCCCACCCCCGCATCTCGACCCTCCTTACCCGCCCTTCTGCCCGCCTTGTTCTCTTTCACCTCCCTCTGCTTCTCAACACCCCTCCCCCACCCTCACTGTCTGCTCCCAGACCTCTTCCACCCACACCTTTAGACTTCTGCACCCTCCCATAGAATGCTACAGCACAGGAAACAGTCCATTCGGCCCCTCTAGACTCTTCCTCTCCCAGCCCCACATGAATTTTAGTGGTGGCTGACTCACAATTACTTATTTTTTAAGTTAGCCATACAACATGGTAACAGGTCCTTTTTGCCCATGAGTCCGTGCTGCCCAATTACACGCAATTCACCTACCACCCCCCCCAGTACATTTCATAGGATGGGAGCACCCAGAGGAAACTCACGCAGAACACAGGGAGAACGTGCTGATTCTTTACAGCCAGTATGGGATTCGAACCCCTCGTCCCAGTCACTGGCACTGCCACAGCATTGCACTAACTGCTTGGCTGATCGTGCCGCCCTGGAGACCTGAGTTCGATCCCGACCTACATTCTTCCCTGGTGTGTACCCAATCCCCTCCAGGGTGCTCACTGCGAACAATGCACAGTCCAGGCCCTTCAGCCCACAGAGTTGTGCTGACCTAACAACCTACTCTAATAATGGCTTAAAATCTCCCCACTCCATAACCTTCCATTTTCCTCAGTTCCCTGCACATGGCTAGTAGTGCATTCCATGCACCCTCCCCTCTCTGCAAGACCCTACCTCTTACTCCCCCATCCCATACTTACTCCAAAGCATCTTAAAATGAATTCCTCTTGTGTTAGCCATTCACCCCTGAGTAAAAACCCCCTGGCCATCCACTTGATCAATGCCTCTCATCATCTCACCTGCCTCCACCAGGTCATCCCTCATCCTCTGTCACTCCAATGAGAAAAGACCAAGATCACTCAACCCATTCTCCAATCTAGGCAACATCCTTGTGAATCTCCTCTGCACCCTCTCTATCGCATTCACATCCTTCCTGTGGTGAAGTGACCAGAACTGAACACAATATTCCAAGTGAGATCCAACCAAGGTCTTACACTGCTGTGTCATTACCTCACGGCTTTTGGAACTCAATCCCATGGTTAATCAAATCAGCACAGTATAAGCCATCTTAACAACACTATCAACCTGTGCAGCAGCTTTGCACATCCTGTGGACATGAACTCCAATTTATGTCAGTTTGTCCACACTGCTCAGAATCCACAAATTAAAACTGTATTCTGCCTTCAAATTGGGAAAGGTTTGTTAGTGTAGGTCACATACAAACACTTTAAAACAGATCCTATTTAAAATACTGGAGCTCTGCTCATGCTAGGCAGGCCAGGTTCAAGAGCCTTTGTAAAAGCTTTGGAGAGTGCCCAAGAGACTTCTCTAATGGATTGTTGTTTTCAGAAAGGCAACAGATGAAAGAACTCGTCGGAGCCACATTCTGTCTGGAGTGGAACTTGCTGTTATAGGAGGGTTATGTGGTTTTGCAAACAGAGAGAGAAAAACAGGCTTTTCTCTGAGAAAGAGAGAATGTAGTGTGTGTGTGTGTGTGTGTGTGTGTGTGTGTGTGTGTGTGTGTGTGTGTGTGTGTGTGTGTGTGTGTGTGTGCGTGAGTGAGAGAGAGAGAGAGAGAGAGAATTTAGTTCTGCAGTTCCACAGTCAGCAGCAGCAGCTGGGTGTGTAACAGGACAAGCTGGCAAGCTTGTGGAAAACCCCATGTGGAAGATGGGTTGTGAGTGTTTAGTTCAGGCTGGTCAAAGCCCTTGTGGTTCATGCAAGAGGAGAGGACTGGCTACCTAATGTTTCGCTTGGAATAAGGGAAACAAAAAGGAACTCTTTGGTGACATGAAAGAAAAAGATAATCATCTGGAGAATTCTGATGGGGCAAGTTTCTTCAGCAAGACATTAAAGTGGCTGGTTACAAGGAATCAGTTGTGGGTGTCCAGTGAACAACAAATCTCTCTCTGAAAACCGACAAGAACTTTCCTGTGTGATAACCATTTACCTTTAAAGCACCAAAGCCTGTTGAACTTCATAAATGTTAAACTCTGTGCACAGTGTAAGAATTGCCTGCAAACAGTGAACTTGAAGGAATGAGAAGTGAGATTGGACTGTGAATTAAATAACTTTTCAAAACTTACATAAGTTGTATTAGAAGGGGGTTAGTTAAGTCAATAGTAATAAGTTAAAGTTTGATCCTGTCTTCATGTTTAAAGATAATTAAAAGCAACTTTTGTTTAAGTAACCATTTGTCTTGGTGAATATCTATTGCTGCTGGGATTCGGGGTCCTCTGGGGCTCGTAACAGAACCATTTCACACTTTTCTAGGTTAAACTCCATCTGCCACTTCTCAGCCCAGCTCTGCATCCTATCAATGTCCTTTTATAACCTCCAGACCATCCACAACACCACCGACCTTCATGCCATCTGAAACCTATTAACCTGCCCTTTCACATTGCCATCCAGGTCATCGCTAATAATCACACAGAGGAGGGGTTCCCGGCAGAACACCACTCACCCACCATGCAGAATCCAAACCATCGACTGCCACCCTCTGCTTTCTCTGGGCAAACCAATTCTTTGTCTACAAAGCAAGGCTCTGTTGGATCCCATGCCTCCTTAGCTTCTGAATGAACCTTGTATGGGGAACTTTATCAAATGTCTTACTGAAATCCATATACGGTGAAACCCCTGATATCCAGAATTCAAGCTGTAACAGCACTGCACTAATCGTGGTGCCCTGCAGAGTTTTGTTGGAGTGAAATTTGAATGTAGCAGAACGGAATCAGGATTTTATTTTGGTGAAAGAACTGATCGTTCTTTTCAGAGCAGTGCAATAAAACCAGCGACTCTGTCCATACCTCCCCCGTCTTGGGGAAGCTGCTGACATAGTTAAAGGACCTGTTCCACCTCGGTCACCCTTTCCTCTCCCTGCCAACACCCCTGCCCCCATCACCACTGCACTCACTCCCGCCAGCAGAAGAAACAGTAGCTTGAAAATGCAGACCTCCACATTCCATAGAACATTTCAGACCCCCTTTGGCCCTTCTAGTCTGTGCTAAACCACTTTTTTTGCCTCGTCCCAGTGCCCTGCCTTCCATATACCTCCCATCCATGTAACTGTCCAAATTCTTTTTAAATGTTAAAATTGGGCCTGCACTCACTACCTCAGCTTGCAGCTCATTCCACTCTCCCACCACTCTCTGTGTGAAGAAGTTCCCCCTTCATGTATCCCCCAACTAAACTTTTCCCCTTTCACCCTTAACTCACATCCTCTGGTTTGTATCTCACAAATACAAGAGCCAACCTACATTTACTCTACCTGTCTCCCTCAGAATCTTAAATACCTTATATTTTGGTGGATAAGGCAACCTTCAGATAAGATGAGACCCCAATTTCAGACTGAATGTCATGGGGTGGTATAAGATGACCCCACCCACCAAAAATACTGGGTGTTGACTGGTGGGTGAATCACCGTCACAAAGCAATTCATGGTTCAGTCTGTTGCTAGCTTCTATCTTAATCAGTCTTCTTCAGTGCAATGGATAGAACAGAGGATGATTTATCGTGGGACGCTGATGATGAAGCCAAGATACGGGTCCCTTAGAAATCCTTAGAATATTAGAACCCTGCAAAACTGTTCAGTGTCTAAGAAGAGGTGAAAGGTTAGAAGCAGTATGGGGGATGGCACTAATTGAAACAGCCTTGTGGTACTTCAGGAGGGAGTCAAAACCGAAAGTGCAGAAATGCGTGAAGGGATATGGGAAGATAAGGGGTCCTGGTGTTTCTTCTGAGTTTGAACACTTTGTCCTAGACAGCATGTTTCTCAACCTTGATGTGACTATGTGGGAGGGGAGAAGAGGGGAAAGGGGAAGGGACTTCCTGCTTGTCCGACATGTAATGCTTTACTTTGCGATCACGTGAGTTTGTGACCGATGTAACCTTTTCCCAAATTGCTTCAGTGTATAAATATTCGATCCATCCCTTTGTTGGACAGCGTCCCTACGAGACTGCTTCAGGTGTGACAGCAGTGGAGGGTAGATACTCTTTCAGCGCGATCAACAACCACAAGTGAAGCAAGTGATTAAAGGCTTTAATAACCTGAAACGTCAGGCACATCGTCACGCACTGCTGGCCCCCGGATCCAGGTGGAGGGAGGAGATGAGGGCTATCAGCCTTCATTGGGGAGGAGTTACAGAACCACCCTGGGGATCCATGTGATGACAGTGTAACCAGGAAGACTCCGGATGTGCTTGCCGAGTTCTTTGCCTCAGACGATGAAGCTAGTGATTTTCAAGGATTTTAAATTGTGTGAGATGGTTTTGTTTAATTTTACAATTCTTTTATTGGTTTAACACCACATTGGTAATGGATTTTAGTACAAAATAAAAATTGTGTGCACTACAGCAGCTTTTAAAAAAAATTACACCAGTAGTTTAAAAGTGTGTTATAGGGTGGGGTCTGGATAGGTTATGGAACCACTTTTGAGTAGAATTTTAAGGTCACTGTTTTGTATATGGCCTATAGGTCGATCCTATTTTTGAGGTGTTTTTTGGATGCTTCAAGTGTCGTCTTATCCGCCAAAACATACGGCCCCTCTATAAAATCTCCCCTCATTCTTCTTGGCTCCAGGGAGTAAAATCCTAGCCTGCTTGAACAGGAACGCCTGCAGACAATTGCAGTGTGACATGCCAGCGTGCTGGAGAAAGTCAGCAGGCCATGCATCATCAGCGTTCCCCAGCCTGAGCCCTCCACCAAGGTCGGAGCAAAACAGCAGACAGGCGCCTAAATAAAAAAGGTGTTGGGGGGGAGGGTAGGGTTGGGAGAAGGAAGTCAGAATGCCTGCAGATGCCAGAAGCCCGAGACTAAACCAGTGAAAAGGCCAGAAATCCTCAGCGGGAGAGAGAGAAATTAGTTAATGTTTGGGGATTTTGGCAACCACTGCTTCATCAGATGACTGGCCACGTGCTTCTGCCATTTTCTGCCTTTATTCCGTTTGGTGGCACTATCTGCGCACCTCCGGTGTCACACGTGTACACACTGGAGAAACTCAGCAGCTCATGCAGCCTCCATGGCAGTAAAAGGGTACCCAAGGTTTCGGGTGCCTGAGCCTTTCGCTAAGGGGTGAGCCAAAGCCTGACAGGAGCCTGAACAAATTGGTGGGAGAGGAGAGGAGGGAGGACGGAGCAGGGGGAGGAGTGCAGGCCAACAGGCAAGAGGCCATAGGTAGGTAATGGGTGGGAAGGTAGAAGAGGAAAAAAAAGCAAAGGCTATGGGGGGGAGGGGATAGCCCTCTGAATGAAGGGGTGGGGAGCTGGAGGTAAGGGGACAGAGGGAGAATTGGGGGAGTTTTTTTGAACGGAAACTGGTGGTTGATGTTAATGCCGTCTGGTTGGAGGGTGCCCAGATGGATCTTTAGGTGTTGTCCATCCAATCTCCAGGCTCAAGGACAGTTTCTTTCCTGCTGCTCTCAGTCTCCGCCCCCCCTCCCCCACCACAGTATTCGATTCTCAGATTTATTTGTCAATTTCTTTGCACATTTGCACAATTAACATGGCACTGAATGTAAGGAGCTTGCATGTTCTCCCTGTGACCTGCGTGGGTTTCCTCTGGGGGTCTCCAGTTTCCTCCCACCCTCCAGTCAGACGGGGTTTGTGGGTTAATTTGAGCCGTGCCGGTTGGATGGCCCTGTTACCCTGCTGGATCACTAAATCATTGCACGACCTGCTCCTTGACCTCCCCGCGTAACACTCAAAACCAATGTTTGCGGTTGTAATCCAGTGTGTGTAACACGGAGAGCGGCACAGTTGACGAGGTGGTTAGCACAACGCCATTACAGCACCAGCGATTGGAACCAGGGATCGAAACTCGAGGTGTCTGTAAGGAATTTGTACGTTCTCCCCGTGTCTACGTGGGTTTTCCCTGAAGGCTCTGGTTTCCTCCTTCCCTTTGAAGCTCACCGGGGGTGATTGTAGGTTAATGGGGCGGCACAGACTTGAGGGCCGAAATGCCCTGTTACTATGCTGTAGGTCTAAATTTAATTTAAAAGTTAGACATTTCAATGTCGTTGCGTGGTCTCTACCTGACTCAATGTGTTGTAAGGCTTCGTCCTTCCGCTCAGCTCCCAGGGAGAGCCACTGCTCACTCTTGTCCAGGTAGTTGATGGCAAACACCATGGGCGCCATGAGGAAGGATGTCTGCTCCGCACAGCCAATTGGCAATCGGATGAGCTTGTCGATTCCCTTCGGATCCAAGCTGTTTTGCACCATTTCTCCCATCACCTCTCCTGGAAGAGAAGCCCTTTGAGTATGAGCTGGGATGTTAGTGTCATAGATGGGAGAGCAAAGCCACAGACGTGTGAAACACCAGAATCAAGTCATGAAATTCGGGGTTTTGTGGCAGCGTCACAGTGCAAACATTCATATTATAACCATCTTACAACATTACTATTAAAAAAATAAAATTAATAGTGCACGAAAAGTAAGGCAGGTTCATTGATCATTCGGGAATCTGATGGCGGCGGGGAAGAAGCAGTCCTTGTGCCGCTAACTGCTCGTATTAAAGGTCGCGGACCTTTTTCCCGATGGTAGTAGAGTGAAGGTCTTTGAGGATAGAGGCGGCTTTTTTAAAATACTGCCTTGTGTAGACGTCCTCGATGGAGTGAAGTCTGGCCCCATGATGTCGCAGGCTACGTTAATAACCCTCTGGAGTTTTTTTCTTGCCCTGGGAGTCATACCAGGCAATAATGCCACCAGCCAGAGTGCTCTCCACGGTCCACCTGTAGAAGTTTATGAAAGTGTTCGATGACATAACGAATCTCCTTGAGCACCTCACAAAGTATTACTGCTGCGAGCCTCTTTGTGATTACATCAATGTGGAGGCTCCAGTATAGATCCTCGGAGATGTTGACCCCCAGGATCTTGGCCCTCTCCACTACTGAGCCCGCGATGAGGACTGAGTCATATTCCCCTGACTTCCTCCTGAAATCCACAATCATCTTCTTGGTTTTGCTGACGTTGAGCACAAGTTTGTTGTTGTTACACCCTTCAACGAGCTGATCTATCTCCATCCTGTACGCTTTCTCATTGCTGTTTGTGATTCTGCCACTAATTGTGATTTCATTGGGAAACGTAGATAGCATAGGAATTGTGCCTGGCCACACATTCATGGGTGTATAACGAGAAGAACAGTGGGGTCAGCACACATCCTTGGGGTCCGTCTGTGTTGATGATCAGTGAGGAGGAGACATTGTTTCCAATTCATACGGACTGCGGTCTTCCGATGAGAAAGTCAGGGATCCAGTTGCCGAGATGGGGTACAGAGGCCTGGAGTTTGTAGCTTCTTGACCAGCACTAAGGGAATAATGGTATTGAAGACTGGACTCTAGTCGGTGAAGAGCGGCTGTTTGTTTGAATTGCTGTTTTCGAGGTGATCCAGAGCTGAGTGGAGAGCCAGCGATGCTGCATCTACTGAGGAGTGATTGTGGCGATAGGTGAATTGCAGCAAGTCCACACTTTTGCCAAGGTACAGGTTAATTCTGGCCATGACCATCCTCGCTTCACGGTAGACGTTAGTGCCTCTGGGTGGCAGTCGTTGAAGCAGCTCACACGACCCTCCTCGGGCACCGGGATGATTCATGCCCTTTTGAAGCAGGTGGGAACCTCTGACTGAATCAATGAGGGGCTGAAAATGTCCATGGACACTCCGGCTAGTTGGTTAGCGCAGATTTTCAGTACCCTGCCAGGTATGCCGTCGGGGCCTGGCGCCTTGTGAGGGTTCACTCTCTTGAATGATGTTCTGACATCAGCCTCAGATATCACTGGGTCCTCAGCCTTTTCCGGGATTCTAGCAGGTTCTGTTTGGTTCTTCTTCTCAAAGGGGTCATAGAAGGTTTTCAGCTCATCGGGTAATGAAGCATCACGGCTGTCTATAGTGTACACCCTCGCCTTGTAGGTTGCAATGGTCTGCAATGGGTGTGAGGCAGGGAAAAATTCAAATATTGTTAAGTAGGTTTATGTAGTTTGGCACAACATCATGAAGGGCCTGTACTGTGCTGGAATATTCCGCATTAATCTCGCAGCCTGTGGGAAGAAATATAACACGAACATCTGCCGCCACCGTGATTGAAGTAAAAACACAACATTAGAGAAACTCAGCAGGGTCAAACAGCGCCCTTTATATGGCAAAGATACACAACCAGAGTTTCAGGTTTGAGGCCTTCATCAAAATGTCGGCAGGCGCCTGAACAAAATGGTGGGAGGGAGGGGCAATGGGAGCCCACAGGCCGGAGATAATAAATGGATGAGGGAGGGAGGCCACACCAGCCAACCGGGCGAGGAGGGATGGCTCTGTGAATGGAGATGGAAGGGGGTGGCGAGCTGGAGACAGAGGGACGGAGAAGAGAGGGGGAATGGGGAGTGGGCTAGCGGAAACCGATGTTAATGCCATCCGGTTGGAGAGTGCCCAGATGGAATATCAGGTGTTGTTCCTCCAATTTATGGGTGACCTCGATTTGGCGGTGCACAAGGCTGTGGACAGACATGCCAGTGCGGGGGTGGGGTGCAGAATTAAAATAGTCGGTCACTGGAAGATCCCTGTCACTGATGTGGAGGTGCTCAGTGAAGCGATCTCCCAGTCTGTGTCCAGTCTCTTTGACGTAGAAGAGGCCACAACGGGAATCAAGAGTAAATGTCACGAACAGGACAATGCACAAAATGCATCTTTGACACTGCCTTCCAGGTGCACGAACAGCTGAGGTAAAATTGACATGGCCACCTCCAATGTCCCCTCTGGTTGGAGACTCTCCCGCTGGCCGGAACATCTCAACGTCCGCCCTCTCCAGCCCCCTCAGTTTCAATAAGATCACTTCTCATTCTTCATAATTTTGTATGCCTCTATCTAAACCACCCCCCCCCCCCTCGTTCTCTGATGGCCCGGGGAATAAAGTCTGAACCTGTTTAATTTATCCCTGCAACTCAGTTCCTGGCAACATCCTTGTAAATTTTCTCGACCTATCTTATTGATATCCTTCCCAGTGGTGACCAAAACTGCATGCAATACTCCAAATCTGGCCTGACCAATGTCTTGTACAACTTCAACATAATGCCCTCACTCCTGCACACAGTGGTTTGATTTGCGGTAACTTTGAAGGGAGGTAGCTGACCCAGATCGTAAAAAACGCACAGCTATGCCGGAGGAGCTCAGCATCCATAGGCAGTGATGCTACATGACCGACGTTTTGGGCATGAGCCCCACATAGAACAGAGGAACCCTAACCTACAGTGCAGTTTAGGCCCTTCAGCCCATAGTGTGGTGCCGGCCTAATGACCTACTCTAACAACTGTCTAGAATTTCCCCCACTGCATAAACCTCCATTTTTCTCAGCTCCGTGTGCATATCTAATTGCCTCTTAACACATCCTATTGTCCCTGCCTCCACTGTTGCCGGAAGCAGATTCCATGCACCCACCCCCTCTTTGTACACACACCCCCTCCGTATTTACTCCAAAGCACCTCAAAATGACACCCCCTCGTGTTAGCCATTTTAGTCCTGGGGAAAATCCCCTCTGGCTGTCCAGACGATCAATGCCTCTCAACATCTTGTATCAGGTCACCCATCCGAGTAGAGAAGACCGAGTTCACTCAATCTATCCTCATATGAAACGTGCTCCAATCCACACCACACCCTTGTTGATCTCCACTGCACCTTCCCTATGGCATCCACTTCCTTCCTTCAGTGAGGTGACCAGAACTGAGCGCAATATTCCACGTGGGGTCCAACCAAGGTTTTACACAACAGTCACTTTACCTCACGGCTCTTGAACATGATCCCACGGTTAACGAAGGCAAACGCAGCATATGCCATCTTAACAGCAGCATCACCTTGTGCAGTTGGGCTTGAGTGTCCTGTGGACTCAGATCCCAAGGTCTCTTAGTTCGTCCCCGCTGACCGAGTGAAATGAACCGCCTCACACTCTTCTGGGCTAAACTTCATCTGCCACTTCTCAGCCCAGCTCTGCATCCTCTGGCAACCCTCCAGACTATCCACAACTACTTTCCTGCACCCCCTCCCCACCTCCATGCCAACTCCCAAGCACCTTAAAACTATGCCCCATTGCGTTCGCTGTTTTAGCCCTGATGGGGGAAAAAAACAGCATCTGTCTTTACCAGGTCATCCCTTGTTCTCTGCTGCTCCAAGGGGAATAACACTGAGTTCACTCTACCAATGGGGGGTGGAGGGCAGAGGCGAAGGCTCCATCATATTGAAAGGTCTATCGATAATCGTTGGAGAATGTTTCACCTGACTTCGTCTCCTCTGTCACTGAAGTCTTGTTTACCTCTTGCCCGAATGTAAAGGTAGGCAGGGGTGTCCGGAACCATGTTTCCTGGCACTTCTTCAAGGATCTGATACGAACGTCTCCCTGATTAGAAATAAAATAGAGCAATGAAAATACAACTCTTAAAAGAACAATTGGACCAATAACAAACAAGAATCTAGATTGCATTCTGTGGCAATCCACTGCAGAGCCACATGGTTAACATGACACTGCTACATCACCAGCCACCCGGGGTCAAATCCGGCACTGTTTTCAAGGAGTTTGTACATTCTCCCTGCATATGCGTGGGTTTCCTTCGGGCGCTCTGGGTTCCTCCCACCCTCTAAAAGCAGACCGGGGGAGAGGGTTGGGCGGGGAGAAGAGGGGAAGGTTTTAGGTTCATTGAGTATTTGGGCGGCACTTCCTCCTGGGCCAGAAAGGCCTGTTACCATGCTGTACATCTCATTTAATGAACAATATGCTGGTAATTTGGATTGGGGTAACTGGGTGCTTGACGGTCAGCATGCATTTGATGGGCCGAAAGGCCTGTTTCCTCGTCAAAGGAGTAGGCCTTGTTTAATGCATCCAGAGCTCTCTCTGGAATGAGATACGGAGCCCTGACCTGTCAATTTTCATGCCAATTCAATCACGAAGAAGGCTCACCGGAGACTGCACTTAATGCAGTGAGGGGGATTGAGGAGATTCAGTTTATCACTAAAGGCTCATGAAATTTCGACAGGTGTACCCACTGTCTGGTATGGAGGTGCTAATGCTCACCACAGGAACGGGCTCCAGAGAGTTGTGTAACTGGGCGTGCGCCGTCGTCGGCATCAGTTTTCCCTCCATCGAAGACATCCCAACAAAGCAGGCTCTATCCTCAAGGACCCCCACCACCCAAGCCATGCTCGCTGCTCCCATTAGGAAGGAGGGTCAGGAGCCTGAAGACGAACACCCAGCGGTACAAAAACAACTTCTTCCCATCCGCCACCAGATTTCTGAAAGGACAACGGCCCCCAGAAACGACCTCGCTTTCTCCTTTCTTTCGCCCTATTCATCAACATCTTTAAAATTATGAAATGTAATGTTTACACTTGTAATGGGCAACACTGCTGCTGCAAAACAACACATTTTGTGCTACGTGTTCATGACGATAAACCTGGATCTGATTTATAGGAACACAAGAAACTGGAGCAGGAGTCGGCCACTCAGCCCATCCAGCCTGCTCAGCCATTCCGTGGCTGATCTGATGATGGGCTTGTCTCCACCTTCCTGCCTTTTCCCCATATCCCTTCATTCCCCTACTATGTAGAAATCTAGCCAATACAGTCTTAAATATATTTACTGAGGTTGCCTTCACTCACTGCCTCAGTGGGCAGCAAATTCCACACATTCGCACTGCCCCTCCCCCTCACTCTGGGAAAAGCATCTCCATCCTACTACCCTGGATCTTGAGGTTATGTCCCCGGTTCTCATTTCCCCATGTGGTGGAACACGGTATTGCATGCATTGTACCTGTTGCCCCGCCCCTGATACTGTAACTCCTCCCCTCAGGATTCCATATAAAGGCAGTATTGCCCAATCCCCCTCCCTCAGTGCTGCCTTGGAATCGAGCCAACAGCATGCAAGATATGCCTGTAAGTTTATGGTGATTAAACCCTATTAATCTCGACTTCTGGTCTGTCAGGTCTAATTGACAGTGCCACACCCCACCAGTGGAAACATCTTACCTACCTTTATCCTATCTGGGCCTTTTATAATTTTACATGGTGCTATAGCATTGGTTCTCAACATTTTTCTTTCCACTCACATCCCACTTTAAGCAATCTCTAGGCCATCGGGTGCTCTGTAATTAGTAAGGGATTGGTTAAGGTAAGATGTGAGTGGGAAGGGAATGTTGAGAACTACTGTTCTAGACCCAATTGTTACTGAAATATTTTGGTTGAGAAAAATTGTGATTGGCCCATTTCCTTTGGAGTGATGAAACCGTGCACATAATGAGTCAATTAGGTACAATCAAACTTTTTCTTTCCACCCACATCCTACCTTAAGCAATCCCTTACTAATCACAGAGCACTAATGGTATAGGGTTACTTAAAGTGGGATGTGAGTGGAAAGAAAAAAGATTGAGAACCACTGTTTTAATTGACTCGTTATGTGCACAGTTTCAGGATTCCAAAGGAAATGGGCCAATGACAATTTTTCTTAAGCAAAATATTTCAGTAACAATTGGATCGAGAGCAGTGATTCTCAACCTTCCCTTCCCCTCTCATTCTTCTAAATTCCAGTGAGTCCAGTCGCAGATGACTCAATCTCTTCTCGTAGTCCAACCCCCTCATCTCTGGAATCAACCTGGTGAACCCCCTCTGCACCCCTTCCAAAGTTCATTTGGCCCTCCTCAAGTAAGGAGATCAGTTCTCCAGGTGCAGCCTCACCAGGACCTTGTACAGTTGCAGAACCTGCTTGCTCATAAATTTAATCCCTCCGGCCATGAAGGCCAACGTTCCATTTGCCTTCCTAACAGCCTGCTACCCCTGCAAACCGACCTTTTGCGATTCGTGCACGAACACTCCCGAGTCCTTCTGCCCGGCAGCACGCTGTAGTCGCTTACCATAATATTCTGATCTTCCATTTTTCCTTCCAAAGTAGATAACCTCACATTTACCAACTTCGTCCTCCATCTGCCAGACCCTTGCTCACTCACTTAACCTATCCATATCTCTCTGCAGACTCTCCGTCTCACTGAACAATTTGCTGACCCATTCAATGTAGGGTCAATTCCCCTGATTGTTTACCATAGAGGAAGACACATTTCTGCTGGGAAAAATCAGACAATGGCTTCTAAATATAATCTCATCTCACCCTTTGGGTTGATCATTATGCTTTTCTCTTCAGTCTTCAGAACGCCTTCACCCTAGGTAATGAGGAGAAAGGACACATGGATAAACATGGCAAGTTTCATGACTCTGCGTGATGGCAGGCCTGCTGCCGGGCAGAAGGACTTGGGATCTGAAGCAAAGAGAAACCAGTTTGTCGAGTATATTTTTGGCCTGGGATGACCTTCGTCCATGTCGTGACCTACTAGAGGTGCACAAGATGATGAGGGGTATTGTTCATGTGGATGACCAGAGAATTTGTCCCCGGGGCTGAAATGGCTAACATAAGAGAGCACAGTTTCAAGAGACTTTGGAGTAAATGCAGAGGTTGTAAGAGAAAAGATCTTCACGCAGAGTGGGGTGGGTGCATGGCACAATAAGATCTTTCAGGAGACCATTAGAAAGGTACGTTGAACTGAAAAAAATGGAGGGTTTTGTAGTGGGGTTGTTAGAGGAGGTTATTATTATGTCGGTACAACACTGTGTGCCGAAGGACCTGTGCCATGCAGTAGATTTCCACGTTGTATCATTTTGTCACATTAGACTGACTCCATTGGAAGTCTGACACTCCGTCTGGTCCTCGCCCAGAAAGATGTGGGAACAGTAGAGAGAGAACAGAAGAGAATTACCAGGATGTTGTCTGGGATGGAGGGATGTCATTATAGAGAGAGACCAGGCAGGCTGAGCTGTTCTCTGCTGCATTACAGGGAGGATGAGGGGGCTTTGGAAGGGGGAAGAGGTGCACAGGAAGAAGCCTGGATCTGAGGTAAGGGCTACTACAACCATACAAGATTATAGCACAGAAACAGGCACTTTGGCCCTTCTAGTCTGCCTAGTCCCAATCATTCCATACCCCTCCCATCCATGTACCCATCCAAATTTTTCTTAAATGTCAAAATCGAGCCCGGATTCACCACTTAAGCTGGTAGCGCCACTTCCTATGTGAAGAAGTTCCCCCTAAACTTTTCCCCTTTTACCCTTAACCCATGTCCTCTGGTTTGTACCGGCCCTCAGTGGGAAAAAGCCTACTTGCATTTGCTCTGTCTATCCCACTCATAATTTTTATTCACCTCTATCAAATCTCCCCTTGTTCTTCATGGGAATCCGAGATAGTTGTTAGAGTAGATTCTGAGGTCAGCTGTGGGCTGAAGGGCCTGTATTGTGCTGTGGATTTCCATGTTCAATGTATGTCACGGCAATGAGGAAGCAAACAGGAGTGAGATAGAGTGGTGTCAAAATAAAAACCTTGCAGTCAACGTTATCAAAACTAAGGAAATGACTGACTTCAGGAGGGGGAAATCAGGTGAACATGAAGCAGCCCACATTGAGAGGTCTGCAGTGGAAAGAGTTAAAAGCTTCAAATTCAACATCTCTGAAGATTTGTCCTGCAATCACGAGAAAGGCTCACCAGCGGCTACACTTCGTGAGGAGCTCGAGGAGATTTGGTATGTCACCAAAGACCCCCACAGATTTCTATAGACAGACCGTGGAGAGCTTTCTGACCATTGAACTCGGCCAGCACCATCATGGGCACCAATCTCCACTCCATCGAGGACATCTGCAAGAGGCAGTGCCTCAAGAAAGCAGCTTCTATAATTCAAGGACACCACTCCCTCCCCCCCACCCCCACCACCCATCACCCATGCCATGCCCTCTTCACACTGAAACCATCAGGAAGGAGGTACAGGAGCCTGAAGACGAACAATTAGTGGTACAAAAACAGCTTCGTCCCCTCCGCCATCAGATCCCTGAAGGGACAATTAACCTAAGACACTGCCTCACCTTTTCTCTTCCTCATGGACTAGTTTATTTATATTTTCTTAGAATATAATTTATGGGCAATATTTGGACGCATAACTGCTGACACAAAACAAGGAATTTTGTGATTAACCAGAAGCCTGAGGACAGAGTTAATGGTCTGTTTCTTAAGAGTGTAGACCAGTGGTTCTCAACCTTTTTCTTTCCACTCACATCCCACTTTAAGTGCCATGGTGTTCTGTGATTAGTAAGGGATTGTTTAAGGTGGGATGTGAATAAAAAGAAAAAGTTTGAAAACCACAGTTTTAATCATCCCTCATTGACTCATTATGTGCACGGTTTCATCGCTCCAAAAGAAATGGGCCAATGACAATTTTTCGCAATCAAAATATTTCAGTAACAATTGGGTGTCGAGCAGTGATTCTCAACCTTCCCTTCCCACTCACAAACCACCTTAAGCAATCCCTAACTAATCACAGAGAACTTATGGCATAGGGATTACTTGAGTGGAAAGACAAAGATTGAGAACCACTGATGTAGATGAACAGAGGGATCCATACATCTCTTAAAGTCCTTAATCTCTTAAAGGTTGATAGGATAGTTAAAAAGGCCCATGGGATGCTGGGCTTCATTAATCAGGGGGATTGAATTCAGGAGTAGAGAGGTCATACTGCAACTCTGCAGATCTCTGGTAAGACCACATTGAGAGTATTGTGTTCAGTTCTGGTCATCGCATTACAGGAAGGCTGCGAAAGTGATGGAGAGGGTAAAGAGGAGATTGACCAGGATGTTGCCTTGATTGGAAAATAAGTCTTATGAGGCAAGGTTAGCAGAGCTGGGCCTTTTCACTTGGTGGTGTAGAAGGATGAGAGAAGAGTTGATGGAGGTCCACAAGATTATGAGAGGCATAGATAGGGTGGACGGACAACACCTATTTCCCAGGGCGGGAATGGCAAACACCAGAGGACGTGTACAAAGTGAAGGGAGGGACGTGTACAAAGTGAAGGGAGGGAAGTTCAGGGGAGACGTCAGGGTTAAGTTTTTTATAATGCAAAGAGTTGCAGGTGCCTGGAATGCCTTGCTGGGGAAGTGGAAGCTGGGACATGAGGGGTATTTAGACACATGGATGGAAGAAAAATAGGGTAGGTCTTTTTTTAAAGGAATATATGGGTCAGCACAACATCAAGGGCCAAAGGGCCAGGGAGTCACGTGATGGAGTAGTGGCCGGACGGTGAACTCCAGCCCTCTCCAGAAAAGTCGGAAAAAACAAAGGAAAACACAAAGGCACAGAAATAAAAGTTAAAGAAAAGTGAGTATAAAGGTGGAAAGAAGATGGCGACAAAAAAAGAAAAATCAAAATCAACGGTAAGAAGAGAGGAAGAGAAGACAACGGAGGAAGAAGGAGAAGGCCTTACCTGTTTGAAGAGGCCCGCGGTGGAGAGAGAAACCCGCTCCCTCAGGTTGGTAGAAATTAGACTACAAAAATGGCTCGCTAAGCCGAGTAAAAGTGCGCAACCGCGCATGAAAAAAAACACACCGACGGGAGGGGTGACCAGCTGGGGAGTCGATCTCCACAGCCGGCAACGACAGCTGCAGAACACCTGCAGCAAGAAGAGAACACAGAAGACAATGGAAACAAGAAAGAAGAGAAGAAAAGGGCAACAAAGAAACAACAGATGGCCAACCCAGAGGAAGAAGAGGAGGAAGAGTACAGTGAAATAGAAGAAGAAGGGAAAGGCAAGATAAAGGATATACTTTCTCTTATTAAAGAATACATGGAGTCATTTAAAGAATGGCAAACACAGGAATTTAATGATTTAAGAAGAAGAATAAACAACACAGAAGAGAAAATGAATAAAATAGATATGACCTTAACAGAAATGGGAAAGAAAATGGACAAGATGGAAGAGCGGGCAGTAGCAGTAGAAATGGAGGTAGAGGACTTAAAAAAGAAATTAGAGGAATCTAATAAAAAAGTTATAGAGACACAAGAACTGTTAGCTCAGAAAATAGATATAATGGAAAACTATAACAGAAGAAATAACATAAAGATAGTGGGCCTTAAGGAAGATGAAGAAGGCAAGAATATGAGAGAGTTTATAAAAGATTGGATCCCTAGGATCCTAGGATGTCCAGAACTACAGCAAGAAATGGAAATAGAAAGGGCACATAGAGCATTGGCCTTTAAACCACAACCACAACAAAAGCCAAGATCTATTTTAGTAAAATTCCTAAGATATACTACAAGAGAAAAGGTACTGGAGAAGACAATGGAAAAAGTAAGAGAGGGCAACAAGCCACTGGAGTACAAAGGGCAAAAAATCTTCATTTATCCAGATATAAGTTTTGAACTCCTAAAGAAGAGAAAGGAGTTCAATACAGCAAAGGCGATTTTATGGAAGAAAGGGTATAAATTTATACTAAAGCATCCAGCGGTATTGAAAATATTTATTCCAGGACAACAAAACAGACTATTCTCGGATCCAGAAGAATCACGAAAATTTGCAGAACAATTACAAAATAGACTGAGGGATGAAGACGTGTAATGAGAGTAAAAATGATCACGATTGATATGTATGTGGGTAAAGAGGTATAAGAGTGTATATGTATAATGTGCATACGTGAATGTATCTGTATTTAGAGGAAAATATAGATAGTATAGACAAGAATTAATAAGGGAAGGAAATGGAATAGAGGGAATAAGGAGGGAACTAAAAGAGTGACCTTTGTTACATATGAAAAGTGAAATCTTTTCTGGGGGGGGCTGGGTGGGGAAGAGTTGCGGTCACTGCAAAACCAGTTGACGCTTGCGAGTGAATTCGCAAACCCAAATGGAGAGGGGAGATGTGGTTGCCCGACAAGGGATAAAGGACAACTCAGGAGGGGAAGGGGAGATTGGGGCTAAAGAAGTTTTAAATAGGAGAATAAGGAAAATGTTTGATGTTTTAGGAATATTGTCTTATAAAGGGTTTAAAATAAGAAAACAGAAATGGAAAAGGAGGAAAGGTAATGATGGAAAAACGGAAAGGGAAGATAAACAAAGTATAAAATGGCTACGTTGAACTATATGACATTAAATATTAATGGAATACATAACCAAATTAAAAGGAAGAAACTGCTAAATTTACTGAAAAAAGAAAAAATTGATATAGCATTTGTGCAAGAAACACACTTAACTGAATTGGAGCACAAGAAATTAAAGAGAGATTGGGTAGGACATGTAACAGCAGCATCGTATAATTCAAAAGCAAGAGGAGTGGCTATATTAATTAGTAAAAACGTGCCATTTAAAATAGAAGAGGAAATAATAGATCCAGCAGGGAGATATGTAATGATAAAATGTCAGATATATTCGGAGTTTTGGAATCTACTCAATGTATATTCACCTAACGAAGAAGATCAAAAGTTTATGCAAGATATCTTTTTGAAGGTAGCTAATATGCAAGGGAACATATTAATAGGAGGGGATTTCAACCTGAATTTGGATTCAAATATGGATAAAACTGGGAAAAAATTAACAGAAAGAACAAAGTAACCAAATTTATAATTAAATCAATGGAAGAAATGCAACTTTTGGATATATGGAGGAAACAACACCCAAAAGAAAAGGAATATTCATATTACTCGGCTAGACATAAAACATACTCAAGAATAGACCTATTTTTGTTATCAGCTAGTATGCAAGATAGAGTAAGAAAAACAGAATATAAAGCTAGAATACTATCGGACCATTCACCCTTAATATTGACAGTAAAGCTAGAGGACATCCCTCCAAGAATGTATAGATGGAGATTAAACCCCATGTTACTTAAAAGGCAGGATTTTAGAGAATTTATTGAAAAACAAATAAAAATGTATTTTGAAATAAATACGGAATCAGTGGAAGATAAGTTTATACTATGGGATGCAATGAAAGCATTCATTAGAGGGCAAATAATAAGTTATGTAACCAAGATGAAGAAGGACTATAATCAGGAAACAGAGCAGTTGGAAAGGGAAATAGTAAATATAGAAAAAAAATTAGCAATGAAGGAAGATACAACTAAAAGAAGAGAATTGGCGGATAAAAAAATAAAATATGAAACACTACAAACATTTAAGGTGGAGAAGAATATAATGAAGACAAAACAGAAATATTATGAACTGGGTGAAAAAACGCACAAAATCCTAGCATGGCAGCTTAAGACAGAACAAGCTAAGAAAATGGTATTGGCATCAAGGAAAAAAGACAAACAAATTACATATTAAAGAAATTAAGGAAAACTTTAGAGAATTCTATGAACAATTATACCGAACTGAAAACGAAGGGAAAGAAGGGAAAATAGATGAATTTCTGACTAAAATTGAACTACCAAAACTACAAATAGAGGAACAAAATAAATTAACAGAACCATTTGGAATAGTAGAAATACAAGAGATAATAAAAAAATTACCAAATAATAAGACACCAGGAGAGGATGGATTCCCAATTGAATTCTACAAAACATTTAAAGACTTATTAATTCCGCCCCTCCTGGATGTAATCAACCAGATTGATGAAACACAAAGCTTACCAGATTCATGTAAAACAGCAATAATTACAGTAATACTAAAGCAAGGGAAAGATCCACTCTCACCAGCGTCATATAGACCAATATCTTTACACAGATTATAAGATAATAGCTAAACTATTAGCAAACAGATTAGCAGTGCATGTACCGAAAATGGTAAATTTAGACCAAGCTGGATTTATCAAAAAAAGACGCACAACAGACAATATTTGTAAATTTATTAACTTAATTCATGCAGTAGAACGGAATAAAGCACCAACAGTAGCAGTTGCTTTAGACGCAGAGAAGGCCTTTGACAGAGTAGAATGGAATTATTTGTTCAAAGTATTGCAAAAATTCAGTTTACCGGAGAAGTATATTAATTGGATTAAAGCATTATATAAGGGACCGTTAGCGAAAGTGACAGTAAATGGACATGTATCAAAGCAATTTAACTTAAGCAGGTCAACGCGGCAGGCAGGTGCCCACTATCACCTTTATTGTTTGCGTTAGCTATAGAACCACTAGCAGAATTGATAAGAATAGATAATAATGTAAAAGGAATAAAAATAAAAGACAGGGAATATAAAATCAGTCTATTTGCGGATGATGTTATAGTGTACTTAACAGAACCAGAACTATCAATAAAAGAATTATATAAGAAATTGAAGGAATATGGAGAAGTGTCGGGTTACAAGATAAACGTAAATAAAAGTGAAGCAATGCCTATGAATAATGCGGATTTCTCAAAATTTAAGAAGGAATCTCCATTTAGATGGCAAATGATACCTAGGTGTACAAATAAACAAAAATCTCGGCCAACTATATAAACTCAATTATTATCCACTAATGAAAAAATTACAGGACGATTTAGAGCATTGGAAAGATTTACCACTAACACTAATAGGAAGGATAAACTGTATTAAAATGAACATTTTTCCAAGGATATTATACTTATTTCAGGCATTGCCAATACAACTGACAGAAAAATTCTTCAAAGAGTTAAAGAAAATAATAAGGAAATTTTTATGGAGAGGAGGGGAAACCGAGGATAGCACTAGATAAATTAACAGAATGGTATAAACAAGGAGGCTTACAACTGCCAAACTTTAAAAATTATTATAGAGCCGCACAATTAAGATACCTATCAGATTTTTATCAAACAAGGGAAAAACCAGACTGGACGAGATTAGAATTAGATAAAATAGGGGAAAAGATACCTGAACACATATTATATAAATGGGATGAAAAATTGGTACAACATAGAACTTCTCCAGTATTACATCATCTCCTCAATATTTGGAAGAAGATTCATGTAGAAAGAAATAAAACAAATTATCAATTACCAAAACTAATATTGACGCAAAATAAGTTACTCCCTTTTACAATAGATAACCTTTCCTTTAGAGAATGGGGAAAAAAAGGGATTAAAAGAATAGAAAATTGTTTTTCAGGAAGTAGATTCTTATCCTTTGAACAAATGAGAGATAAGTACAATATAACTGGAGATACAGCGCTGGCATATTACCAATTGAGATCCCACTTGAAGGATAAATTAGGAAGCAGTTTGAGTTTGCCAGAGGGAAGTAACCTTGAATATGTGATTACAGATACAATGTTAATCAAAAGATTTATAACAAATATGTATATTAAACTGCAAGAAAAGGAGAATGAGGAAACAAATGGTAAAACTAAACAAAAATGGGTACAAGATTTAAATATAAAGATAAAAAAGGAAACATGGGAGAAATTATGTTCTGGAACGATGAGAAATACAATAAATATGAGGCCTCGTATGATACAATATAACTGGATACACAGACTATACATTACACCTCAAAAGTTAAATAAATGGGACCCAACAGTATCTGATAGATGTTTTCGATGTAAAAAAGAAATGGGAACAACAATTCATGCAATTTGGACATGTGAGAAAGTAGAAAAATTTTGGGAAGATCTCAATCAGATATTAAATAAAATAACAGAAAACAATATACCAAAGAATCCAGAGATCTTTCTCCTAAGTAACATAAAAAACAAAGAATTTGGAATTGATTTGGAGGATGCACAAAAAAGATTTGTTAAGATAGCTCTAGCCGTAGCAAAAAAATGTATTATGTCAACCTGGAAATTGGAAGATAATCTGAAAATACAACAATGGTATATAGAAATGAATAAATAATGGCTGCACCATTTCATCAGATGCAAGGATCGACAATGAGATAGACAACAGACTCGCCAAGGCAAATAGCGGCTTTGGAAGACTACACAAAAGAGTCTGGAAAAACAACCAACTGAAAAACCTCACAAAGATAAGCGTATACAGAGCCATTGTCATACCCACACTCCTGTTCGGCTCCGAATCATGGGTCCTCTACCGGCATCACCTACAGCTCCTAGAACGCTTCCACCAGCGTTGTCTCCGCTCCATCCTCAACATCCATTGGAGCGCTTTCATCCCTAACGTCGAAGTACTCGAGATGGCAGAGATCGACAGCATCGAGTCCATGCTGCTGAAGATCCAGCTGCGCTGGGTGGGTCACGTCTCCAGAATGGAGGACCATCGCCTTCCCAAGATTGTGTTATATGGCGAGCTCTCCACTGGCTACCGTGACAGAGGTGCACCAAAGAAAAGGTACAAGGACTCCCTAAAGAAATCTCTTGGTGCCTGCCACATTGACCACCGCCAGTGGGCTGATATCGCCTCAAACCGTGCATCTTGGCGCCTCACAGTTTGGCGGGCAGCAACCTCCTTTGAAGAAGACCGCAGAGCCCACCTCACTGACAAAAGGCAAAGGAGGAAAAACCCAACACCCAACCCCAACCAACCAATTTTCCCCTGCAGCCGCTGCAACCGTGTCTGCCTGTCCCTCATCGGACTTGTCAGCCACAAACAAGCCTGCAGCTGACGTGGACTTTTACCCCCTCCATAAATCTTCGTCCGCGAAGCCAAGCCAAAGAAGAAATGTATTCCATTAGAAAAAATTACATATAGTTTAAGAAATAATATTGAAATATTCGAACAAATATGGGAGCCTTACATTAAATACAATAGCGAAAACCTACCGGGGACAATCATTACCTAAGTTGATGGAAGGAGAAGGAAAGAAAAGAATGGACTCAGTAGAATTTCTGGTGTATTTTTGTTGAATGACAACATTGTCTGACTGGTTTAATGTAACCTAGATTGTATACCTTAAATGGATGGGGGCGGGGGTGGGGGGGGGGTGGGTTGGGAGGAGGGAGGTGGGGGGGGAGAAAATGTCACTGTATATGTGTGAAAAGGAAAAAGTGTGCATCATGGCTAATGTGATTTATGGTGTGAAAAATAAAAAAATTAAAAAAAAAGGGCCAAAGGGCCTGTACTGTGTTCTATGTTCATTTCAATAAATTCTTATTCGACTCACCAACACTTTGAGGTTTTTGACAACAGCATCCTTGAAAAATTCTTTGTTGTAGGCAAATATAGTGATAGGAATGTTGCCAATAACCAGAGGCACAATGGAGAAATAAACAGATTTGGCGGAGTTTCCTTCAATAGTCACAACCCTTTTGTTTTGATCATTTGTGGCAGAGCTGCATAGGGCCTCGTGGGATTTCATGTATGTGGTCATCTGGAAAGGAAGGAGACAGCCCAGATTTCACTTATTGTCAGAGTATTATGATGAGCCCAGAGGACCCCAAAACCCAGCAGCAATAGAAATGGTTACTTAAACAAAAGTTACTTTTAATTTTCTTTAAACATAAAAACAGGATCAAATTTTAACTTGTTACAGTTAACTTAACCCCCTTTTAGTTCTAAGCGCGCCTGTATGTAATGTGTGTACAAGTTCAGAAAAGTTCTTTGATTCACAGTCCAATCTCACCTCGCCCTCCTCCAAGTTCACCGGTATCAGGCAATTCTTATACTGTGCACAGAATGTAACCTTTATGAAACTTCACCAGGCTTTGATACTTGAAAAGTAAATGGTTACCACTCAGGAAGGTTCTTGTCGGTTTTCAGAGAGAGATTTGTTGCTTGTTGGACATACACAAACTGATTCCTTCTGATCAGCCACTTACAGATGATAACCTCTTTCTTTCAGGTCACCGCAGAGTTCCTTTTATATATTTGGATTTCCAGTAAGCATTTGATAAGGTGCCGCACAAGAGACTTCTCAGTAAGTTACAGGAAAGTGGAGTCTGGGGAAATATATTGGCCTGGATTGAAAATTGGTTGTCTGACAGGAGGCAGAAAGTCGGGATAAATGGGAGTTTTTCAGGTTGGCAGAGAGTAGTAAGTGGGGTGCCGCAGGGGTCAGTGTTAGGCTCACAACTCTTCATCATTTACATTGATGACTTGGAGGAGGGGACAAAATGTGGTGTAGCCAAGTTTGCGGATGACACCAAATTGAGTGGAAGAGCAAATTGTAATGAGGATGTGGAGAGTCTGCAGAGGGATATAGTTAAGCTGGATGAGTGGGCAAAGGTCTGGCAGATGGAGTACAATGTTAGTAAGTGTGAGGTTATCCACTTTGGCAAGAAAAATAAAAGAGCTGAATATTATTTAAAGGGTGAAAAACTACAGCATGCTGTTGTGCAGAGGGACTTGGGAGGGCTTGTGCATGAATCGCCAAAAAGTTAGGTTGCAGGTGCAGCAGGTTATTAAGAAGGCAAATGGAATGTTGGCCTTCATCGCTAGAGGAATTAAATTCAGGAGTAGGGAGGTAATGTTGCAACTGTATAAGGTACTGGGGAGACCGCACCTGGAGTACTGTGTCCAGTTCTGGTCTCCATATTTGAGGAAGGATGTACTGGCTTTGGAGGCGGTCCAGAGGAGGTTTACTAGGTTGATCCCTGGGATGAAGGGGTTGACTTATGATGAAAGATTAAATCGTCTAGGATTGTATTCGCTCGAGTTCAGAAGAATGAGAGGAGATCTTATAGAAACATATAGGATTATGAAGGGTATGGATAGGATAGATCTAGGAAGGTTTTTTGAGCTGGCCAGGGAAACTAAAATGAGAGGACACAGTCTCAAGATTCGGGGGAGTAGATTTAGGACAGAGATGAGGAAAAATAGTTTTTCCCAGAGAGTAGTGAATGTTCGGAATTCTCTAACCAGGGAAGTGGTTGAGGCTGCCTCATTAAACATATTTAAAATTCGGTTAGATAAATTTTTACATGATAGAGGAATTAGGGGATATGAGGAGAAGCCAGGTAGGTGGAGTTAGGTCATAAATTAGATCAGCCATGATCGTATTGAATGGCGGAGCAGGCTCGATGGGCCATTTTTGGCTTATTCCTGTTCCTACTTCCTATGTTCCTATGTTCCTATTTATCTCCTTTAAAACTTATCTACATACAAGATCAAATATAACATAATCCGTCACAGTACATACACGACATCACTTACTTCCCTGAGATTCTTTTTCTTGCAGGCGTGGCAGAATTACTATTAATTGGTAGTGCAAAAAATAAATTGGACACAGCATAAACATGCAAACAATCAAAAGAACTCTCTCCCTCTCTTTAGTTTGAGAATTGTGTATCATGGAATTATAGATCGCTTTAACAAAGAGCAGAACAGCATAGGACAGGCCCTTTGGCCCACGTGCCTGTGCCAAAGGTGATGACCCAATTAAACTAACTCTTGGCAGCTTGCACCTGACATATCTCCCTCCACCCCTGCATCTCTCCGGAAGCCTCTACCATCGTACCTGTTTCTGTTGGCAGCCCCTTTCAGGTACCCACCACCCTCTGTTATATAAAATCATGCCGCACTCATTTCCTTTCACCTTGCCTCCCCCCCCCCCCCCACCACCTTATTTAAAGGCATATCCTCCAGGTTTTTTTAACCCTGAGAAAAAGATCTGAATATTGATCCATTCATCGTTTTCTGAACCCATCAAGTCTCCCTTCAGCCTCCTGAGAAAACAACCCACGCTTATCCAACCTCTTCACAGTTCAAGCCTTGGTGGCTGCTCATGTGACTGGCTCAGGTTTCTATTCAGGTCATTTGATTGGCAGCCGGCCAGGTGGAGTCAGCCCCTTAGGTGGCCTATTCCAGTCGGTTGATTGACAGACAGCCAAGTGGTCTTCCTGCAGGTGCAGAAAGTGCCCCCTGCAGTAGGCTGGCAGTTGTATCACCACAACACCGACTTTCAGGTTGTCACACCGTGGCGGTGCCGGAGAGGTGCAGGGGATGGAGGGAGATATGTCAGGTGCAAGCGAGGTTCCTCTTACCTCAATTTTTTCATCCAGATAGTTGTACAAGATCGCCCTCACTTCCAATTGTTCATTTCTTTTGACAGAGTAGGGAAGACGGAGAGATAGGAACACTCTTTGGAAAACTTTCAGTGGTTTAGGTTTGGCCACACAGAATCCTTTGAAGTAAAACAAAGAACAAACAGAAGGTGTCAAAAATTACAGGGGAAGGGAAAGATCATTAAAATAATGTTCCAATGGGCGTTCGTGAGGAGTAAAAGCGACATTAGCATTTCAGATGTAATCTTGGCAAGACTCCATAAGACCACATTTAGGGTTAGGTATAGGAGAAGAATTAGGCCATTCCTCCCATTGAATCGCCCTACGGTCGGTGCTGGAGGTCAGGATCAGAGGGGCAGAGGGACTTGGGCTCCTCGTGCAAAATTCCCTGAGGATGCTACCTACGTGACGTGTGGCATTTGCACGGTCTCCTTATGGCCGTGCGAGTTTCCCTCTCAGCTCCCCTCCCCAACTCCCCAGGTGCTCCAGCTTTCCTCCCACAACTTGAAGACATGCGGGCACGGCGGGTAAATCGCCCCCTTTCCAACCTAGTGCGGTGGGTGAGGGGTAGAATTGGTGGGAGGGGACATTCAATGGGAAGGATAAAATGGGTTCAGTGCAAAGGGGCAGCAGTGGCTCGGTGGGCCGAAGGGCCTGCTTTCTTGGTGTGTGAATCCATACGGAGATGAAGAAGTGAAAGGATGGGTCAGAAAGTTTGTGGACAATATGAAAGTTGGAGAAGTTGTGGATCGACCTGAAGGTTGTCGTAGGTTACATAGACAGGATGGAGCATTGGGCAGAGAAGTGGCAGATCGAATTCAACCCGGATGAGGTGATGCATTTTGAAAGGTCAAACCAGAAGACTGAGTACAGAGTTAATGGTCAGATACTTAATAGAGTGAACAGAGGGAGCTCGGGGTCCAAATTCATACCATATAACCATAAAACAGTTTACAGTGCAGAAACAGGCCATATCGGCCCTTCGAGTCCGCGCCAGTTCACTTGAACAACTCCATTAGTTCCCCCCTCCCACTCTCCACCCATAACCCTCCAATCCCCTCACATCCATGTAGACATCCAACCTTCTCTTAAATGACAGTAGGGATCCTCCTGCAACTATCTCCTCTGGAAGATTATTCCATTCTGCCACCCCTCTCTGAGTGAAGCATCCTCTAATATTTCTCCTGAAGTTTTGCTCCCTTACCCTTAACTTATGCCCTCTTGTTCCAACCTCCCCTTCCCTCAGGGGAAATAGTCTACTCACGTCTAGTCTGTTTATTCCCTTCATAATTTTAAATACCTCTATCAAATCCCCTCTCAACAGTCTACATTCCAATGAATAAAGTTCCAGTCTCCTTAATCTCTCCCTGTAATCCAGATGCTGTAAGCCAGGCAACATCCTTGTAAACCTTCTCTACACCCTCTCCACCTTATCTATATCCTTTCTATAATTTGGAGACCAGAACTGAGCACAGTACTCCAATCCTGGCCTCACCAATGCCCTAAACAGTCGCAGCATCACTTCCCAGCTCCTATACTCTATGCTATGATTTATGAAGGCCAGCATACCATATGCCTTCTTAACCAGCCTGTCTACATGGGAATCCACCTTCAAGGAACTCAGTACCATAATTCCAAGATCCCTCTGTTCCTCTGCATTCCTCAAAGCCCTCCCCTTAACTGCATATGTCCTATTTTGGTTATTTTTTCAAAAATGCAGCACCTCGCACTTGCTTACATTAAATTCCATCTGCCATCTTTCAGCCCTCTTTTCCAAACAAACCAAATCCTTCTGTAATCCAAGAAAACCTTCCTCACTATCCACCACACCCGCTAATTTCATATCGTCTGCATATTTGCTTACCCAGTTAACACCCCCCATCCAAATCATTAATATAATGATAAACAACAGGGGACCCAGCACCGATCCCTGAGGCACACCGCTCGTCACAGGCTTCCATCCTTCATGCAGTTGTCCACCATGACTCTCTGCTGTCTATCTTCCAGCCACCTCTGAACCTATCTCACTATCTCTCTATTAATCCCTAGTGACTGAACCTTCCTTACTAACCTTACATGCTGAACCTTATCAAAAGCCTTACTAAAATCCAAATAGACCGTGTCAATCACCCTACCTTCATCCACTTTTCTTGTCACCTCTTCAAAAAACGCAACAAGATTCATCAAACATGATTTTCCCTTCACAAACCCACACTGGGTGCCCCTGATCAATCCCTGCCTATCCATATATTTGTACATACTATCTCTAAGAATACCCTCCATAACTTTCCCCACCACCGAAGTCAAACTTACTGGCCGATAATTACTTGGCCTGCACCTTGTGCCTTTTTTAAACAATGGAACTACATTTGCAACCTTCTAATCCCACGGCATCACACCCTCTTCCAGTGATCATTGAAAAATCACTGTCAGTGCCCCGCTATTTGCTCCCTGACCCCCCTTAACATCCTGGGAAAAATTCCATCAGGACCAGGAGACTTATCCACCTTTATTGACCCAAGAAACTCCAAAACCCTCTCTTTACTAATCCCTATCATTTCCATAACTAAGCCACTTGCCTCACTTATCTCATATAGCCCAATGTGCCTTTCCCTCATGAATACAGATGAGAAAAAAAATCATTCAATATCTCCCCCATCTCATACGGTTCCTTACATAGTTCACTGGACCCATCATCCAGTGGATCTATTCTATAATTAACCCTCCTTTTACTATTCACATATCTGTAAAAACCCTTAGGATTCACTTTCACCTTATTAGCTATGGACTCCTCATACCTTTTTTTGCCTTTCTAATTTCCCTCTTAAGGTTCTTCCTGCAATCTAAGTAACGACATACATCTCCTCAATCCCCTGTTTCTTATATTTAGCATAGGCCTCCCTCTTGTACCGAACCAACTTCCTAATTTTTCTAGAAAATCACAGCTCCCTTGAACTTTTGTTCTTGCCTTTCGGCCGATCTGGAACATAAAGATCCTGTACTCTCAAAATCTCACCTTTAAATATCCTCCAATTTTCCTCTACATCCTTTCAGAAGAAAGATCAGCCCACACAACTCTCTGCAAATCCTTTCTTCAAATCTGGCCTTCTCCTACTCGAAGACCTTCATCTTCGGACCCGACCTATCCCTTTTCATAATTAAGCTAAAGCTAATGGACCCATGATCACTGGATCCGAAATTCTCTCCAATGCTCACCTCCGTCACCTGCCCTATTTCATTCCCTAACAACGGATCTAAAACTATTGCTGCAAAAAGGAGTTCTGAACACATTGTATAAACTCTAAGTCATCCTGCCCTCTCACTGACTGTGTTTCCCAATCTATGTTTGGAAAATTGAATGCCTATTGCACATCTCACCTATTTCCCTGCACATTTGCTCTTCGAGTTTCCTTTCCCCATTTGGAGGCCTACAATATAGCCCTATAATAGTAACCTCGCCCTTTTTATTTTTTAATTCTACCCACACTGCCTCCTTCTCAGCACTGCTGTAATATCTTCTCTGACAAGTAATGCCACACCTCCCCCTCTTACTCCTCCAATTCTAAAACACCAACATCCTGGAACATTTAACTGCCAGTCACAACCTTCCTTCAACGACGTATCACTCATGGCCACAACATCATAACGCCACCTTTAGCTCATCCACCTTCCTTCCAACACTCCTCGCATTGAAATAAATACATCTCAGAGATCTCCCACATCCTACCTTCTGCCTATCATCCTCTATACCGTTCTCACAATTGCCATAATAGCATCTATTCATTACTTCCTGCCGTTCCATCCCCAAATTATGTGAATATGCCTTTTTCCTTTGCCTACAAACCCTCTCTCCACTGTCCTGCCTAACTTGAACCCCTGTCCCCAACCATGCTAGTTTAAAGCTCCCCTGCCACTTCTATACAAATGCCCCCGCCAGGAGACTGGTCCTTCTGGGATTCAGATGTAACCCATCGTTACAGTAAAGGTCCCATCTTCCCCAAAAAAGGTCCCAGTGGTCCAAGAACTTGAAACCCTGTCTCTTACTCCACCCCTTTAGCCACATATTTAACCCCCACCTGATTCAATTCTTGCCCTCACTGTCACGTGGCACAGGAAGCAATCCAGAGATTACCCCCTTAGTGGTCCTTCTTCTAAGCTCCCTACCCAACTCCCTATATTCATTCTGCAGGACCACTTCCTCCTTCCTTCCATCTCTCAAGTTAAGAAGGCCTATGGGATGCTGGGCTCCATAATAGAGGGGATGAGTTCATGCTGCAACTCTACAAATCTCTGGTCACCTCGTTACAGGATGTGGAAGCTATGGAGAGGGTGCAGAGGAGATGTTCCAGGATGTTGCCTGGATTGGAAAATTAGCCTAATGAGGCAAGATTAGCAGTACTGGAACTCTTTTCTTGAGACCGAAGAAGGTTGAGAGCAGACTTAATAGAGGCCAACCAGATTCTGAGAGGCATAGATAAGGTGGACAGCTCATGGCTTTTTCTCAGGACAGGAGTAACAAACACCAGAGGATCTCTCTCAGGGTGAGTGCCAGAATGAATGTTAGAGGGGGGTATGAGTGTGTTAGAGGGGGTGCACGGTGCAACATTGATAAACACCCTCAGCTAGCGGGGTTGGGGGGTGTGGTGGGGGGGATGAATGCTGGTCCTACCTGCCAATGAACGTTAATATCCCTCCAACGTGGCAGACGACAGCACTGCTTTTATTGCATCAAGCGTCACAAGCCGATACGCTTGGTGCACACTAGCGATGCGGGCAGGGGTGGGTCTGACGGCGTCCAATAGCCACAGCCCTATGGATACCTCACGGATACCTCTCTTGGCACTGACCCCGATGCCCATATGAAGTGAAGGGAGGGAAGTCTAGGGGAAACATCAGGGGTAAATTTTTTTTTTAAACGGAGAGTGGTGGGTGCCTGGAATACCTTTCCAGGGATGGTCGTGGACAACAGGGACATTTAAGACAGGCATGTGGATGCAAGAAAAATTATGAGATAGGAAGAGGTAGATTTTTTAAAAATTTGGTTGGAATATATGGGTCGGCACAGCATTGAGGGCCGAAAGGTCTGTACTGTGCTGTAATGTTCTACTCTCCATGGCATTAGACAAGAAATAAGTGACCATTCCCTAACACTTCTATACATCGAAGACAGGTTGATCTCAATAGTCTGCTGTAAAACTCAGAAAATACAGCACCTTCCAGACTGGTGGTGCCTGACTACATGGACTTCACAGCGCCAGCAGCCTGTCTTTGAATCCCACACTGTCCATGTCTGTGTGGGATTCCTCCGGGTGCTTCGGTTTCCTCCCACCACTCAGTAACGTACCAGAGTTGTCGGTTGTTGGCTGTGAGAAGCACTTCAGGCCATGCCTGCTAATGGCGAATCTGTCTGCCTTATGGCAGACTAAAGTCAATTCCAAAATATGACAGTGTGCTTATTACACAACAATAAAGAAATCTTGAATCTTCATCCCAGCTCCAGCCTTGAAACCATCCACTTTCCAGATCCCTGTAGTACCGGACCCCCTGTCCACAGTCCGGAACCCGTCCTCAGAGGCTGGACCCCTGTCCTCAGCCTGGACTCCAGTCCACAGTCTGGACCCTGTGTCCACAGACCAGACCTTGTGTATGCAGTCTGGACCCCCATCCTCACAGGCTCAGACTCCATCCTCACAGGCTGGACCCCTGATCACAATCCAGACCCCTTGTATGGTCTGGATCCTTGTCCTCTTAGGCTGGACCCCAGACCACAGTCCAGACCCCTGTCCTCACAGTCCAGACCCTGTGTTTGCAGTCTGGATCCCCATCCTCACAGGCTTGGACCCCATCCTCACAGGCTGGACCCCTGACCACAGTTCAGACCCTTGTCCTCACAGTTGGGACCCCCATCCTTGCAGTCCAGATCTCATCCTCGCAGTCTGGACCCCCCATGTCTGCAGTCCAGATCCCCTATCCACAGTCCGCCCTCCCCATCCACAGTTTGGCCACATCCACATGGGCGAGCAAGGCACTGGACCATCAGGATACTTGAACAGCCGGAAGCCTGATTATTGGAATTGTACCGCATTGAGCAGCTGTGACAAGGCCACAGGAGACGGACTCCTGCGTCAAACGAATGAAATGCTTTCGTCATTTCATTAATAAGAACCTGAATTCGTACCTTTGTTGTCAAACATGCCGACAGCTTGAATCTCCCAGGTGGTTATCGAATCAGGAACGGTAACCATCAGGCTAAAAACGAAGAACAGGTTCAAGTTCAAGTTTATTGATACATGTATCAAAGGGCAGTGAAAATATACTTTATGAGCAACACAGTGAGAGCTGGGGCAACAGTGGACCGGTGCAGGGCATGGGGAGGAACCAACCCCCACCAACTCCCGTTGAGAAGCAGAATCGAGAGAGACAACCTTGCAGGAAAGGTGACCACAGCAACAGACCAGTGAGGGGCTCAGCGACCCACACAAGCCATTGTCGACCTGTGATTGAAGGACCTGCACGGTGTGCTGGAGGCAGGTTCGTGGGAACCAGGTATCAGAGCTGGGATTCGAGATTATTTTGTTGTTATGTAATCAAACAGAAAATGTAATATTACGTAAAATTTCGCACCACTTCTCATGATTTTCCACCTCTGCTCCGTGGAGCAACTCATTGTTGTTGCTGATGAGGCCGACGACTGTTGTGCCGTCTGCGAACCTGTTGACACTGTGGGAGCTGGATCTGGCGTGGGTCAGTGGCGTGAACAGGAGTGGGTTGAACACACAGCCCTGTTCCTTGTATCCCCTTCAGCCAGTCTCGACTACAATCCCCTGCAGTCCGCAGCCTGGTGTGAATCCCTTGACCACAGTCGCCAGCAGACCACAGCCTGCGTGGGCTCCACATCTCGAGATGCCAGCACCCCTTACTAGTCTGCCACCGTGGTCACCTTGCCATGGGTTGTCTCCTCAAATGGTGGGGGGGTGGGGAAGGGGGGTGGTTGGTCTCCCTATTTTTGAGATGGTGCTGAGGGCAAGAAGGCCTCAGACACTGAAGGGCTTCCTTATCGAGTCGGAGGTTCGGATCTGGAGCTCGGACGGCCGACGGATTGGACGGGAGTCTGTGTAGCTGCAGACTAGGGCTGGAGACAAATCCATGGACACTCAGTGACCCTGAAGGGACTCTCATTTGCTTCTCTCTCTCTCTTATTGTTAGGGCCACTGGGCAATACTCACGGCGACTCTTTGTTTGCCTTAAGTCGGGGCAGATGTTTATCACATAGATTACGTTTTTATGTATTATTAGGAGTCAATAAAAGGATCGTTGAACCTGACCAGTACATGTACACAGGTGCAGACTTACTAAGTAAGATCAGTTGGGGCAGAGATAAAGCAATGTAATTTCACAAGTCTGATGTTTATTCAGAGAATGACAACCATTTGAAAGAAGCTGTCTGTCAATTGGGCGTGATCTCCTGCTCTGGAACGTTCTGGCAAGTCGGCATTGAAGAGCTAGATTGATGTATAAGGGAGGGAACATGGCTCTGCCTCCTGCTGCGTTGGGAGCGCTGCCGACATATCACAGGACCCATCCCACCCCTGTCCTCTGGCCGCAAATCTCCAGATTCATGTAAAAATGCAAGGCTGGAGAAACCTAGCAGGTCGAACAGTGCACTTTATATGGCAAAGATAAAGACACGTGAGCAGCATTTCATGCTGGAGCCCTTCATCAAGGTTTGGACAAAATCTTTCAATGTCAAAGATTGACAAAACTTAAATGGAAAAATGAAGCAATTAACTACTTAGGAATTAAAATTAGTAGAAATATAAGTAATTTGTTTAAACTCAATTATTTGCCATTATTAAAAAAATTGGATGAGGATTTTAAAAAATGGAAAGATTTACCAATAACATTAATTTGACAAGTGGATTGTATTAAAATGAATATTTTTCCATGAATACAATATTTGTTTCAATCATTGCCCATTCAAATACTAGAATTTTTATTTCGGAACTTGAATAAAATAATACATGAATTCCTTTGGAAAGGTAAGATGTTGAGAATTGGTTTAGAAAAATTAATGTGGAAATTTGATCAGGGTGGACTAAGACGACCAAATTTTAAGAATTATTTTAAAGCAGCTCAATTGAGATTTTTGTCCTCCTGTTATTAATGGGGTGAAAAACCAGCTTGGATTCAAATAGAAATGAATAAAATTGGTGAAACTATTCTGGAGTTAATATTGTATAAATGGAATAGTGAGTCGTTTAAAGGCACTAAAGATTTTTCCATATTGAAACATATTCTAAACACCTGAAAATAGAATTCATATTGAGAGAGGAATTGCAAATGATCAATTACCAAAAATATTGTTAAAACAAAATCAACTTCTTCCTTTTACTTTTGAATGATTCTTTATTTGATCATTGGTATCGTAAAGGAATACAGAGAATAAAAGGATTGCTTTTGGATTTTTTTTTCTTAACCTTTGATCAATTCAAAGATAAATGCAATATACATAATAATAAAATTTTTGCATATTATCAATTAAAAATGTATTTGAAAGAGAGACTGAGAGCAGATCTGAGACTCCCTAAACAAAGCCAATTTGAAAATATGATAACATATTTGTTGTTAAGAAATTTATTACGAATATAAAATTACAAGAGACTGTAAGGAAAACAGATGTATATAAATCAAAAATCCGATGGGAGAAAGATTTAAATGTACAAATTCAGCAGGAGATTTGGACAAATTTATGTTATGAAAGTGTTACGAATACAGTGAATGTTAGATATCAAATGGTTCAATATAATTTCCTTCAGCAATTGTATTATTACTCCACATAGTTAAATGGACAATACTAATTATTCAAATAAGTGTTTTCGATGTGCGAAGAAATAGGGACTTTTTTGCATTCAGTGTGGACTTGTGAAAAAGTGGAAAAGCTTTGGAATGAACTGAGTTTATAATTAGAGCAAATTATGAAGATAAAGATACCAAAGGATCCAAGAATATTTTTACTTGGAGATATTTATGAAAAAGATATAAAATTGAAATTGGACAAATATCAAGAAAATTTTTTAAGTATTGGAATAGCAACTTCAAAGAAATATCTAGTGATATCTCGGAAAGATGATAAAGAAGTGTTATTAAGTAGATGGTATAATGAGATGCGAAATTGTATAGTTTAAGGAATCGAGTTAAAACTTTTTGTAGTATATGGAAACCATATATGGATTTTATGGATATTTTTCTGTCTACCTCTTCTATCTTATCCACTCCTCTTAATCAGTAATTTTTAATAATAATTAATGATCGTCGATGCTAATATTATTGCATATTAAATAGTAGGTGTTTCTTTTCTTACTTTTGGGTGGGAGGGGGATGGGGAGAAAATATATAAAAGTTCTTTTTCTGTATTATTGGCTTTGGATATTTGTTTAATGTTTTATTCGTTGTTTTCCTGCAATGATGCAAACAATTAAATAAATTTTTAAAAAAGGCTTGGATAAAATGTCGGCAGGAGCCTGAACAAAATGGAGAAGAGGAGGGGCAGGGGGTGGAGCACGGGCCCTCAGGCAGGAGGGAATAGGTGGGTAAAGGAAGGAGGGAACAACAGCAAACATGAACAGAGAGGGAAGGGGTGGAGAGATGGAGCAACAGAGGAAGAGGAATGGGGAAGGGAGGAAGAATGGGGAGTGGGCAGCAGAAACTGGAGTCATCAGTGTTAATGCTATCTGGTTGGAGAGTGTCCCGACGGAATATTAGGTTATGCTCCTCTAATTTACAGGCGGCCTTGGTTTGACGGTGGACAGACATGTCAGTGCGGGAGTGGGGAGCAGAATTGAAATGCTTGGCCACTGGGAGATCCTTGTCAGTAAAATGATCTCCCAATCTGCATCCAGTTTCAGGGATGTAGAGGAGCACCAGAAGCAGTAGATGACTCCCAGGGATATTTCACTTGGAAGGAGTGTTTGGGGCCCCGAATGGTGGTGAGGGAGGAGGTGTGGGCACAGGTGCCACACTGCCTGCAGTCACAGGGGGCGATGTCAACGGGGTGATTCGTGGGAAGGGATGAGTGGATGAGGGAGTCATGGAGGGAGCGGTTCCCTATGGAAGGCAAAGTGGGGAGGAGATGTACCCAGTGGTGGGATCATTAGGGTGACAGAAATTGTGGAGGATAATATGTTGGATGCGGAGACAGGTGGGGTGGTAGCTGATGTTAAGGGGCACCCCATTTTTGCTGTGTCTGGGGGCAGAAGAGAGAAGCAGGAAACGGAGATGCAGGTAAAAATCGAGTTGATGGTGATAGAGGGGACATCATGTTTTATGAAGAAGAGGGACATCTCGGATGATCTGGGCTGGAAGGCCTCATCTTGGGAACAGATACGACGGAGACAGAGGAATTGAGAGAAAGGAATAGAATCCTTGCAGGTGACAAGGTGTGAAGAGGTGTAGTCCAGGGGGTTGTGGGAGTTGGAGGTTTGTAAAAAAAATGTCCATGGAAAGCTGCTCTCCCGAGATGGAGACAGCGAGATCAAGAAAGGGGAGAAGGAGATGGACCAGGTGAATTTGAGGTCAGAATGAAAGTTGGCAGCAAAGGAAATGAAGCTAACGACTCACTACAGGGGCATGAGGCAGCCCTGATGTAATCGTCGATTTACCGGAGGAAGGGTTGGGGGGGGGGGGGTGGTCTTGCCTGTGTAGGCTTGCACAAAGTCTACAAACAGGTAGGCATAGCTGGGACTCGCGGCAACTCCTTTGGTTTGAAGGATGTGGGATAAGTCAAAGGAGAAACTATTGAGGGCAAGGAGAAGTTCTGCCAGGCGGAGGGGGACTGGTTAGGTCTCTAGTTAAAAAAGAAAGGAAGAGTTTTGAGACATTCTATACGGGGGATGACGGTGTAAATAGACTGGACATCCATACTGAAAAAGGAGGCAGTGAAGTTCAGGGAATTGGAAGTCATTGAAAGTCATTGAAGAGATGGAGGGCATGTGAGGAATCATGGGTGGAGGTGGGGAGGGCCTGGACCTGGATTCTAAGATAAATCCAGATCTCCTGATCCAAAGTCAGATTCAATCCTGCTTTTATCAGACTCTTGAGCAGACCACTTCTTGGTAAAAGATGATGCCATTATACAGTTTAAACTGGACTTCATCCCAACAACACCCTATACTCTGTGACTCACTGTAACACCGCACCCTGTACTCTGTGACCCTCTGTAACACCCCACCCTGCACCCTGTTTCCCATGGAAATACCACACCCTGCACTCTGTAACTCACTGTAACACCACAACTTGCACTGTGTCCTCTGTTACACTGAACCCTACACTCTGTGTCCCATGGTAACACCCCGCCCTACACTCTGTGACTCACTGTAACACCCCACCCTGCACCCTGTGACTCACTGTAATACCCTACCCTGCACTCTGTAACTCACTGTAACACTGCACCTTGCACTGTGTCCCCTGTTACACTGAACCCTGCACTCTGCGGCCCACTGTAATACCCCACCCTGCACTCTGTGACTCACTGTAACACTACACCATACCCATTACTTTAAATGTCTTTTGATTTAAAAACCCTTCGATATTTTAATTTCCACTGTGAATAGCTTTAATTTCGTGTCTCTTTTATTTTAATTTAATTAGTTTTCGTTACAAGTACCTGTTCAGCTCCAGTGAGTGAGAATTTTGGTGCCGAGTTATATTGTCCCATGTGTTGGACAAAAGTCTCATCATTATTATATAATCATCCTCAATTTCTTTAAACCTCTTCCTATCGTGGGGTCGAGGAACTCTCTGCAAGGTCAGCATTCATTGGCCCATCTGTGACGGGCTTGGGAACGGGGCGAGCTGCATTCCTTCTGGAGAAGGCATGGGTGAAGGGGGACACTCTGCAGCCCTGATGGATCAGCGGTTCATCTCGGAGACGCGTGCACCCATCGAGGCTAGCCGGTTCCCATGACTCCCCCTTCCCCTTTCCTTCCACTGGCCGTGGATGTGAGTGAGGGTGGGGGGGGCGGAGAGGCAGACAGAGAGGAGGAGGTTTGGCGTGACCGTTATGTGTGGACGGAATGAACCATACCTGTTCCTGCCTTTGACAAAGTTACGTTTAGTGATCCAAAGCCAGCTCTGCCAAAAGTCACTGCGAATTCTGATATCTTCAAAATAGTTTTCATACTTATAACCTGTGGCTGAAGGGAAGAATTCATGGCTGAGTTTCAATTCCACATAGGAGCAGAAATAGGGTCTACAATCCATCCCACCATTCAATCAGGAGCGGATCTATTCTCTCACTCAGTCCACGTTGTTTTTAAATTTAGACATACGGCACTGTAAGAAGCTATTTCAGCCCACGTCCCCGTGCCACCCAATTAACTTTCACGCCCCCAGTATGTTTCAAATGGTGTGAGGAGTCACGGGGAGAATGTACAAACTCCTTAGACCAGGCGAGATTCGATCCCTGGTTGCGATCGCTGGTGTCGCGCTAACGGATTCGCCGACCATGCCGCCCACGGAGAGCGGAGGATCGTGTGACCTCTCCGGCAGGAATCAGATTGGTGCTCTGCAATTCGTAAGGGATAGCTTAAGGTGGGGTGTGAGTGGGCAGGGAAGGTTAAGAATCACCGCTCTAGACTGTTATTACTGAAATATATGGCTTGTGAAAAATTGTGATTGGCCCATTTCCTTTGGAGTTCTGAAACTATGCACACAACAAATCAATTAGGTACAATCAAACTTTTTCTTTCCACCCACATCCCACCTTAAACAATCCTTTACTAATCACAGAGCACTGAAGGCATAGGGATGACTTAAGGTGGGATGTGAGTGGAAAGACAAAGGTTGAGAACCACTGGTCAAGTGCATCTGATGCCCTGCTTGACACGCTTTGTTTCTTTAAAGACTTTCATGTATTACCCTAACATAAAAATTTAAGAAATACGAATAGGAGTTGGCCACTTGGCCCATCGAGCCCTGCTACACCAGTGGTTCTCAACCTCTGTCTTTCCACTCACATCTCACCTTAAGTCATCCCTGTGCTATCGGTGCTCTGTGAATGGTAAGGCATTGCTTAAGGTGGGATATGGGTGGAAAGTAAAAGTTTGAATGTACCTAATTGACTTGTTACGTGCACAGTTTTAGAACTTCAAAGGAAATGGGCCAATGACAATTTTTCTCAAGCAAAATATTTCAGTAACAATTGGGTCTGGAGCAGTGATTCTCAACTTTCCCTTCCCACTCACATTCCACCTTAATAATCCCTTACTCATCACAGAGCACCAAAGGGAGAGGGATTATTTAAAGGAGTGGAAAGAAAAAGGTTGAGAACCACGGCACTAGAAGCTGCAAATGTTCCATCCACAAGCAGCTTAGCATTATTCCTCCCTAAATTTGAATTTTAAAACTACGGCCCAAGATTCTGGAAAATCTGGACTGACCCAATCCCATAGCAGTCCGGATTTTTACTGTTCCTTGAAGATTGCACCACAGTGAGGAGGGGTGGTCCAAAAGGTATGGGGTACATTGGCTTTCATCAGTCAAGAGTGTTAATTACATAACACACACTGGTGGGACAAGTGTAAATGACCGTCGGGTTTTAGCGTACATTGATACATGTACGCTGGACAGACGATAGTTTTATAAAAAATAAAAAATAATACATTTCTGCTGAAACACTGCACAAAAATTTTATAGACAGTCATTTTGGTGTCACCCTCTCTGATGAGGTCCGCACCCCCCTAGTGACGCCAGTGATTGTGGTCAGGGGAGGGAGGTTGGTTGAAATGCCTGTTTGCATTCTCTGCAAGTCTGTGGTCGGCATTTTTTTTCAATGTCATAATTGTGCTCACTTCCGTCATGTCCTCTGGCCTCTATCCCCTCCCCTTGTTTGCCCCTCAAGTCCCCCTTAAATATCTACCCCCTTTTCCGGTAAACCCGTGCCCCTCCAGTTCAAGCCTCATCTACCCTCAGAAACCACACAATGAGCCTTCACTGCATCCCCTGATGATATGATCAACAAGGTGACCACCCCCACCCCACCCCTCAGCCTCCTGCACTCCGGGGAACAAAACCAGGCCTGTCCAAGATCTTTGGACAAAAAAATTCCTCCACTCTTGGAATCTTCCTGGAAGAACCTGCTCTTGCACTCCTTCCACAATGGAGCGATAGCTTGGCAGTTAAGCCAACTCTATTGCAGCGGTAGCGACCCATGTTCGAATCTGACGCTGGCTATAAGGGGTTTGTGCGCTCCCCGGTGTCTGCATGAGTTTCCTCTGGGTGTTCTGGTTTCCTCCCACCCTCCAAAAACATTTGGGGTCGTTAGGTCAATTGGGTGCATTTCGGCAGAGGGGTTTCATGAGCCAGAAGGGTCTGATACCGTGTTATATCGTTAAACATTTAAAAAAATTAAAACTTATAGAATGGGGTTTGTAGGTTAATTAGTATTTGGGCAGTGAAGCTCATGGCTGGAAGGGCCTGATACCCTGGTGTATGTCTATAACTCACAGTACTCTTATCTATTCACTACAACCCCTGCAGTACTGGTCCCAGTCAGTACAACCCCCACAGTACTGGTCCCAATGACCACAACCCCCACGGTATTGGTCCCAGTGATCACAGCCCCCATAGTATTGGTCCAAATGACCATAGCTCCCACAGTTCTGGTCCAAATGACTACAATGGCCATTCCATATGACCATGGCAGAATATAGCACAGAAACAGGCCCTTCAGCCCTTCTAATTTGTGCCAAACTATTATTCACCCTCGTTCCTACTGACCTTCCCCCCCTGACTGTTGCCTCCATTCTGAAGCCCCCCCCAATCATGTACCTGTCCAAAGTCCTCTTAAAAATTAAAATTGAACCCGCATTCACCACCTCAGCTGGCAGTTTGTTCCACACTCCCATCGTTCCCTGAATGAAGAAGTTTACCCTGTACCTTTCCCCTTTCACCTTTAGCCTGTGCCCTTTGGTTGTATCTCAGCTACCCTCAGTGGAAAAAGCCGATCTACATTTACTCTGTCAATCCTCCTCATAATGTTTAATACCTCGATCAAATCTCCCCACATTCCTCTACACTCCATGGAATAAAGCCCTAACCTGTTTAACCTTTCCCTGTAACTCGGTTCCTGAAGTCTGGGCAACATCCTAGTAAATCTCTGCCCTCTTTCTATCATATTGATATGTTTCCTGTAGTTCGGTGACTAAAACTGCACACAATACTCCAAATTTGGTCTCACCAATGTCTTGTACAACTTCACCATAATGTCCCAACTCCTATACTTAATATTTTGATTTATGAAGGCCAATATGCCAAAAGTTCTTTTCAACCCTATCCACCTGTGATGCCACTTTCAGGAAATTATGTCTCTATTCCCAAATCCCTCTTTTCGTAATGAGGACCTGATTGATTACTTGAGACTCTGAGCAGGCCAGCGGACCTGACCCCTCCCTCCAGTGGGAAGACCCCAAAGACCGAAGCCCCTGTCCCTTTGAGCTCACCCAGCCCCTACCCCATCCCGCACTTACATCTGGCCACCCCGTCCGGCATGTAGGTCTGGTTCCTCCTCAGCTCCAACGCGTACTGGCAGCAGTCGAGGAACACCTTGCGACACTCGTCTTCCTGCACTCTCTCCGCCCGCTCCTCACAGCTCTTCTTCATGGGGATCAGGGTCATGCCATCTTTGCAACACTTGGACATGGCTTTGTCGGTGTAGAGGTCCACTGAGGTGCAAACACAGTCACGTTGGAGGTTGGACAAAGGGGGGGGGGGAGGCAATCCGCGACTGGTTCGACCGGTTCCCCCAATGTGGATGGTGCGTTATTATGTGTGTAAATAAGAACTACATTTCCCAGCATGCAATGTGCAAAGTTGGCCGGACACTGGAAACGCCATATGTCAGCCAGTGGTCAGTTGGAAATAGGTTAAAACACAAGGGAAATAAAAGTCGGTTAAGTGTTACACCCACGTAAAGTCATTCTTCTTGAAAGAACAAGCATAACAGATGGCATCCGACAGGGCTGGCAACGCATTACCTGAAGAAAGCAAGGAAAAGATTTGACAGCATAACCAGATGGTCAAGCCTCTATTCTTTGTGACACTGGCGCCTCGCTGCGGACCTCTAAATCTCTATCCCGTGAAGTCTGAAGGAACACACTGAGGAACTTAGTGGGCCAGGGAGCTTGTATGGAAAGTAGTAGGTGGCCGACTATCTCATGGGGTCCAAGTCCATACATCCCTCAAGTATGCCACACAGGTTGATAGGAGAGTTAAGAAGGCCTATGGGATGCTGGGCTTCATTATTTGGGGGATTGAGTTCAGGGGTAGAGAGGTCGTGTTGCAACTTTACAAATCTCTAAGACTGCACTTAGAGAATTGTATTCAGTTCTGGTCACCTCATTATAGGAAGGATGTGGAAGCTATGGAGAAGGTGCAGAGGAGATTGACCAGGATGTTGACTAGATTGAGAAAGAAGTCTTATGAGGCCGGGTTACTTTTCTCTTGGGAGGGTAGAAGAATGAGAGGAGACTTGATAGAGGTCTACAAGATTATGAGAGGCATAGATAGGGTGGATAGACAGCGCCTGTTTCCCAGGGTGGGAATGGCGAGCACCAGTGAAGTGAGGGAAGTTTAGGGGAGACATCAGGGGTATGTTTTCTTTTACCCCTGGAATGCCTTACCAGGGGTGGTAGTGGAGGGTGAAACATTGGGGACATTTAAGACAGGCACATGGATGGAATAAAAATATAAGGTTACAGGGTAGGGAGGGTTTAGTACTGAAGGAATATATGAGGTAGCACACAAGGCTGAAGGGCCTGTACTATGTTCGATCTTCACAGACACTGCTTTTGAGTTTCTCCAGTGTTTGCGAACCTCATGAGGTTGGATGGAGGCACTACAACGTATCTACTTTCCCAGGGGTCTGACGAGGTTTGGCATGCTCTATCCATCGTTGGCAGGTGAACGCTGACAACTATACTGGCTGGTTACATGGCTGGTTCAGAAACCAGGAGCTCCAACCTCCTGACCATTCCGCACATCTAAGAAAGCAGCTGATGTCACAAAGGACCCCCACCCCACCCATCCCCCATCACCCAGGTGCAAAAAAGAAGCTGGGGTTGAGTGCTACGCTCCAATATGCTGGAGAAAATCAGTAGGTCATGCCGCGTCTACAGGAAATAAAGGGTAACCAGCATTTCAGGAAGTGGGGGGGTGTGGTTGGACCCTATGTCAGGATGGCAGGCAGGCATCTGAATAAAAAAGTTGTGGGGGGAGAAGAGGGAAGAGGTAACAGGCAAAAGGTGGGAGGGCAGAAGAGAAATAAAGGCCGAGCAGTGATAGAGGGAGGGGGTGGCTCTCTGAATGGAGAGGAAAGGGCTGGGGAGAGCGAGGCTCTGAGGAGGGGGGTTTAGCGGAAACTGGAGAAGTTGCTGTTAATGCCGTCTGGTTGGAGGGAGTGTTGTTCCTCCAATTTGCAGGTGGTCTCAATTTGGCAGTGCATGAGGCCATGTCGGTGTGGGAATGATGTGTAGAATTAAAATAGGTGGCCACTGGGAGGTAAAACCACAAGTTGGAGAAATTCAACAGGTCCGGAAGTGTCTTTTAAAATACATAGCCAACCTTTCGGGTTTGAGCCCTTCATCAAGGTGTGGTAAAATGTCAGCAGGTATCCGAATATGAGGGTACAGTGGGGAGGGAGGTATGGTTGCAAAGGCAGGAGGGGATGGGTGGAGAAGGGAGGGAGGAACAGCAGCGAACGAGGGGAGGAGGGGTGGCTGGGTGGAGTAGAGAGGGCAGGGGTGGAGAGCTGGCGGGATAAGGAAGATCAGGCGAGCAGAAACCAGAAAGGTTGACCTTAATGCCAGCCGGCTGGAGGGTACCCCATTGCTGCAGCGGGCAGAGCCAAGGTGCTCAACAAAGTGGGCTGCGCCCAGTCTCGCCTTAAGCAATCCCTTACTAATCATAGAGCACCAATGGCATAGGGATTACTTAAAGTGGGATGTGAGTGGAAAGAAAAAGGATGAGAACCACTGCTCTATGTTAAGTTATAATGAGGTTTGTTATAATATTATTTAACTGATTTTTATGTATAATAATTTTAACAAACAATCACATTTAACAATTAGGGATGAAATTTAAAATTTGTCGTATTGCATATTTAATGAAATGCTATGCTGTGCTATGTTAATTACTTTTTAATTGATTATTATGTTAAACTCAATAAAAATATTTTAAAAAGAAAGGAAATTGTGGAAGATGAGGTTTTGGATGTGGAGGCCATGGGGTGGTAGGCGAGGACAAGGAGAATCCTATCTCTGTCACATCCTGGGCCAGGGCATATGCGTGGGAAATAGAGGATGATGCTGTGCAGGCTTACGGAACTCAGCACAACCTCATGGGCTGAAGGGCCTGTACTGTGCTGTAATGTTCTGCCATCTGTGACATGACAATAAACCTTGTGTTGCCCAGGAACATTAACAATTTCTGAAGTGAGAAGCTGGCCCTTTTCCGAATTGTGAGGAGGTCACATGTCAGCAGGGGAACACTTCTGATGAACCAATAAGCTCTCTTTCTCCACAGATGTTGTCTGACCTGCTAAGTGTTTGGTTTTTAATTTAGAATTCTGTTTTTTTTTGCTGGTCGTCTGGTGGGACATATAATGAGCAGTTATGAGACTCCGCATTTAAGAAAGGATGGGGTGGGTTCAGAGGAGGTTCACCAGGATGTTTCTGGGGATGAAAAGGTTATCATATGAAGAGGGTTTGATGACTCTTGGCCTGTACGATGGAATTTAGGAGAATGAGGGATGATTTCATTGAAATACTTCGAATGTTGAAAGGCGTGGACGGAGTGGATATAGAAAGGTTGTTCCCCATGATGGGAGAGTCTGGGACAAGAGGGAACAACGTCGGGATTGAAGAGCGTCTGCTTGGAACAGGGATGTGGAGAGATTTCTTCAGCCAGAGGGTGGTGAATCTGTGGAATTTGTGGCCAGAGGCGATAGTGGAGGTTGGGTCACTGGGTGTATTTAAGACAGAGATTCTTAATTGGTCAGGGCATCAAAGGTTATGGGGAGAAGGCCGGGCACTGGGGCTGAGTGGGGAAATGGATCAGCTCATGATTGAATGGTGGGGCAGACTCAATGGGCTGAATGATCTTCCTCTGCTCCAATATTTTATGGTCTAAACGATTTTGTGTGGTCTACGATTTAGAAGGATGAAAAGGGATCTTATAGAAACATAAAATTATGGAAGTGACAGATTGAGCGCTGAATTAATGGAGTTATCTGCCCAAGGAAACAGTAGAAGATACCTCATTAAAAGTAACTAAGACAGTTAGATTTTTTGGATAGGCGTGGAATTAAGGTTTACACGGGAAAGGCAGGTAGCTGGAACTGAGTCCACAACCAGGTCAGCCATGATCTCGGGTGGTATTGATTAACATGGCAGTTAACACGACACTGCCACAGCGCAAATGGCCGGGGTTTGAATCCCATGTGTGTGTTCTCCCCATGCCAGCATGGGTTTTCCCTGGGGTGGGGGGGGAACGGTTTCCTCCCACCCTCCAAAAATGTACGGGCTCAGTAGGATTATTGGGTGCACTGGGGCAGCATGTTCTTTGTGGGCTGGAAGGGCCCGAAACCGTGGTGCCGCTTTAAAATAAAAATAAAAATTAAAGGGAATAGCAGAACAGGCTCAATGGGCCATATGGCTAACCCCTGCTGATCTTTTCACCATAGAAACAAAGATTCTCACTTCTTTCTTACATTTTTGCTTGAACTGAGTTCTGAGCTCAAGTGATCGTTTCATCCTCTTCTTGTCGGTATTGCAGGAGTAACCTGTCACAAGATATCATTGGTTAGTTCCAGAGCTGATCCGAATAGCGGGCGTCCCCACTTATCCTGCTCCCAGTATGCACCATCGTTTCCCAAGCATTTAGCCACAGCCCCAGCCTTTGAGATGGCCACATGTCCAGCCAGTTGTGAATGATCTATTATTCACCGTTTTCTTGACGTACACTGAAAACGGTGAGGCACTGAGGAGTGCGGTAGAACAGGTGGATCTGGGATTCTCTGAAAGCGGCGTCACAGGTGGATAGGATCGTAAAGGGAACTTTTGGCACATTGGCCTTCATTAATCAAAGTATTGAGTATAGGAATCGGATATTTACATTAAACATTTGGTGAGGCCAAATTTAGAATATTGTGTGCAGTTTTGGTTACCTAACTACAGGAATGATATTAATCAAATTCAAAGAGTGGAGAGATTGTCAGGATGTTGCCCGGATTTGAGGAACTGAGTTACAAGGAAAGGTTAAACCAGTTAGGACTTTATTCCTTGGAGCAGAGAAGAAATGAGGGGAGATTTGATAGAGCAGAGATTCTCGACCATTTTCTTTCTGCTCACAGACCACTTGAAGTAATCTCTCTGCCATTGGTGCTCTGTGATTAGTAAGGGCTTGCTTAAGGTGGTCCATGAGTGGGAAGGGAAGTTTGAAAACCACTGCTCTTGTCCCAATTGTTACTGAAGTATTTGGCTTGAAAGAAATTGTCAATGGCCCATTTCCTTTGGAGTTCTGAAACTGTGCACATAATGAGTCAATGAGGGACAATTAAAACAGTGGTTTTCAAACATTTTCTTTCCACTCACATCCCACCTTAAGCAATCCCTTACAAATCACAGAGCACTGATGGCAGAGGGATTACTTAAAGTGGGATGCAAATGGTAAGGAAAAAGGTCGAGAACCACTGAAAATTTTAAACAGTGAAAGACGATGTTGTGTGACCCAGGAGGGCTTGTGCACAAATTGGCAAAGATGGTTTGCAGGTGCAGCAGGTGATCAAGAAGGCAAATGGAACGCTGGCCATCCTTGCTGGAGGGATGGAATTTAGGAGCAGGGAAGTTCTGCTGCATCTGTACAAGGTCCCAGTGAGGCCGCACCTGGGGAAATGCATGCAGTTCTGGCCTCCTGACTTGAGGAAGGATGCTCTGGCTTTGGAGGCAGTGCGGAGGAGGTTCACCAGGATGATTCAGGACATGAGAGGGTTAGTCTGCGAGGAGTGGTGGGACAGGGGTTCTTATGGAGACAAATAAAATTATGAAAGGAATAGATATGATAGAAACAGGGAGTTATTTCCACTGGCAGGTGAGACTAGAATAGGGGACAAGATTCATGGGGAGTAGATTTAGATGAGAAGGAACTGCTTCTCCCAGAGGGGAGTGGATCTGTGGAATTCTCTGCCCAAGGAACCGATGGAAGGTGCCTCACTGCAGGCATTTAAGATGGATTTTTGCATGGTGTGGGAATTAAGGGCGGCTAGGTAGAACTGAATCTACAGCCAGATCAGCCATGATCTTTCTGAATCCACAGCCAACTCCTGCCCCCACCCCCATTTACAAATGCTTTTAATGTCAGGTGCTCAGCTTACCCTCTCGAAACTTCGAGATCCCAATGCTAGAAATAAATGCCAGGCCGGCGTCTGCCAAAACTTGGGCGCTATCTGCACCCCCTCCAAAGCCGCAGCCAAGATCGTAGGAGTTCATCTCTTCGAAGACCTGTGTGAACACACATGGCAAATCCAGGGGGGGGGAAGGAAGGTGCAGTTCCGCTGAGATTCTTGAAACCTGAATATTTTGAGTGGCCACTGAAGGACGCTCAAGGCTCAGTTTTGTCAGTCAGGTAAGCAGGTCCTTCATCCCGCCAAACTCGTGCTGACCCTCAGCCACCCATAAAGCCCATATTCATTCTCCCCACATTCCTCTCGACTCCCTCCCCTCGATTCTACCTCTCGTCAGCACATCGGGAATTAACCCATCGCACCTCTTCGGGAAACCAGAGCATCTGAGTGGGGGGGGAGGGGGAAGGGGGACTGATGTATTCACAGGGAGAGCATGAGAACTCCACACAATCAGCTCCGGGGGTGGAGGTGGAACCTGGGGCTCTGGCATTGCGAGGCAGGAACTCGGTTCGATGAGCTGCAAATCGGCTGAAAATATTTTAAGTCTCTCCCCTCTGTTGCTACCCCTCTGGCTCTTCCCAAAAGCTCCCCAGCCCCTTGCTCTCTCCATTCAGAGAGATACCCCCCCTCCCACCAGTCTCCAGCTATGACCTCTTACCTGTCAGCTTGTGCTCCTCCCCTGACCCTTCCCCCCTCCTCTCCTCCCCCCACCTGCTTCTTGCTTGTACCTTGACGAAGGGCCCAGACAGGAAACATTGGCCACCCTTTACTCCCTCTCGACTCAGCGTGACCTTCTGATTTCCTCCTGTGGTGATATGTAATTACACCACTAGATCACCAGGGGTCATCCTGGTGACCTTGTATATAAAGCAGTCCAGTACTAGTCTAGCCTTCCAGGTTTGTCTTGCAGAGAGACAAGACCTCTTAGTGTACATATTAGTTTATTAAACCTGTCTTATACTCGCACTGCTGGTGTGGTTATTGTCAGTACACCTCCAGCACGTTTGGGCTTTGCATGGGGGAGGGGCATGGTTGGCGCAGCAGTTACCGCAACGCCTTTACAGCGCTAGCGATCGGGACGGGGATCGAATCCTGTGCTGTCTGTAAGGAGTGTGTACATTCTCCCCGTGTCTGCGTGGGTTTTCCCCATGGACTCCGGTTTTCCTCCCACCATTCAAAACGTACCGGGGTTTGTAGGTTAATGGGGTGTAAATTGGGCGGCATGGACTCGAAGGCCAAAATGGCCTGTTACCGTGCTGCTTGTCTGCTGTGGGCCTGATTTACACCCCATTAACTTACACCCCCACCCCCCCACCAGTACGTTTCAGATGGCGGGAGGAAACTGGGGTCCTCCCTGGGGAAAATCCATGCAAGACATGGGGAGAACGTGAAAACTCCTTATGGACAGTGTGGGATTCGAACCCCGGTCCTGATCGCTGGTGCCAATATCAGGAGGTAATAGGTGGATAAGGGAGAGAGAGCACAGCAGCAAACAGGGAGGGGGGGGTGAATGTCTCTGTGAATGGAAAGGGAGGGGGTAGAGAGCCAGAGCAAAGGCGTGTAACAGCTAGCAATAGGCATTGAACCAGAAAGCATTTAATTTTAAAGCACTAATTTTATTTCTAACTTTTAAACTATCCTCAACACTAAATCTATCCCCAACTCTGTGTGTGTGTGTGTGTGTGTGTGTGTGTGTGTGTGTGTGTGTGTGTGTGTGTGTGTGTGTGTGCGTGTGTGTGTGTGTGTGTGTGTGTGTGTGTGTGTGTGTGTGAATGATGTACCCAGACCATTACTTCAAAGTTCAGTCTTTCAAATTCATTCAAATTCAATGCCCTCCACTGTTAGTCACAATCAAAATGAAGCCCTTTGCTTCCCAAAGAAACCCTCCTGGCACAGGGTCAATCCCCCAAAAAGGCCCAATCATTCACAGAGCACACTTTGCTCTGAATTCCACAAAAAATGGCTGGTCACAAGAGCAGCTTCAACAAGTTGTTTTCTCTCCAGTGGCCAGAATAGTTCTCCCTTTGCAGAATTACAGTGTCTTTTATAAATATATCGATTTCTGGAATAGATGGGTGACAAACCTTAACTTATTTCTTCCAATGCATTGAATTGTTGCTGGGAAACTTGTGTTGTGTTTGTGTGAAATGTTATATGTTAACTGTGACCACTCAGTCCCTCCTGTCTATATTATCCTTTACACACACACAGAGAGAGAGAGAGAGAGAGAGAGAGAGAGAAGAATAAGATACGCCCCACCCCCAGAGTCACTGAGTGTCCGTGGATTTTCCTCCAGCACTCCCGCGGCCACACAGAGTCCGGTCCAAACCATTGGCTCCAGATCCGAGTCTCCAACACGATCAGGAAGCCCTCGGCGCCCTCCCCCATCCCAGTTCCGATACCTGGCACTCTCGAGCTGGCCTGGTGCGAGTCCCTCACCTGCAGTCTCCAGTGTCCCCCCCTTGCCTCGAGCCATTAACAGCCTGTGTGCTTTTCAGCCGCTGAGCTGCCACACTGGCCGTGGTCACCGCCCTGCGGGTCGTCTCCCTCCTCCAACGGGGAGGTGGGCTCCTTGTTTTCCCCAGTGCCCCACACCAGCCCTCCGCTTCCCTGGAGTTTGCAATATCTCATGGCTGCTGCCGTACATCGGCGCCGCGAGCTTGGGCGCAGACCCCGCGGTTGCAGGATTTTGTCAGGTATATATAGTGAGATGATGATGACCCAGTCTCACATTATGGTATCATCTTGTAATAGGAACATTTCCCATCTCCCATTGATGGGACATTTTAAATTGCTGCCACAATTCTCCCACACTGGGCCTTACCTTGCTGGGCGTGAGCTTATTTTTGTTGTTCAGGATGTAGACGGCACTGTCCACTGCTGCCAGCGTCACTATTCCCGTGTCTTCTATATCAATATCCAGTGATGTGGAGCGCCCTGGTAGAACTATTTGCTTCGCGACATCGATTGTAATCTACATTGAACAACAGGATTGGAGATTCTAAGGCTTTGTGGAAGTTGGAACATGGAACATTTCGGCACAGTACAGGCCCTTCAGCCGACCTATGTAAACCTACTCCTCGGATTCCTTCCTTCAGATTTATTGTAAGGGTGGCACTTTTGGCATATTGGTTAGCGTGACGCCTTTACAGCACCAGCGATCGGGACCGACTCAATCCTGCGCTCTCTGTACGTTCTCTCCCCGTTTCTGTGTGGGTTTTTTCCCACCCTTCAAAAATGTACTGCGGGGGGGGTGTAGGTTAATGGGGGGTAAAATTGGGCAGCATGGACTTGTGGGCCAAAATGGCCTGGTACCATGATACACGACATCACATACAACCCTGAGATTTCTTTCTCCTGAGGGCGTGGCAGAATTATCCCTCATTGGTAGTGCAAAAAATAAACTGCACTCAACTTACACGCATACACAAATAAAGAAATGTCAACAACCTGATTATGCAATGCAGGGAGAGCGAAGAAAAACCAATAAAGTGCACACGTCAGAGTCCTTCAATGAAGGACTGATTGAGTTTGTCATTGAGGAGTTTGATGGTGGAAGGGGGAGAAACTGTTCCCGAACTGGGTGGGCGCGAGTCCTGTGGCCCCTAGGCCTCTCTCCTGATGGCAGCAGCGAGAACAGAGCGTGCACTGGGTGGTGGGAGTCCTTGATGATCACTGCTGCTCTCTGACGGCAGTGTTCCCATAGGTGTCCTCGATAGTGGGGTTGACACCCATAACCCTCCATCTTTCTTCCATCTGTGTGCCTGTTCTAAGAATCTTTTAAATGCCCCTATTGTTCCAGCCACCACCCCTGGTAATGCATTCCAGGCATCTGCCACTCTCTGTGTAAAATAAATTACCCCTGATGTCTCCCCTAAACTTTCCTCAATCAAACTTCTCAACAATAAACTTAATCAGGCACTCATTTAAGGACTCTCTGTATTGCAGTTTGTTTACATTTCTTTTATCTGTTTACATGTGTACAGTTTTTTTTACGCTACCAATTAGTGGTAATTCTGCCACGCCCACAGGAAAAGGAATCTCAGGGTTGTAAATGATGCCTTGCACGTCCTCTGACGATAAATCTGAAATCTGAATTCAAACATTTTAGTCCATCGGCCCCTTTCACGGACTCCTTGATCCCTAATCGACCCCCAGGCATGGAAACCACCTCGCTCCAGTGACATTCTTTGTATGTCAAGGGGGGCTGGTGGGACAGGCTGGGGAGGGATGGGGTGGGGTGGGAGATGGCGCTGGCCAGGGGGCCACCCCCTCAACCTCTAACATGCAAGGAACACACACCCCTTTCTTCCCCACTCCGTCCGCCTTCCTTCGCCCTCCCGCTTCCTCTCAACTTGTCAAGGGGCCAAAGCCAAATACAACATGGTGGCCACCAAGGCCCGCCATAGGCGCTACTTGCCATAGATATGCTCCTGCTCTCCACCACAAAAGTCTAATGACACTGTCCCCTCAGCATTCATTGTCCTCCCCCCAGGCATTTATTGACCCATTGAATAGTCCCCTTGACCGTCCCAGGGGTCACAATCGACCCCTTTGAAGATGCTTGCCTTAAACAAACAGGCTCTGATGTTTGCTACTGTCGCCCTGGGGTAATGGCGTGGGCTGTCCACCCTATCCATGCACCTCATCATCTAGTAGACCTCCGGGGGAGGAAACCAGAGCACGTAGGGTGAAACCCAGGTGGTCACCGAGGTAAACTCCACCTAGACTGCAAGTTTGGATGCAGGGATTGAACCCTTGTCTCTCAAGTCCTGAGGTCTGGCCTCTACCTGTTGCGCCACTGTGGCGCCATCTTGCTCAGCTTGACGGAAAAACCAGGGGGAAAATGTCCCTGGAATGAAATATTCCCAGAAGAAAGAGGAGCAGGAGTTGGCCATCCAGCCCCATCGGGCCTGTCCCACCTCTCAATAAGGCCAGGGCTGATTGGGCCGTGGACTCAGCTCCCCCAAACCCACACGCTCCTCAGAGTTCAAGAACCAGGAAATAATGTGGCAGCTCTGTAAGAGTATTGCATTCAGTCCTGGCCGCCTCATTGCAGAAAGGATGAGGGTGCAGAGGAGATTCACCAGGGTGTGGTCTGGATTGGCATGGGTACTGCTTAAAAGTGGATGTTGGATATTCAATGGCAGAAATTATACATGGCACCATGCTGAAGCTGCCCAGTGAATTTGTGAACCCACGTCCAGGGCAGTGCTCTATGATCTGGTGAGTTATGTTGACCAAGAAAGCATGAGGTTCCTCAGACCAACACCAACCCATGGCATGCGTCACCTGCAGTGTATGTGCCAGATGATTCAAAACACTGCACGCATGCGTTCCTTCGCCGTGCCATTCCAAGTGTACACTGCCCATCCTGCACTATCGTATGAGGTCAAGTCAGACTGTCAGCCCTTCAGACAAATCCAATCAGTCACCTCCTTGCATAGCTCGGAGAATGGGGAGGGGGGGCTATCACAGTTGTGCACTTACCTGCGTCGGGAGCGGTGCTGGGTCACCGCTGACGACGTATCCAGGGAGACGCGTGGGTGGAGCAAACTGGCCGGTTACATCACTGCCTAGCATGGAGGTGACACAGGACAGGGGAAGGCTCCAGAGAGTTGTGAACTCGGCCTTCACCAGCACGGAGCACCAGGCTCGAAGGTGTCAACGTGAGGCGGTGCCTTAAGAAAGCAGCCTCTATCCTCAAAGACCATCCCCCTCCCCCCACCACCCTGGCTACTCCCTCTTCGCTCTGCTACCATCGGGAAGGAGGTACAGGAGCCTGAAGACGAGCGCCCAGTGGTACAGAAACAGCTTCTTCCCCTCCGCCGTCAGATCCCTGAATCTGAAGCCCAGACACGACCTCACTTATTCCCTTGTTGCACTAATTACTGCTTTTTAAAATCTGGTCATCATGGAATCGTAATTTAGTGCAATCTTGCCCAAAACAGTTGCTGTGAAGCAACAAATCTCGTGATGCATTCATGACAGTAAAACCCAATTTCGATTCTGATCTTCCATGGCAGGACATCTTCAAAAAATGGAGCTACCCCTCTATCACCATCCACTCGGCGCTCACCTGTACATCTGCCCTGGCCCCCTCCGCCCCCATGCACAACAAGGATGGGACTCTCCTTGTTCTCACCTACTCTCTCCACCCCACCCCCACCCCCGTCTGTATATCCTCCTCCGCCACATCTCTCATCTTACTTACAAGCACAGTGTCTGCAGACTTTGAATGCTAATCAGATTTTCGTCAGACTCTCTCTCCGGTGATGCAGTCACATGGGCCACTGCTTCTCGGAGCAAAGCACGAAAGTCTGCAGATGCTCTGGTTGCAGTTAAAAATGCACCAGGACGCTGGAGGAACTCAGCTAGCCTTATCAGCGACAATAAGAGACAAAGTCTGGCAGGGCAGGAGAGCGTGGATCTGCAGGGGTCATGCACTGAATCGGGGGCTCCCGTTGTGGTCTCCTTGATAATGGAGAGCCTAGATCGGGAGATCGCTCTGCTGACCACGTCGGCTCCGTCTGCCGCAATAGCAGGGATCTCCCCATTCCATCTCCTGTCCATGGTCTTGTGCACTGCCGGTCTGAGACCAACGTCAAATTAGAGGAACAGCACCTCATCTTGTAACTGCATTCCCCCCCCCCCCCAACCAGATGGCATTAACATCGACTTCTCTGGCTTTCATTAAAACCACCCCCCCCCCCCCACTTCATCCCCTATCATCTTCCCCCCAGCTCTGTCTCTCCATTCTGTCTCTTTTCGCACAGACCTGATAAAATGTCACCTCTTCCCCTATCATATCCAATTAAAACCTTTTGTTGGTCTGTCTTCCGCACCCCCCGCCCCCCCACCCCAACAGCCGGCACTCTCTGACTTTCTGATTCTGGCTTCTTCCTTGAACAAGGGCTCAGGCCCAAAACATCGGCAATATATCTTTGTCTTCTATGCATGTTGAAAAGACCGGCCGAGTTCCTCCAGCAGTTCAGTGGGTTTTCCCTACTACTGGGAGGCTGAAAGGATGGTGAAGGTTCATACCTTTCCATTACAGACATCCTCCACATCAATCCACACCGAGTTTGCCACCATTTCTGTCCGGCTCTCAACCTCAACGTAGTAGTACAGGACAAGGCGGAAGGACGGAACCATTTCCATGCTCAGAGGTAGAGAGAGCTTGGTCAACTGAGATTTCAGAAGGTGACCCATGTCCAGGACCTTGCCTTTGTTTAGAATCTGTAACAGCATCTCACACCATTAGACCGGGAACACATGGCGATGTCCATCTTCACATGTGACAAGATGGGTACATGCTCAGATGTGGTGGCTTTGTGTATCTGTTCACAGAGAGTGTGTGTGTGTGTGTGTGTGTGTGTGTGTGAGTGGGTGAGTGAGGGTGAATAGGTGAGTGTGTGTGAGTGGATGAGTGTGTGTGTGTGTGTGTGCATGTGAGTTGGTGAGGGTGAGTGGGTGAGTGTGTGTGCGTATGAGTGTGGTTGTGTGAGTGGGTGAGCATGTATGTGAGACTGGGTGAGTGTGTGCGAGTGGGTGTGTGTGGGTGAGTGTGTATGAGTGTGTGAGTGATTGACTCTGGTTGTGTTAGTGGAAGAGTGGATGAGTTCATGAGTGGGTGAGGGTGTGTTTGTGTATGAGTGGTGTGTGTGTGTGTGAGTGGGTGAGTGTATGAGTGTGGTTGTGTGAGAGGGCGTGAGTGGGTGAGTATGTTTGTGTGAGTGAGTGTGTCCAAGTGGGTGTGTGTGGTTGTGTGAGTGGGTGAGTATGTATGTGTGAGAGGGTAAGTGTGTGTGAGTGGGTGTATGTGGTTGTGTGAGTGGGCGAGTATGTATGTATGAGTGACTGAGTGTGTGCGAGTGGGTGTGTGTGGCTGTGTGAGTGGGTGAGTATGTATGTGTAAGTGGGAGAGTGTGTGTGAGTGGTGTGTGTGGTTGGGTGCGAGTGGGTGAGTGTGTATGTGTGAGTGGGTGAGTTTGTGTGAGTGTGTGCGAGTGGATGACTGGGTGTGAATGGTCAAGTATTTATTATGAGTGAGTGAGTGTGTGCAAGTGGGTGTGTGTGGTTGTGTGAGTGGGTGAATGTGTGTGAGTGGGCGAGTATGTATGTGTGAGTGAATGAGTGTGTGTGAGTGGGTGTGTGTGGTTATGTGAGTGTGTGTGTGAGTGTGTGTGTAATTGTTTGATTGGGTGAGTGGGTGTGTGTGTGTGTGTTTGGTTGTGTGAGTGTGTGAGTGGGTGATTATGTATGTGTGAGTGTTTGTGAGTGGTTGTGTGTACTTGTGTGAGTGGGCGAGTACGTATGTGTGAGTGGGCGAGAGAATATGTGTGGTTGTGTGAGTGGGTGTGAGAGGGCGAGTATGTATTTGTGAGTGGGCGAGTGGGTGTGAGTGGGCGAGTATGTTTGTGTGAATGAGTGTGTGTGAGTGGATGTGTGTGGTTGTGTGAGTGGGTGAATGTGTGTGAGTGGGCGAGTATATATGAGTGAGTGAGTGAGTGTGTGTGAGTGTGTGTGTAATTGTTTGATTGGGTGAGTGGGTGTGTGTGTGTGTTTGGTTGTGTGAGTGGGTGAGTGGGTGTGAGTGGGCGAGTATGTTTGTGTGAGTGTTTGTGAGTGGTTGTGTGTACTTGTGTGAGTGGGCGAGTACGTATGTGTGAGTGGGCGAGAGAATATGTGTGGTTGTGTGAGGGTGTGAGAGGGCGAGTATGTATGTGTGAGTGAGTGAGTGTTGTGTGTGTGTGGGTGTGTGTGGTCGTGTGAGTGGGTGGGTGGTTGTGAGTGGGTGAGTGTGTGTGAGTGGGCGAGTGTTTATGTATGAGTGAGTGAGTGTGTGCTAGTGGGTGTGTGTGGTTGTGTGAGTGGGTGGGTGGTTGTGAGTGGGTGAGTGCATGTGAGTGGGCGAGTGTTTATGTATGAGTGAGTGAGTGTGTGCGAGTGGGTGTGTGTGGTTGTGTGAGTGGGTGGGTGGTTGTGAGTGGGTGAGTATTTATTGGTGAGTGAGTGTGTGCAAGTGGGTGTGTGGTTTTGTGAGTGGGTGAGTGCGTGTGAGTGGGCGAGTGTTTATGTATGAATGAGTGAGTGTGTGCGAGTGGGTGTGTGTGGTTGTGTGAGTGGGCGTGTGTGCGAGTGGGTGAGTGGGTGTGTGTGAGTGTGAATGTGTGTGTGTATGTGAGTTTAAAAGTGATTGTGTGTGTGGGCTGGGGATGGCTGTGTGTGTGCAGGTGTGAGTGTGCAGGCATGAGAGCAAAAGTGTAAGTGTGTGCCTACATTTGATCGCATGTGTGTAGATAAATTTTCAGTCGGTGCAGGGTGAGTTGCAGGTCAGTGACAGGTGTGGGCCACTCACCAGGTAATAGTAGTAGTCGACTTGCTTATCTGTGATGGCGGTGATATCTGCCGAGAAGGATCTGTCTGTTTCGTGGACGACATTTCGTGTGAAGACATTGAGGTAGCTCTTACTCTCAGACTGGTAGATGTGAATGGTCTTCCTTGCTTCAGTCCTGTCACCCTCACTCCCGGCCATAACCTGTGGAGAAGAGTCATCATTATGCATTGCGAGAGGTTACACATGCGGCTGTGTTCTCAACCCACGCCTCAGAGCGTTGACATCCTTTGGTTGACAGCCAATAGCAGCAGCAAAGTTGTGATCGCACATTTCTTAACTGCTATTCTGAAACTTTTTAGAGGGTCACCATTGAGAGTGCAGGAGAAAGAAGATTATCGTGGACTTCAGGTGGGCAAAGGCTGGCCACTTTTCGCGACCCATCAATGGCTCTGCCGTGGAGAGCAGCATGTTCCTTGCTGTGTGTATAACGGACGTCCTCTCCTGGGCCCACAACGCCTCCTCATTCATTGGGAAATGCCAGCACTTCCTCATGAGATTGAGATGGGACAAAGCTACCAGCGCACCCCCCCATGTCTTGACAACCTTTTACAGGAGTGCTCTGGCCAGCTGGATCACTGCCCGGGATGGTAACTGCAAAGCATTGGACCGGATGCCAATGTGGAGAATTGTGGTGGGCTAGCCACAACTTACCTCACTGGAGCTTTGGAGTCGCGGGTCTCCACGGGCCCAGGAGTTCTCGACAGTTTCCCCGGGACTAATGATGCTAAGGCTTCTGGGATCTGCGCCTTTTCTGGGAGTCACATGGTGCGGGGAGTGTGCAAATCTCAGATATTTTAAACGACTGTAAGAACGCCATTAAACCGGTCAGCTCATAGCATATCCTGTGCTTTTTGTTGCTTCACCACCGCCCACAGTGTTGATCGCTACAGGATCATCAAAGCGACCGAGAAGATCGCTGGGGGCTTCCTTTTCTCTACAGTCAACACTCACCAGGAGCGTGGCTTAAACAGGGCTCAGAAAAGGGTCGAAGACCCTTCTCCATCCAGCGCGCGGGTTCTTTGACCCACAACCATCAGGAAGGAGGTACAGGAGCATCAAAATCAGGATGGCCAGGCTGGGGAATAGCGTCTTCCCACAAACTGATGAACAGCATCCTGCAACCATGGTTCTCATGAATGAGATGGTTATGTGCTGTGTTTGTGTGTGCAGTGTAGTCCAGAGGAACTCTGTTTTGTCTGTTTTTTTACATCAATATGATTCAATAGGAAATAAACAGATTAATTTTCTGCTCTGAATGGTCCCCTGGGTTTATTTGTTGGGGAGAGTTGATTGGAGTGGTAACTGGTCAGGACCCCTCCGTGACCCTGTTACTCAATCGTGAATCTCTGTGACTCATGTGGAAGTGTTAATTGACCAAGTGGCATGAAAAAAATGGCAGTGTTGCCGCAGCTGCAGACCCAGGGGAGCGGAGATGCAGCACTGCTCCGCTGGGTCCTACTGCCCGGTATTGATGCTGATAGCTCCACGCAGGCTTTAAGTGGCTTGCTTAAGGGGCCGACAGTGTACTTGTTTCAAAATCTGGCAATCATGGAGGTCAGAGGCCAGGATGGCGGTGCCGGTGCTGGGCAGCAGTCCACGAGGGGTTGCAGACTCCGGGCACTAGAAACAGGGGGGACACCTCTTGGTTGGAAGGAGAAGCAGAGGATATGACCCTACAGGACAGTGAGCATGGCAGCGGACCAGCGAGGGTATCAGCTAAGGCTACGAGCAGCTGGTGGCATGGTTAAAGGGCTCACACCAGGCGGCTGGAGCCTGGCTCATGGGAACCAGATATTGCAGCTGGGATTCAAGAGGGCGCTGAGGGCAAGAAGGGCCCCTGAAGGGGTGTCGGGCATGGCTCATGTCGAAGGTTCGGATCTGAAGCTCAGGTTGACAATTTCTTAAGACGACTTCTCAAGAAAGCAGCCTCTATCCTCAAGGATCCCCACCACCCAGGCCCTGCCCTCTTTAGGAAGGGGGTACAGGAGCCTGAAATCAAGCACCCAATGGCACGAGGACAGTTTCTTCCCGTCTGCCATCAGATTCCCGAATGGACAATGAACCACAGGCGCTGCCTCATCTTCTCCTATGTTTACATTTATTTATTTATTTTAAAAATAATTTGATATATGCCCACGCATCAGGCGAATCGGCACCAGCAGTCGTGATCGTGTCCGCAGTCAGAGACACACTCATGAGCTCTCAGCGTGGGGAAAAACAATGGACAGGAAGTTGGCATCACTTCCACCCGACCACGGGAACCAGCGCGGACCTTTTAAGCGCGCAGGTTTGAATCAGTAAATCAGCTGGTTTGAAACTCGACTCAACTCCGCGTGCTTCTTCCACTTGCGTTGTTCCTGTGACGCTGCCGCCAAGCCACAAACTGTGAGACGTGCTCTTGACAAGAAATTCTGATTGGGGATGCACCAGGAGTCCGTGCGACTGCAGAGGCCACAGTGGGGGTGGGGGGGGAGGGGACACACACACGCTGGGGACAAATCCACGGGCACTCGAAGGGATTGTCTTTTGCTTCTCTTTCTCCTGTTGGCCGGGGCACCAGGGAATGCTTGCGGTGGCTCTTTCTTTGCCATACGGCGGGGCAGAAGTTCATGTATATCCTCCACATCACATTTAAATTTAGACGTACAGCACGGTAGCAGGACCTTTCGGCCCACGAGCCTGTGCTGTCCAATTGCATCTAATTGGCCCTGGTACATATTGAACAGTGGGAGGAAATCGGAACCCCTGGTGGAAACCTACGCAGACACGGGGAGGATGTATAAACTCCTTACAGACAGTGCAGGATTCGAACCTGGGTCCCAGTCACTGCCATTGTAACAGTGTTGCGCTAACTGCTACATTATTACTTGACAATAAAAGGAATCTTTGGAATTGATATGCATTAAAGGAAGAAACATTGATCCTGAGCTTTCTTACCTTGATGTCAAACTCCTCAACATTGAGCGGGGGAGAAACTGTCAGAATAGCTTGTCCATTATCCCGTGACTCGTGATGCTCTCTTCCCTCTAAGTACACTGGAATGCGAGCAGCGGGCGATCCGTCAGGATACGACACGCGGACCTGCAGAATAGAGGCAGAGGTGAGGCAGGCCTGGGTTCCGGGGAACTGAGGGAGGACCACTTCGGAACAATGCTTCAACCGCGCCACTGCCTCGTGCCCCAGCTCGGAGTGCTTTGCGGCTCCATGGGGAAGGAGAGTCGAGTGCTCTCGCCTCCGCCGAGACAGATCCCGCAGGCAGTCTTTCTACCTTTGCCAGTATCTACCACTATATCTACAACTGCTGAGCTTTGTTGCTGGAGGGATTGAATTTAGGAACAGTTGGGGGGGGGGGGGGGGGGGTTCTGGTCTCCTGACTTGAGGAAGGATGGACTGGCTTTGGAGGCGGTGCAGGGGAGTGTCATCAGGTTGAATCCTGGGGTTGGCCTATGAGGAGAGATCGAGTCGTCTGGGACTGTACTCACTGGAATTTAGAAGAATGAGAGGGGATCTTATGTAAACGTATAAAATTCTGAAAGGTACGGATAAGATAGAGGTAGGTAAGTTGCTTCCATTGGTGGGGGGAGACCAGAACTAGGGATTATAGCCTCAAGATCCAGGGGAGTAGATTCAGGATGGAGATTTCCCAGCGGGCGGTGAATCAGTGGAATTCGCTGCCCGTTGAAACAGTGGAGGTGACCTCAGTAAAGATAGTTCAGACAAGTTTGGTAGATTTTTACATTGAAGGGGAATTATGGCATATGGGGAAAAGGCAGGTTGGAGGAGATGAGCCAGGGTCTCATTGAATGCTGGAGCAGGCTGGAAGGGCCAGATGGCTGACTCCTGCTCCTATGTCCTGTGTTCTCATGACAGTAACACCGTCTACAAATTTTCTGACAATACCACGGTTGTGGTTGTATGAAAGGGGAAGATGTGTCAGCTTACAGGAGGGAGATTGAAGACTTGGTCGATCAGTGCACCAAGAGCAACCTCGCACTCAATGTCACCAAAATCAAGGAGCTGATTGTTGACTTCAGGAAGGGAGAACCAGATATGTATGACCCAGTGATCATTGGGGGATCAGAGGTGGAGAGGGTGAGTAAATTTAAATTCTTGATATTCACCATCTCGGAGGATCTTCCCTGGGCCCAACACACTAATATCATTGTGAAGAAGGGACGTCAACGTCTCTACTTCCTCAGGGGTTTGTGGGGGTTTGGTGTGACATCGGAAACACTGGCAAATTTCTACAGAGGTGTGGTGGAAAGTGTGCTGACTGGCTGCATCATTGTCTGGGTTGGGGGACACCAATACCCCTGAGTGTAAAGCCCTGCAAAAGGTAGTGGACGCAGCCCAAGGACATCACAGGCAAAACTCTCCCCCACCGTCGGGTTCATCTAGGGGGAATGCTGCCGTCAGAGGGTAGCAGCGATCATCAAGGATCCACACCACCCAGCGCACGCTCTGTACTTGCTGCTGCCTTCAGGAAAGAGGTGTAGGTGGCCCAAGACTCGCACCCACCGGGTTCAGGAACAGCTGCTCCCCCTCCACCATCAGACTCCAAGAAAAAAGTCTCGATTGAAGACTAATTTAAGGGCTCTTACTTTGCACATGATTTATTTCTGGATATTTATTTTCTGCATTTGCACAGTCAGTTTATTTACATTTCTTTCTTTGTTTAAATTTCTCTCTCTTGTATCTTTTTCTTAGTACAATTTACTCTGCCCGACATCTGCCGCCCCCGCAGGTAAAAGAATCTCAGGGTTGTACGTGACATCGCGTATGTACTCTGACCATAAATCTGAATTTGTCAGGACACATCGGAACTTTCAACGACAGTGAAAGGATTCAGGTTTATGGTTAGTGTACATACATGACGTCACATACAACCCTGAGATTCTTTTCCCTGTGGGCGTGGCAGAATTGCCACTTATTGGTAGTGCAAAGAAACCCCTATCTAATGTACACAGGGAGAAAAAAATAAAGAAATGTAAGCAAACTGACTGCAAATACAGAAAGTAAGTTCCTAAGTTGAGTTTGTTGGGGGAATGGAGGTCAATATACACCAGCCATTCACTGACCTGCACCTCTCCAGGATGTGGGTGCATGACTGGAGCATCTGGGGGTCAGAGGGAGAAGGTTCCAACTCCGTGCACATGCACAAATATACACTGGGGCCCAAACGTACATGCAAGGATTTGCCCACGGGCACATACATGGACTCACACACATGCACATCCCCACATGGACAGCCACAGGTACATACATGTGTGTACACACACATGCATGCACATGGATTATTGCACATGAACACACTTGCATGCACACATGTGCAAACACACGCACACTCATGCATGCATACCCATACACACACATCACTCATGTAAACACGCATGCATACACATCACTCACAAATACACACATAATTCATATGCACACGTGCACACATCACTCATGTACACACACATATAATTCACGTGCACACGCACATACACATCACACATATACACACACACATTACTCACACACACACACACACACACACACACACACACACACACACACGCGCGCGCACCTCGACGGAGTTCGGGATCGAACCCAGGATAGGGGGCCTGCGAGGCAGTGCCTCTCCCTCCTCCCCACCCCACCACACACACAGCCACCGTGCCGTGATTCACCGAGGCATCATGTCTAGGACCTCCCACCCGACTGACCACAAGCCTCACGGCCAGAGCCATGCCTCTCCGGGCAAGCTGAACAGGCATCTGGACGGAAGCAGGGACACGTACCAGCACGGTGAATGGGACATGTGGTGCGAAATAGCTGGGTGTCCGTGACAGGTCGATAACATAGGGCGAGGTAACAAACTGTATGTTGCTGATCTCCAGTTCCTCCATCTCTCCACCTGCAGCAGAACAACAGCCGCATTTGTTGTATTAAAGATTTTGTTTCAAAGATTTAACACCATTTTAATTAAGACTACAAGTCCACAAGATATTGGAGCAGAAATAGGCCATTCAGCCCATCAAGTCTGCACCACCATGAGCTGATCCAATTCCCCACTCAGCCTTCTCCCCATAACCTTTCCTGTTCTGGCTAATCAAGAACCTGTCAATCTCTGCATTAAGTACACCCAACGACCCGACCTCCACAACCACCAATGGCAACGTTGCACCGATTCACCACCCTCAGACTGAAGAAGTTCCTCTGCATCTCTGTTCTAAGCGGACACCCATCAATCCTGAAGTTGTGCCCTCTTTTCAGGGACTCTCCCACTGTGGGGAACAACCATTCCACATCTACTTTGTCCAAGCCTTCATTCAAAACGTTTCAATGAGAACCCACCCCCCAGTTCTCCTAAATTCCAATGAGTCCAGGACACGAGCTGTCACACGCTCCTAATAAGATGATAAAAACACAATGCTGAAGAAACTCAGAAGATCATACAGCGCACTTTATTTAGCAACATTTTTGGCTTGAGCCCTTTCAAGGCCCCACATCAAGGCCCCTCCATCACACAACACCTCCCCTCAATCGTGCGTCCCCCCTCCCCTCTCCTCCCCTCTGTCACACATTCCCCTCTGATTCACACCCTCTCCCCGCCACACAACCCCTCCCCACCATCGTGCGCCTCCCTCCCCTCTCCCTCTTCTCCATATCACATTCCCATCTCCTCCATTGCATTTATCCCTCCCCTCCATCACACACCCCCTCCATCACACACCACCCTCCCCTCTGTCGCACACCCCCTCCCCTCCATCACACACTCCCTCCCCTCCATCACACTCCCCTCCCCTCCATCACACACCCTACTCCCCTCCTTCACACATTCCCCTCCGTTTCACAACCCCCCTCCATTTCACACCCCTCCCCTCTGTTTCATACCCTCTCCCCTCCATCACACACCCCTCTCCACTCCATCGCACCCCCCTCCCCTCCGTCGCACACCTCCTCTCCCTACTGTTGTACACCCCCTCCCCTCCATCAAACCCTCCACTCCCCTCTATCATACACCCCCTCCCTCTGTCGCACTCCCCTCTCCCCTCTGTCACACACCCCCCTCCCTTCCATTGTACACTCCCCTTCCCTCCATCACATACATCCTCCCCTCCATTGCACTTATCCCTCCCCTCCATCACACACCCCCTCCATCACACACCCCCTCCATCATACACTCCCCTCCCCTCCCTTCCATCACACATTCCCCTCTGTTGCACACCCCCTCCACTCCATTGCACCCCCTCCCCTCCGTCGCACACCTCCTCTCCCTACCTTTGCACACCCCCTCCCCTCCATCAAACCCTCCACTCCCCTCCGTCATACACCCCCTCCTTCTGTCGCACCCTTCTCCCCTCTGTCACACACCCCCTCCCTTCCATTGTACACCCCCTCCCCTCCATCACATACACCCTCCCCTCCATTGCACTTATTCCTCCCCTCCATCACACACTCCCCTCCCCTCCCTTCCATCACACATTCCCCTCCATTGCACATCCCCTCCCCTCTGTCACACACTCCCCTCCCCTCCGTCACACACCCCCTCCCCTCTGTTGTACACCCCCTCCCTTCCGTTGCACACCCCCTTCCCTCTGTCACAGCCCCCCCCTCTGTCACACACCCCCTCCCCTCCGTCGCACACCTCCCGTCCCCTCTGTCACACACCCCCGTCCCCTCCGTCACACCCCCCTCCTTCCATCGCATACCCTTCCCCTCCTTCACACATTCCCCTTCATTGCATACCCCCCCTCCTCTCCATTGCACACTCCCCTCCCCTGCATTAACCCTGCTTATACTGCCTCGGAAAACCAGCCAACACACTCAAAGAGCCACCCTACCCCGGCCCCTCTCTCTTTAGCCCCCTCCTGTCAGGAGATCACCCACCCCCTGATTCAGACAGTTCATTTCCCGCTGTTACCAGGTTTCTGAATGAACCCCACACAGGCCTTTTACTCCATACCAACTGTTCTCTCTCTCTGTAACTCTGTGTTTTGAGCTCTACTCATTGTATAAGATGACCCCAAGTGTTACTAACCCAATAATCCTTTAGTAACCATCCCGCTGACTAGCGGAGAGTTGATATAACAGTTAGTGCAACACCGTTTCAGTGCTGGTTAACGGGGTTCAAAGCCCATGCTGCATGTGAGGAGTGTGCACGTTCTCTCTGTCTCTGTGCGGGTTTTCTCCGGGGTTCAAAACATACTGGGGGTGTAGGAATAAGGGGTGTAAGTAGGGCGGCATGGACTCATTGGGCCGAAACGGCCTGTTACCAATCTGTTTGCTTAATTTAAGAAGAAATAAAATTTCTTTTAAAAAGTAGGTCAAAATTAAAATATTAAATGTAATTTTAAAAAGCGAATTACCCAGTCAAGGTTTAAATTTTATGAGCCTCTTTTAAAATAAACTACTGTCGGCCCCTGTAACAGGTTGTTTAAAGCCTGTGTATAGAGCCAAGACAGTCAGACTGGGTGGATGGATCCCACGGGGGAGCGCTGAGACTCCACTGTTAATGTTCAGATTTGATACTTGGCATGTAAGACGACTCCTTGTTTTGGGGTGACATTATATTATATTGTAAATGTTTAAAATGTAAATATAGACGCACAGCGGCGTAGCAACCTGTTCAGCCCATGGGCCCATGCCCCACAAGTACATCAGTTAACTTCCAACGTATTTGGAGAGTGGGAGAAAACCCATGTAGACATGTGGAGAACGTACAAACTCCTTACATACAGCCTGGGTCACTTGCGCTGTAATGGCATCCCACTAACTGCACCACCCCCATAATTTTCCAAATGTCCCTATTGACCCAGCTTCCGCCACCACCTCCGCCAATTCATTCCAGGCACCACCCACCGCCCCGCTCCATGTAACAAAGAAAAAACAACCTCTGACGTCTCCCCTAAACTTTCCCCCTTCACTGGTAAAACCACCCTATCTACGCCTCTCATAATCTTGTGAACCTCTATTAAATCACCTCTCATCCTTCCAAAGAGAAAAGCCCCAGCTCTGTTAACCGTGCCTCATCAGACACGCTTTCCAAACCAGGCGGATCTCTTCTGCCCCCTCTCTGAAGCCTCCACATCCTTCCTGTAATGAGGCGACTAGAACTGAATGTGGTGAACATGTTGTTACTTACTGGCTGTTTCAAAAACTGTCACTGCCACATACAGATGGAGCCCCACAAGGACTTGTATATTTTCCAAATTTCTGATGTTTTGCAATATACTTTCTGTTTTCAGAATGCATAGCGTTTCGCCTTCCTTTACCTGCAAGTAAGAATAAATCTGTGCAGTGACCAATTCTCACTCGCTGTTTCAACCTGGATTTTAATCCTGTGGCATGCGCTGTTGTTGAACTGACAGATATTGGATGTTACTCCCTGCTCGTGCCCGACGCAGACTTTGTTAAGCGACTCAGGAAAGTCTGCAGACCTTTCGATTGTAGAGCAATGCACAAACGTTTCGGAGAAAGTCAGCAAGTCATGCGGCTTCCAGGGCAGTGGTTCTCGACCTTTGTCTTTCCATTTTACGTCATCCCTACGCCATCGGGGCTCTGTGATTAGTACGGGATCGCTTAAGGTGGGATGCAAGTGGGAGACAAAGATTGAGAACCACTGCTCTTGACACGATTGTTACTGAAATATTTTGCTTGAGAAAAATTGTCATTGGCCCATTTCCTTTGGAGTTCTGAAACTGTGCACATAAACAGTGAACTGTGTACGATTAAGACAGTGATTCTCAACCTTCCCTTCCCACTCACATCCCACCTGAAGCATCGATGGCATAGGGAAAGAAAAAGGTTGAGAACCACTGGATTAAACCATTGAACACGACAGCACCGAAACAAACCCTTCAGCACATCAAAGCCTTTGTCGAACTATTATTCTGCCTTGTCCCATGCAGGAGTTGCTGTAACGGACCCTCTCCGGCCCACATACGCCTCTTGTCTCTATGTTCGTGTCCAAATTTTTATTATATGTCAAAATTGTGGACACATTCACCACCTCAGCTGGCAGCTCGTTCCTCACTCTGACCGCTCAACTCTTTCAGGTGGTTTTGCCTGAGAAATGTGGCTCCGGAGCCAGCTGCGGTTGTGGGCGCTGAAGGTGCTGTCCTGCCACCTGTAAGGTCCACAGGAGGGAGAGGTGCCGCGGAGTAAATGCCAGCTCCTGGGGCTGACCTGAAAGGTCCACAGCAGGGAGAGGTGCCGCGGAGCAAACGCCGGCTCCTGGGGCTGGGGTGGCCGGTGTGCGACTACACAGCTGGGGTAGCCAGCTCAGGACATCAAGGCTGGGGTGGCCACCCCTGCCCCAAAGTCCTGTGCTGGCTGCCCCAGCCCTGACGTCCCGAGCCGGCCACCCCAGCCCTGTAGTCCTGCGCTGGGGGGCTTGTCAAGCAGCTGTGGGGGGTGGGGGGGCTGTCAGGGGAGTTGGGTCACTGGCTGACTGTCATCAGCCTGCCTCCTGCTAGGCATCTGAAAGGTGCTGGCCGCTTTACCTTGTTGCTTTCATGTGCCTGGGGGAGTGCTCGGAAGCAGAGAATATACCTCCCCAAGGTGGGTTGAGTAAGTGCTCCTCGAGGACGGGTTCTCCGCTTTCAGGTGGCCTCCTGACAGCCACATTCGGGTATTTTAGGTGGCTTTACATTCGGGTATTCTGGCCACCTGAAAGTGGCTGTGTGAAGATGTTCCCCCTCATGTTCCCCTTAACCTTTTCCTCTTTCACCCTTAATACACGACCTCTGGCTTGTAACTCACCTCCCCTTAGTGGAAACTGGAGGTCAATGTTAAGGCTGGAGCATGCCCAGATGGAAAATGTGGTGTTGTTCGCCAATTTGTGGGTAACCTCACTTTTGACAGTGCGTGAGGCCGTGGGGCGTGGAATCGAAATGGTCGGCCGCCGCTGGAGTCGAGTGGACTGCCCTTGACCCCAGAATCTGCAGACGTTTTTGTTTAAGACCTTGCCCAAATCCACAAATAGATCATGTGCATTTATTTCTTGGGCAAGAGAGCGCAACTTGATCCCAGTGTCTTCCTGCACCGAGAAGAGTAATGGTGGCCTTGCAGGAGTTGCTGTAATGGGCCTTCTCCAGAGAGCTGGGATGCTCCTCAGGGTCCGACTGCCTGGTACTGCTGCCGATGGCTCTGCACGGGCCTCAAAGAGCCGATGGTGTTTCATTTTAAATTTCTGCAGCCACGAAGGTCTGTGCACAAGATGCCAGGCAACGTATCATGAGGGGATCCAGATTCCAGCAGAACAGTGGACTGGCACAGGGAACCAAGAATGGGAAGAAACATCCACCCCCCACCCCACCTCACACATTCCCCATTTAGAAATAGAAGCAGAGGAGACAACGGTGGCGGCAGACCAGCAGGGGGGGAGGTGGGGATGTGGGGCCAACGTAGGCTGTGGTGGGGGTTGGGGGGGGCGGGGGTTGGTGTTCTGCGGTCGGCGGACTCACACAGGATGCTGAGGTCTGGTTCACAAGAATCAGGTATCCGATCTGGGATTCAAGAGGCAAGAAGGGCTCCCAAAGGACCTGAAGGCTTCCTGATTTTGCCGAGGAGCTCGGGTGGCTAATGCATTGAATGGGAGTCCGTGCGGCTGCAGAGGCTGGGGGAGCAGCTGGAGGTGAATCCATGGACACTCAGTGTCTCTTGAGGGACTCTCTTTTGCTTCTCTTTCTCTCGTACTGTAAGGGGTGCTGGGCAACACTAATGATGGCTCTTTATCTGCCTTACAGTAAGCAGAAGGCAATTTTGTATAATATTGCATGTTCTGTACTATTACATGACAATAAACTCTCATCTCATGTTCCCCTCTGAATCTCCAGGCCAGAGATCCAGCCACTCACCATGACTGAGAGCTTTGAGCCAGTGCATCTCCTCCACACCTCCCCAGCGTGCAGCAACCCACCTGCACCTCTCCACGACGAACATGAACGGTCAGATTACCCACCTGGAGCTGCTGCTCCAGGCCTCGGAGGTAGAGCTTGTCCTTGCCCTCCATGATGATGGCGAATCTCACGTATGCCATCCCGTTCACTGGCTCGCCATAGGTATGCCTGCGAGAGAAGGGCAGGGGAGGGTGAGACTTGCTGAAGGAGCGGCCGCGGTCACTGGAATCTGCAGCCAAACTCCCACGAGGAGTAATTGCAGGGGGAAGAGCCCCCTCGGCCCAACCCACCTGTGCTTACCTAGTCGGAGTTCTGGGCTAGGCCCCTTTACCTGTATTTTGTCCGAACTCCTTCCTGCACTGGCATTAAGGCGGGAGGGTGCAAACCGCACCGGGAGACACCATTAGAGGGGGTGACACCAAAATAACTGTCTATAAAATTTTTCTGCAGTGCTTTAGCAGAAATTTATTACTTTTTATAAAAATATCCCTGTCGTTTGTTATAACAACAAAAAAAATTTTTGTTCATCCCATGTATCAATACACCTACGAAGCTAAAACTCGATGCTCATTTACTTTTTGGACCTTCTAGTGGGCTCCGGTCAGATCTGTTGTTATTCCCCAATGTCAACGACACTTCGAATCATGTGGTTTCATCTGCGCACGAAAACCAGCAAGCACTGTTGTTTTTGTTGCTGCCGGGGTTTTTACAGTGGCAGCTTTTGTCAAATTTTCTGGTGTTTTAGTGACAACTGTGTGGGAATTAGTATTTGTGAATCAGTATGAAGAACATTTTTGAGAATGAAGTCGTGGTTAAAGGAAAAGAAGGAGAAAAATCAAACAAGTTTTCGCTCAGTTACTAATAATGTTGTAAGTTTGAATAATGTTTTCTTACCAATGTTTCACATTAACCACATGAAATGATGTAAATATGGTTAGGCCATGTGAATGACATTGTAATTTAAAGGTGTAATTTTAATTTTGCTGGTTGTTTATCTCACTACTGTCGCCGTTACATTCAGTGATCCACAGGAATTGCGATGTACAAGAAACATTAGTACAAAAAATATTACTTAGATCTCTCTATAGTCTGGGACAGGAGAAAGTTGGTGGGGGGCAATGTCATGAGTTACCGCACTGGGTGACACCAACCCTAGTGATGCCACGGATTTCTTGTCCACACGTCTGTCTAAATGCCCCTCAAACATCATACAAGTTGAGTACCCCTTATCCGGTGCTCCATAATCTGAAACTTTTGAGCGCCAACACGACGCCACGAGTGGAAAACTCCACATCTGACCTCACTCACCCGCTTGGGGCTCTGACGCTCAAATGGCGCCAGTTTGCTACCAACCATCCTCATTGCTAGATCTACATGCATTACTCACGGTGCTTTTTTTGCCTATTCTCTGATCTGTGACTGCTGGCCAGCCTTCTTCGTGATTGCATCGATGTGCAGGCCCCAGAACAAGTCTTCCGAAGAGTTGACATTCAGGACGGTGAAGTGTTGCTTCACCAAGAACGATGATAGGTTGAGAAAATCTTGACGAAGGACTCGGGCCCAAAACACCGCTTATGTATCTTGGCCGTAAAGAACTCTGTGTGACCTGCTGAGTTTCTCCAGCATTTTTGTAACGTAAATTACAACTGTAGCATCTGGGAGACATGCTGGTTGAACTGAACGTTTGGCCTTGTTGCTTTACAGCAAGAAAACCGTGTGGTTACGGAAAGTGAGAGTCGAAGGCAGGTCTCGGACAAGGTCTGTGGAGGCCAGATCTCCATCCATCCCTCAATGTGAGTCTTCAGCAATGTGAGGGGCCAGACAGTGAGTTAATGGAGGCAGACAGGATGGAATTGGATCCTTTTCTCCACCCAAACCACGCTGATCATTGACACTCACACTTGTCCCATCTTCTCCTCGTGTTCCCATCTCACATCTCCACCCCCTCCCCCATCTCCTCCCCCTCCCCCATCTCCTCCCCTCCCCCATCTCCTCCCCCTCCCCCATCTCCTCCCCCTCCCCCATCTCCTCCCCCTCCACAAGATTTACCTCTCTCATGGACCAATTAAAAGTGGCTAATTACCTCACATCTTTGTGATCCGGGAGGGAACTGAGGTGCCCGCAGTAGTGGGGAGAACTCATACGGACAAAGGGTGGACCTTCAAAATCCACACAGACAGGTCGGGGTCGAAGGGGTGGCAGGTGTGTGTGTGTGTGTGTGTGTGTTTGGGTTTGGGTGTGTGTGTCTGTCTGAGTGTGATTGTGTTTGTATGAATGAGTGTGTGTCTGAGTGTGATTGTGTGTGTGTGTGTGAATCTGAGTGTGTGTAAGTATATACATGCCGAAATGTTTTTGAATCAAGGTTAGTACAAAACACTATTTTCGTGCGAAATCTGAAATTCATCTCCACTTAAAATGCCGTGTTTGAGTCTAACATGACCAACATCATTATCATAATGAAAAAAATGAAAATCTTTTGATCAAACGCAGCATTGTAGGTGGAGACTGAAACTCACCTGATGTTTGTTGTTTATCAGCTGATACCTTCAATGCATTATTCCAAAATCCAAAACAATCCCAAATCCGAAATACTTCTGCTCCTGTGCATTTTGGATAAGGGCTACTCGACCTGCACCTGTACCTCTGGTGAGGGTGTGCTGGCAGGAGGGTACTCTAGCTTGTGTGTGGGCGAGGGGTAGAATTTGAGGGTGGAGTGGTTCGTGGGCTGAAATGACCTGTCTGTCGAAATTTTGAAAAATTAAAAATGTAATAAAAAGAGGTGTCAAAACAGCAGGTAAATGGTGGGGGGGGGGGGTGAATGAGGGAAGTTAATGGGTACTGACGAAGGGGGGGAGGTGGAGAAAACGAAGTGGCATCAGGTTGAAGCCAGCTCAGGATCAGTGTGCAGCAGGCCCAGTCTCTACGCTAAACCCGGGGGGACAACCTGCTGGAGGAACACTCAGCAGGTCGAGCAACATCCACGGGAGACAGAGAACGGTCGGCATTTCATAACAGGAGTCTGAAGATTCAAGCTCTGTGCGGCTGTAGGGACTGCGGGGGCTCTGGAAGCCAATCCACGGACACAGTGGTCTCTGAAGGGACTCTCTTGCCTCTTGTTCTCTCGTAAACACTAATGGCAGGGAGAAGGGCAATTTTGTGTAATATTATTTGTTCTGTATTACAGTAAAATCCCTGGTATCCGGCCCATATCGGGATTGGTGGATGCTGGATAAGTGAATTTTCCGGTTGCTTGAGGTTGTGTGTTGCGTGGATTGGTGAGCTAATGGTGAGATGCACTGATTTTAAGCTTGAATTACAGATAACAGGGTTTTTTTGTATTACATGACAATAAAAGGATCTTGAATCTTGAATTAAATAAAGGATTTGGATGATTTTATGGCGAGGAAAATTTGGAGGAAATTTGTGCCAAATGGCACAAGCTAAGGTGGCCAATTTGGGCAGCAGGATCAAAATGGGCCAGAAATTCCAATGGCCGGAAATTCAATCCGGGTTGATTTTGACTGTTCCGATGCATGCGGTACAACTTTGGAATCTCATCAGGATCAACAGGGCGGCAGGGTTGGCGTAGCGGTGAGCGCAACGCCTTTACAGCGCCAGTGATCGGGTCCAGGATTCGGATCCTGCGCAGTCTGTACGGAATTTGTACATTCTCCCCATGTCTGCATGGTTTTCCCTCTGGGGGGGCTGCAGTTTCATCCCACTGTTCAAAAACATACTGGGGGTGTAGGTTAGTTGGGTGTAAAGTTGGCAGCACTGGTTCGTGGGCTGAAATGACCTGTCTGTCGAAATTTTGAAAAATTAAAAATGTAATAAAAAGAGGTGTCAAAACACCAGGTAAATGCAGAATTCACGTACCTTGCTGTGATTTTGAATTGGAAATCTTCTCTGGATATCTGGAAATAATTCTCTGTTGAGAGTATTTCCACTTTGAAGCTCGGCAGAACTTTGAAAGAAGAATAGTAGATTTGAAACTGTTTGGAATTGACAGTTCTTATCAGTACTCTCATTATTGAGGGTGTACTCAGAATGATCGGGGCATTTAGCAATAATTAACGAAACAAGACCATAAGACATAGGAGCAGAAATAGGCTATTCAGCCCATCAAGACTGCCCCACCATTCCATCATGAGCTGATCCATTTCCCCACTCAGTCCCATTGCCCAGCCTTCTCCCCATAACCTTTGGTGCCCCTGGCTCATCGAGAACCTGTCACTCTCTGCCTTAAATGCACCCAATGACTCGGCCTCCACAACCGTCTGTGGCAACAAATTCACTGCCCTCCAGGCTGAAGAAATTCCTCCGCATCTCCATTCTGAGTGGATGCCTTTCAATCCAGAAGTGGCGCCCTCCTGTCCTCAACTCCCCCGACCACAACATCTACTCCGTCCGCCCTGTCAAAATGTTTCAGTGAGGTCCCCCTCTTCGTCCTGCTAAATTCCACGAGTACAGGTCAAGAGGTGTTAAACGTCCCTCGTTTGGTGACCCTTTCATTCCCAGAATCTTTCCTCTGAACCTTCTCTCACATCCTTCTTTAATTAATGGTGATAATTACGATTCACTTCATTGTACCAGTAACCAGCCAATGAGATACAGCCAGCAACGGCCAGAAGTTAAAAATAGCAATGCATACATTCCAGTAAAACATGTGCCATCAGCGACCACGTTCTACAACAATCTGCTAAAAAGGAACTCTTTTCACCATATGAGTGCAGCCCCACTCAACATAGTCACAGCTTCGTGAAAGAAGCTCTTCTACTAGTGCCTAAGTCAAGGCCCCCATCGCATCTGCCCGGTGGGAGAAGAGTGAATGGCCCGTGATTCGGGGGTGTTGCTCCTTTGATAATGTCTCTCGCCCTGCCCAGACTTCGTTCCCTGTAGAGCGGGGGCTTCTCAACCTTTTTCTTTCCACTCACATCCTACTTTAAGTATTCCCTAAGCCAACGATGCTCTGTGATTCGTGTGTGGGTGGAAAGAAAAAGGTTTGAAAACCACCATTTTAATTGTCCCTAATTGACTCGTTATGAGCACTAACTCCCAAGGAAATGGGCCAATGACCATTTTTCTTGAGCAAAATATTTCAATAATAATTGGGTCTAGAGCAGTGATTCTCAACCTTCCCTTACAAAAAAATAAACTTATATTTCGTTAACTTCTCAGGAGTTAAATATAATTATAATGAACCAATCTATACCTTACATTTAAAATTTTAGTCATACTATCCTCATGTATAGCCATCCAACCATCTTGAGAAATAGAAATAGATAAATCTTTTCCCATTTTAATTTATATTTATAAATTTCCATCTTAAACCTTTCATTCTGTAATAAAGCGAACATCTCAGATTTCTTCGGATTTATGTTTTAGGCGTGTGATGTAATATTTGTAGATGTATTTTGGAGATAAATTGGTAAAATTAGAGTAGGTTACATACACACACTTTAAAACAGATACTATTTGAAATACTGAAGAATTCATATTCAGTGACTTTACAGAAACTATGGAGAATGCTATGCACCTTTCACAAGTAGGTGCTAATTGAAATGATGTCATGAAATAAATGGACTGGAGACAGGTCATCTGTGTTGAACATTTTTACAAGGCTTCTGACCTTTCTGCAAGGTGCTCACTCAAAGGTCATTGAGAGGTTTGCTTACCTAAAACAACAGATGGGAGCAGAAGACTAACTCCTATTGTTTACTGGAGAAGGTGGGGGCCGGGCACATCTGCAAGTGAGAGAGGGAAGGACATGTTGCTGGCAGTTGGTATCTCAAATGGAGAGAGAGACACACAGCTGGAACAGTGTCAGCCAGGAGAAGCTTGTTGGAACTGAAACAGAAGCTCCAGCGTGGCGGATGGCTGGAAGTGCTATCTGTCTGATGTTTCTCGGAATAAGCAGAACAGAAAGGAACTCTGTGCTAGCCTGAAAGAAGGAGCTTATCATCTGGAGAACCCTGAGGGGGCAAGTTTCACTAGTAAGACATTGAGGTGACTGATGGTAGTACCTCAGTTGTGGAAATCCTGGAACAATACATCTCTCTCTGCAAACCTACAAGAACTTTCCTGAGCAGTAAACATTTACCTTTCAAGCACCAAAGCCTGGTGAACTTTATACATGTTAAATTCTGTGCACAGTATAAGAATTGCCTGCATCCAGAGAACTTAGAAGAATGAGAAGTGAGATTGAACTGTGAACCAAAGAACTTTTCTTAAATTTACACACACATTACATTCACGTGCGCTTAGAATTAGAAGGGGGTTAAATTGGGTAGTTAAGTTAATAGTGATAAGTTAAAGTTTGATTCAATTTTTATGTTTAAAGATAACTAAAAACAACTTTTGTTTAAGTAACTACTTATCATGGTGAATGTCTTTTGCTGCTGCGTTTTGGGGCCCTTTGGGCTCGTAACAGGTGCCATAAGCAAGTTGGCTTTCTCTTGCACTCTACTTGGCTATGTAAAACAGTGAAACCTTTTTGTAATAGAATTAAGAAACTTCTAGGTTTTATTTGAATTTAAATTTTCTCCACTCCCCTTACCACTCCCCCTCTCCCCCCACTCCCCCACCTCTTTCCCTCTCCCCCCTTTCTCTCCCTCTCCCCCCACAAAATATTACTACTCACCAAATTCCTTGACCTCAAATTCGCTTGACACTCTCGACATCGGCAACTCATCGAATTCCACTTCAATCCGCCAATTTCCTGGTCTGTTTGTGGGAAATTAAGCAACATTGTATTTGGTATTGATTCACTCCTTTCCCTGTGAAATGGATTTTGGGGGGAGGGGGGCTGCTTGTTTGGGCTTAGGGCCCTGTCCCCTCCACTGAGATCTGTATTAAAATAAGTTGTTTATTGTGGGAGAATCAGTAAAAGGCCAGTTGGGGAAAGAATGAAAATAACAGGCCCTTCCTGCCCACGAGACCTGTTTCGCCCATTTACACCTGATTGAAGGGTGGGGGAAAACTGGAGCACCCAGAGGGAACCCACGCAAAACCGGGGAGAACGTATAATCTCCTGATGGGCAGTGCCGGACACGAAGGCGGGTCATTGGCGCGGTTACAGCGTTGTGCTGACCACTACGCTAACCGTATGGCCCTGATGTTTTGTGCTCCATCTAATATCATGAACCATAGAACATTAGAGCACAGAAACAGGCCCCTTCGACCTTTCCTAGTCCCACTGACCTGTATCTGGTCCACGGCCCTCCATACCTCTCCCATCCAAGGACCTGGCCAAATTCTTTTTAAAAATTAAAATTGACCCTCACATTCCCCACTTCAGCTCATTCTACACTCCCACCACTCTCTAGGTGAAGAAGTTCCCACTAAACCATTCCCCTTTCACCCTTAACCCATGTCCTCTGGTTTGGATCTCACTGACCCTCAGTAGAAAAAAGCTGTCCTACATTTGCTCTGTCTATCCCCCCTCATGAGTTTAAATACCTCGATCAAATTTCCCCTCGTTCTTCTACGCTCCAGGGAATAAAGTCCCAACCTGTTTAACCTTTCCCTGAATGTCCGGGCAACATCCTCGTAAATCTTCTCTGCGCTCTTTCCATATAACCATATAGCCGTTTACAGTGTGGAAACAGGCCAAGTCGGCCCTTCGAGTCTGTGCCGATTCACTTGAACAACTCCACCAGCTCCCCCCTCCTGCTCTCTGCCCATAACCCTCCAACCCCCTGACATCCATGTACACTTCCAACCATCTCTTAAATGATAGAAGGGACCCTGCCGCAACTATCTCCTCTGGAAGATCATTCCATTCTGCCATCACTCTCTGAGTGAAGAAGCATCCTCTAACATATCTCCTAAAGTTTTCCCCCCTTACCCTTAACTTATGCCCTCTTGTTCCAACCTCCCCTGCCCTCAGGGGAAAGAGTCTATTTACGTCTAGTCTATCTATTCCCTTAACTGCATATGTCCTATTTTGGTTATTTTTTCCAAAATGCAGCACCTCGCACTTGTCTACGTTAAATTCCATCTGCCATCTGTTAGCCCACTTTTCCAAACAAACCAAATCCTCCTGTAATCCAAGAAAACCTTCCTCACTATCCACCACTCCCCCTATTTTCATGTCATCTTCATATTTACTTACCCAGTTAACCACACCCTCCTCCAAATCATTATTATAAATGATAAACAATAGGGGACCCAGCACCGATCCCTGAGGCACCCCGCTTGTCACAGGCTTCCATCCTGACAGACTGTTGTCCACCATGACTTTCTCCCGTTTATCTCCCAGCCACCTCTGAACCTATCTCACAATCTCTCTACTAATTCCTAGTGACTGAATCTTCCTTACTAACCTTACATGTGGAACCTTATCAAAAGCCTTACTAAAATCCAAATAGATCACATCCACCGCCCTACCCTCATCCACTCTTTTTGTCTTTCCTGTAGTTAGGTGACCAAAACTGCACACATTATTCCAAATTTGGCCTCACCAATGTCTTTTACAACTTTACCATAACATCCCAACTCCTGTATTCAATGATTTCTAAAGACCAGAAGCTCTCTTTACAATCCTATCCACCTGAGATGCCACTTTCAGGGAACTAGGTATCTGTTTTGAATATGAGACTCTGATCACGAGAACTTCCTGTGTTAACGGAAGGTCCCTTTTCCATAAAATCCACTGATCAAATACATATAAAACTTTTGGGTCATCCTTCCCATTCCAACACCTTCCACTGACTTACTCAGCGATGTCTGGAATCTTGAACGTCTGAGATAGAATTTTCTGGGACTGTAGGAACCGCCTGGATAACTGTACATTCTTGGAATTCTAGGAACAGAATGGAAAGTTTTATAACTTAGAATTAGTTCTGAGGGGTTAAAGAATACCATTCAAATATGCTGATAACAGAAATCGAAAGACAGCAGCCCTGCTGCTCAGTGGACCTGGGGAGAGCAGGGAAGGGAGACGCAGTGCTGCTCCACGGGGTCCTACTTCTCAGTCCTACCGCCGACGGCACCACCCAGGCTTTAAGTAGCCTGTTAAAGGAGCCAGCTGTGGTGTGCTGTTAGCCAGAATCAGACACACAAGGTAAAGACTGTACAACAGGCTTTAATCCGCAAAGACTTCCACAGAGCCAGACTGGCTGTAGCTGCAGTAACTCTGAGTGAGGCTTCGGGAGGCTGGCGTAGGCTTGCATCCCGGAGGGTGATTAACACCCGACCAGGTGGGACTTGATCCCTTCAGGTTGACTGATTGACAGCTGGCCAGGTGTTGTCCTGTCCCCTTACACTCCTGCAGGTACAGATGTTGCCACTGCAGTAGGCCAGTGGTGAACCACCACATTCACCCACTTTTATTAAATTGTCCCGGGGGGGGCAGTAACAAGGAATCGTACCCACTATATAACATACAATATTTACAGATTGAGATGATCCGGCAGCTACCAGGGTCTCTGTGACTGTTGTAGGACTGGCTCTTGGTCACTGGTCGGAGGGGAAGTGGGGGGGCTGGCGGCTGGGGTCTGTGTGACTGGTGTGGTGCCGCATGGAAGGGTGGCCGAGGGGGCCAGGGTTGACGTATGAGAGTTGTATTGGATAGATGGGAGAGCAGATTTGTCGCCCAGAGCTGAAGCGGGCCCCGGTGATCAAGGAGGTCCTGCGCGCCCCATAGCTGCCTGGGGGTGGAGATGTATGCCTGGTTGGCGTCGTCCTGGGCTGAAGGATGCTGTGGGGTGGTGGGTGCTCCTGCTGGTGCCAGGTCCCTGGTTGAGACAGTGTCCTCCCTGCCACTGCTGAACCTAACATAGGCGTAGTTGTGGTTCGCATGTAGGAGGAAATCCTGCTCGACCAGGGCTTCGGCATTGTGTGTCCATATGTGCTTACGTAGGAGCACTGGTCCCGGGGACGTGAGCCATGCTGGGAGGGACATTCCAGTCACTGACTTCCCGGGGAATGAGAGCAGACGTTCATGAGGGTCTTGTTGGTAGCCTTACACAGCAGCGACCGAATGGCATGGAGCGCCTCGGGCAGGGCGTCCTGCCAGTACTCAATGGTCCACCCTTTGATTTGAGAGCCAGGAGGACTGCCTTCCAGACCACCCTGTTTTTGCATTCCACTTGCCCATTGCCCCTTGGGTTATAACTCGTTGTGCGTCTGGTCATGATGCCCCTCGCCGTCAGGTACTGGCACAGCTCATCACTTATGAAACTAGGCCCCAGGTCACTGTGGATGAAGGTGGGGTAGCCAAACATGGTAAAGATCTGCCCCAGGGCCCTGATGACAGTGGCCGTGGTGGTGTCTGGGCAAGTGATAGTGAAAGGGAAGCGTGAGTACTCATCCACTACTGTGAGGAAGTAGACGTTTCGGTTCATGGAAGTCCATGCCGAGATGCTCGAAGGGCGGAGTGGCCTTTACAACATGAGCCTGGGGTGGGCAGAAGAAACGGGATTTACACTCCATGCAGACCCGGCAGGCCTTGGTCATGTCCTTGATGTCCCTGATGGTGTACAGCAGGTTCCGGGACTTAATGAAGTGGTACAACCTGGTGACACCCGGATGGCAGAGGGACTCATGCAATGCCTGCAGCCTGTTGTCATGTATAGACACGCAGATCTGAGAGAGAGCATCGGGGGAATCATTAAACTTCCAGGGGTGGTACTGGATGTCGTAGCTATAGGTTGCCAGCTTGACTCTCCAGCGCAGGATCTTGTAGTTCTTGATCTTACTCTTGTGGGTAGTGTTAAACATGAATGCCACAGCCCGCTAGTCAGTGAGGAGGGTGAATCTTCTACCGGCCAGGTAGTGGCACTAGTGGCGGACTGCTTCCACAATCGCCTGGGCCTTCTTTTCAATGGTGGAATGCCCAAGCTCGGAGCCATGGAGGGTCCTAGAGAAGAAAGTGATGGGGCACCCCCCCCCCCTGGTTGAGGGTAGTGTCAAGGGCTACCTCAGAGGATTCGCTCTTCACCTGGAAGGGGGAGTCCTCATCCACAGCCTGCATCATGGCGCCTGCAATGTCCTGCCTGATGCGGATGAAGGCTGGCTGCATCTCGGGTGGGAGGGGAAAAGTTGTAGCTTGGGCCAGTGAGCGGACCTTGTCTGAGAAGTGCGGGACCCACTGCGAGAATAGGTCAAGGCACCTGTGGAGGGCCTTTAGTGTGGGGGGGAGAGGTAGCTCTATTAATGGGCGCAGCTTTTCTGGATCTGGGCCAACGACCCCATGGGCCACGATGTACCCCAGGATGGTGAGGCAGATGGTGTTAAACATACACTTCTCCTTGTAAGTGAGGTTCAGCTCCCCGGCCGTCTGGAGGAATTTTTCCAGGTTAGCATCATGGTCCTGCTGGTCACGACACAGTTAGTGACGTTATGCAGATACGGGAACGTTGCCTTTAGCTTGTGCTGGTCTACCATGTGATCCATCATCTGCTGGAAGATGGAGACCCCGTTCATGACCCCAAAGGGAACTTGGCGGAACTGGTACAGGCACCCCTCTGCCTCAAAGGCAGTGAAGGGCTTGTCCTTCGGGTGGACGGGGATTTGATGATACGTCGACTTCAGGTCAATCATGGAGAAAACCCAGTAGTGGGCTATCTCATTGACCATGTCGCTGATCCTCGGCAAGGGGTAGGCATCCAGTTGGGTGTACCAGTTAATGGTCTGGCTGTAATCTACAACCATCCTCGGCTTACTTCTCCCTTTGACCACCAGGACTTGGGCTCTCCAAGGGCTGTTACTGGGCTCCATGACACCTTTCACCATGAGTCGCCGCTCCTCCGACTTGATGAAGTCTCTGTCTGCGGCGCAATAGAGCCTACTTCTGGCAGCAATCGACTTGCAGCCTAACGTAAGATGTGGGAAGAGCGCTGGTTGGGTGATGCATAGTGTGGAGAGGCCGCAGGTTGGTCGGGGCTCGTAGGTTGGGGTTCTGTGTAATGTGAGTAGAGGTTGGAGCCCCCCGAAGGCAAGGGTGACACTCTGCAGGTGGCACTGGAAATCTAGGCCCAGGAGGACTGGGGCACAGAGTTTGGGCATGACCAGGAGCCTGAACCCTGTGTATGTCTCCCCTCCCACAGTTATATCGGCTGAGCAGTGCCCGAGGGTACTAACAGTCTTATCCTTGGCGGCAAGGACGATTGAGCAAGTGGTGGGGTGGACTTTTAATCTCAGGGAGTGGGCCACGCTCAGGTGAATGAAGCTCTCAGTGCTGCCACTGTTGAACAGTCACTTTGTTACCTGGCCGTTCACTTGCACATCCATCATAGAGCATCCGAAGTCGTGAAAGATGTCCCTGGTCAGTGTGGTGGCAGCCAGGACCATCTTGGAGTTGGAGTCATCACTCTTTGGTTGTGTGCGGCAATTTATGGTGTCTGGAGGCGTGGGGAGCATCGGTAGAGGGGCCTGGTCATCACCCATGTTGACCACGTCGATGTCGGTCATGGGGAGTGGTGTGCGGCAGCCAACGGCGTCCAGAGGCGTGGGGAGTGTCAGTAGGGCAGCCTGGTCATCGCCCGTGTCAACCACGTTGTTCTCATCATCGTCGGGGACCCTCCATGTCGGGTCCTGCCTGGCCCAAGATGGCTGCGGCACATGGGGGGCCTGCTGCGTGGGTGACCTCCTTCTCCAGCCATGTTCGTTGCACTGGGGGAAATGACGTCATCACGGCCGGTGGCCATGATGTCATTACATCAGCCGGAAATGATGTCACGTCGTGGGCCATCACTGTAGTTCTCGGCGAGCGGCGCTGGCGAAGGCAGGGGCTGTTCCGGGTGCTTGGGGCTCAAGCTGCAATCGTCGCTGGTGGAGGCAGATGCTGCACTGTCGGAGTCAGGGAAGGTGGAAGCTGTGGTGGGGAGAATGGCGCTGCCTGGCACGTGCACGTGGAGGGGTCCGCAGGGGAGGTGGGGAAATCATAGAGGGCCACTGAGCTGCCGGCTGGTTTGGAGAGGCACACTTTAGCGAAGTGGCCTCTCTTGCCACATTAGGAACAGTACTGGTTCCTAGCTGGGTAGTTTTGGCGTGATCGTCGGTCTGACCCACACCAGGACCCAAAGTACTTACAGGGGGGCCGGGTGCCTGCTGCATTGACGTTCTTCTCCCTAGCTCGATCTGGGGCTGCAGCTGCAGTGAGAGGGCCATGAGGGAGCCTGGGGGAACCTGGAATCAAAGGTTTCGATATGCAGGGCTGCAGCTTCCTTGGTTCGGACCATTTTCACTATCCTGGTCAGGGCATAGATATTATCTTCCAGCAGCTTCTGCCAGATGGCACTCGAACATAGCCCTCGAACAAAGGCGTCCCGGATCATCCTCTCGACCTCCTCTGCACCTACCCAGGGTTCAGCCAGACACTGTCGGGCCAACTCTCGCATGTGTCCTAGGTAAGAATCTCCCCGGGTTGCTGGGTTCGGGTGTTGAGGTGGTGCATTCATGGGGGTCTTGTACAAGTTCTCAAGAGTGTCCATTGCGTTTTTGTACGTGGAGCAACCTTTGGTTGCCTGGAAGGCATGGGAACTCAGCTTTGACCGGAGTAGGACCAGACTCTTCCGATCTGAGTCCAGGATGCCACCTGTGTGTGCCTCAATGATTGCCTCAACCGCATGCCGCCAGATCTCGAAGCATGTCTGGGCTTCTGGGTGGTGTGAGTCGACTTCGAGGCTTCCTGCACTCAGGAGTTTTTCCATGTCAGCCGTGAGAAAATTTTGTGGATTCAATTGTGGTACGCTGTTAGCCAGAATCAGACACACACAAGGTAAAGACTGTACAACAGGGTTTAATCCACAAAGACTTCCACAGAGCCAGGCGAGCTGTAACTGCAGCAACTCTGAGTGAGGCCTCGGGAAGCTGGCGGAGGCTTATATCCCGGAGGGTGATTGACACTCGACCGGGCTTGATCCCTTCAGGCTGACTGATTGACAGCCGGCCAGGTGTTGTCCTGTCCCCTTACACTCCTGCAGGTACAGAGGTTGCCCCCTGCAGTAGGTTGGTGGTATACCACCACACCAGCAGAGGCTTATTTTAAAATCCTGCCACTGTAGAGGTCTGTGTCTGTGCCGGGCGGTGAGGGGTTGCAGACTCTGGGACTGGCGGAAGGGTCACCTGGAGCAGGGAGAGCAGCCTCCCCGTCGAGAATGGGGGATGAACCTGCAGGGAAGGTGACCACGGCGGCGGCCCAGCAAGGGGCTTGGGGGGCTGAAGGACCTACACAGGCTTGCTGGAGTCTTGTGGTCGAAAAAGTCACAAAGGAAGAAGCGGTATACAGACGGTCCCCGGGTTACAGACATCCGACCTATGGACAACTTGTACTTACGAATGGACTACACGCAGCTTCTGTTGTGTCGGCTTAAGAATGCTGTTGGGCACTACCAGTTGCCCCAATATTCACAAGGACAAAGACTGAGGGGAACGATAGGCTTTATTGTACAGAAGACTTGAGCTGGCCCGGATCCGAGCTAGGGAAGTGCAGGGAAGGGAGAGGTGGCTCGACCTTTATGGCCTAGGCCACCAGGGAGGAGTCCAGGTGAGAGTGTCATCAGGGGGCAGGCCAGCCCGAGCCAATTAGTACACACAATCCATACAACTATAAATGCTAGCCGCCATTTTAAGTTGGATCAGGTTGCCGTTAACACTGTGTTGATTATGCCTACTTCAAGATAATTGACTCCAGTAGTTTTATATACTATACACTAAAACTAACATTTGATTTTTTTTTAAACTTTATTTAAAATTTTATGACATGAATAAAATAAAAATTATATTTAAAGAAATAATTAAAAATAAGATAATAAAAATTAGAATACTACATAATTAAACTTCACAAATTAACCCCCCCAATAATTATAACACAACATTAATCGTCTAATTTAAAATTAGTCCAACCCTCCCCCCCAAAATAAAGAGTGAAGAATTAATTAACAATGTTGTAAATAAATAGAAAAAACCCCACTTTCAAAAAAAAGGATAAAACTTAACAACAAAAAAAATTACTAACAACAAAAAAAATATCAATACTAAAATAATACCCTTAAACATATATTTAAATCAAACATAATACATGTATTTAACAAATGAAATCCACTTTAAAACTAAGTTCAAATATTAAAATCATATATCAACCACATATCTGTTATACAAAAAATCATAATAATACAAATACAGAATTTCCATTAATACCAAGTTTCCTTTATAATTCATCGAGAGAACAAAAACATCCCTTAGAAAAACAATCAGATAAACTTTTTATTCCCTTCCCCTCCCCTTATATAAAAAAAAGAAAAAAAAAAGAAAAAGAAGTTCAAACTCTTATAAAATTCTCCTTATTCTTCATTTATAACATATTCAAAATTCTCTATCGAAATTAACTAAACTTTATTAAACTCTTCTCCCTCAATGTATTTGTACTTGGTTTTCTTCTTTTTCTTCTTATCACCTTTCCCCTCATCTTCCTCTTCATCTAATTCAACATCCTCAATTTTTGACTTATTATCTTCTGTGACATCATCCTCTTAAAAAAGAGAGAAAAAAGAGAAACCCCCCCAAAAAAAAGAGAGAAAAAAAGGAGAGAAAAAAACCTCCTAATTCCCTCTCAATTACAATCAGAAAACAAAACGAGTTTAAAAAAATTATTTATTTATTTTTTTAAATTTAAAAAACCTTCACTTCTTAACCCAAAAATTAAAAAGAAAAAAAAACAGGTTGGGAGGTCACAACTACCTCCTCCTGTTTAAACCGCCCAAAGCGGTAACCCCCAAAATATTGGGTGTGAGATAACTCACAGGTAGCTGATGACTTCTGGAAACTAGTGCCCACCCAGTTCCCTCTCCCAACTCCCATTTCATTAAACTATCATCATTATTTAAACTATTTAAACTCTTCTCAAAAAAAAAGATAAAAGATTTATTTTTTTAAAATCAACGTTACCACTTCGGTCACCATTGCTTCCATTTCTTTTAAAAATCTGGATCCCACCTTACATCTCTACTCTCTTTGGAGACCTTGAAGGACTACATCGTTCCTGAAACTGCATGATTGGTAGAGACTGAGCAAGGTCCATAACCTCTTTAGGATTGTCAAAGAACTTTGGCTGATTTCCATCCTGAAAAATCTTCAGTACCGCAGGATACCTGAATGTTGCCTTATGTCTTTTTTTCCACAACCGTTCTTTCACAGAATTAAATTCGCGTCGTTGAAACATAATTTCTTGACTCAAATCTTGATAGAAGAAAACAGGATTATTCTGAACCATCAAAGGAGATCTATTTTGCTGGGCATTTCTAATAGCCGTACGTAAAATTGTCTCTCTGTCACAATAGTTTAAACAACGGATCAGAACAGGTCTTGGATTCTGTCCTGAAAAAGATTTTCTTCTTAAAACTCTATGAGCACGTTCCAGTATTAAACCTTCAGGGAATTTATCCTGTCCTAACACTCGTGGAATCCATTCAGTAAAAAATTTTCTTGGATCTAGTCCTTCTATGCCTTCTGGCAAACCAACAATTTTCACGTTGTTCCGTCTAGATTGATTCTCCAAATAATCAATCTTTTTTGCTAAATTTTTATTTTGTATCTGCAAAGTTTCAATTATTCTATTTTCATCTTGCAGTTGATCCTGTACATCGACTAAACCTTGATCACACATTTCAAATCTTTCAATGGTTTCAAGCTTAAAAGCTCCATTAATGGCTTCCGCCATCGCATTAATCTTGGAAATAAACGGGTTCACAAAATTAGCTAAGTGACTCAATACAGAATATATCTTATCTTCAAGATCCTTAACAAACATTTCAACAGAAGTAGATTCCGGCATAATGGGGTCTTGCTGTTCCTTAGAGACCACGGAATCTTCTGTCCCTTCCCTTAATTTAGTATATTTTCTAGCAGTTTGACTTCGTATAAAAATCCCTCTCAAAGTCCCCCCAGCAATGCCAGGAGACTGAAGATTAAGGTTATCTTTAAGCCAAATCTCTTTAATCATCTTCACTGAATCAATGTCTGGAAAAACCGTTGTAATTGAAGATGCATTTTGCAGCGCCACCACTGTAGCAGTCGAATGACAACATTTTAACTCTCCAGCTGGTGGCACTCCAGCTGATTCAACTGTCAAAGTCTCAGTAACAGCACTCACAGTGGCCGTTGTGAGAAATACTGGCACCCGGCCAGCTCTTTGTTCTGAAAGCTGCTGAATGCGACCTTCAGAGAGCCTTATCGGTTTAAAACGGAGTTTCAATGCCGAATTCTGTATGTCTTCTTCTGGATCCATTCTACGCTGAGTCGTGGCTTCTTGTAAACAAGTAGGCTCAGACAATTTCGGAAAATGTATTTTTTTAACAGTCTGTTGATGTTTTCTTATACCTATTTTTTTTGCATATAAACCATTAGGCACTAATCCAGCACCTCTTATTATTTATAAACTTTTAAAAGAACTTTAACGGGCACTTAAAGACAAAAAAATAAATCAGAGTCAGGAGAGGTCTGGAAGGCACGTCTGTTCCCTACGCCATCTTGCCACGCTCCCCAAAAACTAACATTTGATTGATGGTAAATAAGAACTGTATGTACCCTGTTCCAATTCAAATACAAATTCAATTTAAAGACAGACGTAGGAATGATCTCATTCATAACCTGGGGACTGCCTGTAAACCAATGTTTGGGGCCTGAGGCCTTTATCTTCCAACACATATGTGTTTTGAATAAAACACAAAATTTTGCAGATGCTGCGATTTTAGTAAAAACACAGAAATGCTTGAGGAACTCAACTGTTCTCGCAGTGTCCATTGGAGGTAAAGATATATCACCGACATTTTGGGCCTCAGCCCTTCCTCTCTTTAAATTTAAATTTAGACCGACGGCCATTTTGGCCCATGACCCATGCCGCCCAATCACACCCGATTGACCGACAACCCCCGGTACACTTTGAACGGTGGGAGGAAACCGAAGCTTCCCCCCCCCACCCCCGCCCCCGGCCTGGGAAAAACACGGGAAGAATATATATAAACTCCTTGCAGGTGGCGCAGGATTCGAACCCTGTCGCTAGCACTGTAACAGCGTTGCGCTAACCACTACGCCAGCCTTGCCACTCTCTTTGGCACTTTTTGGGTGTAATTGGGTGGCACAGGTTTAAATGGCCGGAAGCGGCTTCTGACATGTAAAGTAAAGTAAAGTAAGTAAAGTTTTTTTAAAAACCCGGCCCATGAGCCCATGCTGCCCAAATATGCTCTTTAATCTGCAACCCCTGAATGCCTTTGTAAAGTGGGAGGAAACCGGGCACCCCTCCCCTTCAGATGGGGAGAATGTATAAATTTCAAACCTGGGTCGCGAGCTCTATAACAGCGTCGAGTCAACTGCAGCGTCCCGTGTACTTACATATACGGTGATCCTGACCTTCTCATTCAGTGGTCTCATGTAGTGGTCCAGAGTGTAGATCCTGTATCGCACTGCACAAGACAAAACCAGCGGCCACGTCAAGACTTAACATTGTTGGGAGGATTCTTTCCACAAGATCTCTCTTGGGGCTCTAGCTGTGGGATGTGGGCAGTGGAAAGGGGCACTGGCTTGGTTCTACCCCTGTCTCCGCCGCTGTCTATACATGAATTTATACCCTATGGCTCCTGGGGTTCCCCCAGCCCCCACACGTGTGGGGTGGCTATGGGGAATTGGCTGGTGCAGGTTGCTCTGAATTTGAGAGAGAGTTTATTGTCGTGCACGAACATATGATGCACTCATTCCCTGGGGGATGACCCTACAGGACGGTGACCACGGTGGTGGACCAGCAGCTGAGGGACTCGCACGGGTCGCGGGCAACTTGCAGTCAGGGACACGCATGGGCTGCTGGAGACCAGGCTCACGGGGGCCAGGTATCGGAGCCGGGATTTGAGACGGCGCTGGGGGCAAGAAGGGAGTCTTCCCAATCGTGTCGGAGGCTTGAATCTGGTGTTTGGGTGGCCTGACTGATCGAACAGGAGTCCTTGCGGCTACAGTGGCTGCGGAAGCACTGGAGGCGAATCCACAGACACTCAGTGACCCTGGAGGCCTCTCATTTGCTTCTCTCTCTCTTTTACTGTAATGGGCGCCATTGTTTTAATCATCCCTATGCACTCGTTATGTGCATGGTTTCATTAATCCAAAGGAAATGGGGCAATGACAATTCTTCTCAAGCCAAATATTGCAGTAACATCTAGGTCTAGAGCAGTGATCCTCAACCTTCCCTTCCCATTCATATCCCGCCTGAAGCAATCCCTTACTAATCACAGAGAGATTACTTAAAGTGGGGTGTGAAGAGTGCTCAAGAGGCTTCACTAATGGATTGTTGTTTACCAAAAGCAACAGATGAAAGAGAATGTTGGAGCCACTGCTGTCTGGAAGGAGAGTAAGAGGGTCATGTGTTTTTGCAAGCAGAGAGAGTCAAACAGGCTTTCTCTCAGAGAGAGAGAGAGAGAGAGAGAGAGGGAGAGAGAGAGAGAGAGAGAGAAGCAGAGATCACTTGTACAGTGTTACAGCCAGTGAGAGTAGCTGGAACTGGAACAGAACAAGCTGGCAAGAAGTCCCCTTTTGGAAGGCAGCCTGGTCAAAGCCCTTGTGGTTCATGCAAGAGATGAGGACTGACTGTCTAATGCTTCACTTGGAATAAGTGAAACAGAAAGGAACTCTGTGGTGACGTGAAAGAAAGAGGTTATCATCTGGAGAACCCTGAGGGGGCAAGTTTCTTCGGCAAAATACTGAAGTGGCTGATGGAAGTACATCAGTTGTGGATGTCCTGGAACAACAAGGCTCTCTCTGAAAACTGACAAGAACCTTCCTGAGCGGTAACCATTTACCTTTCAAGCACCAAAGCCTGGTGAACTTTATAAATGTTCAATTCTGTGCACAGTTTAAGAATTACCTGCAACCAGTGAACTTGGAGGAATGAGAAGTGAGATTGGACTGTGAACCAAAGAACCTTTCTGAACTTACACATACATTACATACATGTGTGCTTAGATTTAGAAGGGGGTTAAGTTAAGTTAAATAAGTTAGTGATAAGTTAAAGTTTGATTCTATTTCATGTTTAAAGATAATTAAAAACAACTTTTGTTTAAGTAACCATTTGTCTTGGTGAATATCTATGGCTGCTGGGTTTTGGGGTCCTCTGGGCTTGTAACACGCCATTTTCAGAGAATCCTAGATCCACCTGTTCTACCACACTCCTCAGTGCCCCACCGTTTTCCGTATACATCAAGAAAACAGTGAATAATAGATCATTTACAGTTGGCTGGCCATGTTGCCGTCTCCAAATGATGACGTTCGCATTTCAAAGGTTGGGCCAAAAGGGCCCGTTACTGTGCTGCATGTCTAAATCTTTTTTAAAAATTAAATTTGAAAGAATTACCTTTTTCATTGGGGGTATATATTGGCTTGTCAGTCTGAATGAAGATATAACCCTTCCTCAAAGAGAGAAGGATGGGAACCATCCTCCTGGTTGGGAAAAGTTCTGGACACTCAGCGGTCAGGGAGATGTACCTTTCCTTGCGGAACCAAAGCTTCAACATTCGGATGGTGTCTGGCTTAACCTGTGGGATCACAACAATGGCAATTATTCGCACTGGGCTCTTCATCAGCTTCCCGCCCCGGGATCCATCTCCCGAAACCTCCCACAGGAGCCCCTGGCAGTGGGAGGACTCAGTGGTTGAAGGAGCCAGGCAGGCTGCGGGTGACCTACGGCCAGGGGGCCCCCGCGCAGGCTGGCACCTGGGAACCGGGTACTCGCAAGGGCGAGAATGGCCCCTTGTCCGCTGAAGGGCTTATTGATTGGGCCAGAGCTTCGGGACCTGGAGCCCGGGCGGCCGATGGATCGAATAGGGGTCCGTGCGGCTGCGGAGGTGGCGGGAGCGCTGGAGGTGAATAAGTGACTCTCTTTTGCTCTTCTTTTTGTTAGAGGCGATGGGCAACTCTCAAGGTGACTCGTAGCTTGGCAGAAGTTGTCATATGCAAGCACGAAAGTCTGCAGAGACCGAGATTGAAGTAAAAAACACAACACTGGAGAAATTCCGCAGGTTGAACGGTATCCTTCATAGAGCAAAGATAAAGATACAGAACCAACACTTTGGCCTTGATTTTGCTCGTTCCTTGATTAAGGCCTCAGGCCCGAAATGATGATTCTGTACCTTTATCTTTGCGGTATAATGGACATTGTTTGACCTGCTGAATTTCTCCATTACTTAAAAGTCGACATATATCCCGTACGTTACATTTTTTTGTGCTATTACATGACAATAGAAGAAGCAATGAACCTTCATCAAGGCAAGAGGGAGTGGGGAGAAAGCAGAGGTGGGAGGGGAAGAAGCTGGCGGAGGGTCCCAGAGGTGATAGGAGCAGGAGGTGCGAGAGGTGGGGTGGCAGGTAAACCATGAGAGAGAGGAGGGTAGAGAAAGAAAAGTTAGAGAGAGAGAGAGAATTGCATAGAACAGCATAGTACAGGCCCTTCGGCCCATAGTGCTGTGCTGACAATAACCCACAACTGTCTAGAATTTCTCCCCACTGCATAACCCTCCATTTTTCTCAGTTCCAATGCGCTAATTGTCTCCTGAAAGATCATATTGACCCTGCCTCCACCACCATTACCAGCAGCGCATTCCATGTGCCCACCCCTCTCTGTGTGAAGAACTTAGTTCTTAAATCCCCCCCTGTACTTACTCACAAGCACCTTAAAACTATGTCCCCTCGTGTTAGTTGTTTTAGCCCCGGGGATTTAAAAAAACACTGGTTATCCAGACAATCAATCCACCTCTTTTGGGTCAGCCCTCATCCTCCGTCGCTCCAACGAGAAAAGACCAAGTTCACTCAACCTATCCTCACGCGGCACCTTCTACAATCCAGGCAACATCCTTGTAAATTTCCTCTGCACCCTCTCCAATCCAGGTAACATCCTTGTAAATTTCTACTGCACCCTCTCCAATCCAGACCACATCCTTGTGAATTTCCTCTCCACCCTCTCCATAGTGGTCACATCCTTTCAGCAGTTGAGGTGACTAGAACTGAACACAATATTCCAAGCAGTGCCCAATGAAAGGGTTATCATGTGAGGAACATTTGACAGTTCTTGGCCTGTACTCATTGGAACTTTGAGAATGGTGGGGGGGGGGGGGGGGGGGTTGACTCTCATTGAAATATTTCAAATGTTGAAAGGCATGGACAGAGTAGATGTAGAAAGGTTGTATCTCATAATGGGAGAATCCAGGACAACTTCAGGATTGAAGAGCGTCCGCTTAGAACAGAAATGTGGAGGAATTTCTTCAGCCAGAGGGTGGTGAATCTATGGAATTTGTTCCCACTGGCCAGGCCATTGGGTGTATTTAAGGCAGAGATTGATAGCCTCTTGATTAGCCAGGTTGGGCAGTGGGGCTGTGGGGGAAATGGATCAGCTCACAATTAAATGGCGGGGCAGACTTGATGGGCTGAATGGCCTTTTTCGCTATGTCTTAGCCAAAGTCATATATAACTGTAGTAAAACACACACAGACATGCTGGAGGAACTCAGCTAGCCTCGCAGCCTCCATCGACGTTTCAGGCCTGAGGTTCCTCAAGGAATAAGCAAAGAACAGGAAGGCTCAGAATAAAGACCAAAGACCGGCCGGGGGAGGGGTCCAGACCTACAAAAGGTGTTGACTGGATATGATCAGAGGAGAGGGTGAAAAGAGGCAGAGGCCTCCAAGGTTCAGAAGGGCAGAGGTAAGGTGGACAGCCAGTGCCTTTTTCCCAGGGCAGGAAGACGTCTGTACAAAGTGAAGGGAGGAAAGCTTAGGGGAGGCGTCAGAGGTAAATGATTTTATGCAGAGCAGTGGGTGCCTGAATGCCTTGCTGGGGAGGTGGTTGGGGGCTGAAACATTAGGTATGCTTATGGGACTCTTAGACAGATACGTGGATGAAAGAAAAATCGAGGATTACGGGGTAAGGAGGGTTTAGTACTTTTATTTTGGTAGGAATCTATGGGTCAGCACAACATCTAGGGCCGAAGGGTCTGTACTGTGCTGTTATGTTCCATAAAAAGGGAGAGAGACAGAGCTGGGTGGGTAACAGGGGGAAGATGACAAATCAAGCACAGCCATCTGCAGACTTTCCCCACGGTTAATGAAGGACAGCACATCATGTGCCTTCTTAAAAACAATATCAGCAGCACCGAATGTAATCTGATGGGAAGTGGGGAGCGGGGCGGGGGGGGGGGGTGGTGTGTGCTGATTAGAGGTCAAAGTTCATGGCGTTAGGTTTAGGCTGTTCAGGAGGTATATGGTGTGTCTGCCGGCTAGGTTATATGACGCCCCACCCTGGCCATGCATGGGTATGTCACCCTGCTTCTATGGTTCTGTCCGGAAAAATGGGCTGAAAAAACAGCTGATGGAGTTTGATCCAGACCAGTGTGAGGTGTGGCAGTTTGGGGAGACAAACCAAGAAAGGACGTACACGGTGAATGGACGGGCACTGGGGAGGGCGGTAGGATCTGTGAACAAAGAGACATGATACCCTGAAAGTGGCGTCACAGGTGGACAGGGCTGTAAAGAGAGCTTTAGGCCCCTCTGAGAATATGGGAGGGTCCATATCACCTCAAATGCCATTGATCAACCCTCTCTTAGCTTTTTCAAGAGAAAATCAGTTCTTGAATATATGATTTGGTGAAGGGATTGTTAATGTTGAAGATTGTTGCGAAAGGGGTCAATAAATGCCATTTGAGCAATTGAGAAACAAATCTGCTAGACCAGGTCCCCTTGTGGTTATTTTCAGTTAAGAGTATATCTGAGGAATAAATTTGGACCAGCAATTCTTCTGTCCAGCTGCACTGAGGCAGATTCGGAGTGGGATGGTTAAAAACTTTGATATATTCTTTATTACAAGCAGGAACTTCCAAACTAGGATTACACAGATCTAGAGAGAGATGGGAAACAGACTTAAATATTATAAATGATCGACAAACGTGGGAAAATTTGTGTAGGGACTGCATGATGAATACTATTAATCTAAGGTATCGATCAATTCAATATAATTTCTTACAACAACTATATCTCACAACACAGAAGCTGCCCTTTTGGGCAGCTTTTGGAACAAGTTACAGGAGTTGCTTTCCAGCTGAGTCCCAATTTATTTTTATTTGGAAATATTGAAGGTACAAATCCTAAATTGAAATGATCAGCTTATCAATTAAAATTTGTTATCTGAGCATTAACGGTAGCAAGGAAATATATTGCAATTACTTGGAAATCGGATACATCTGTAATGAAACCCAAAGATGTGTTCCTTTAGATTGAAAACAAATCACATAATTTAAGGAATTATTACCCTTTGTTTTTTTTTTACAAATTTGGTGCCCGTGCACTGATTAAATTTGGAGTGATATCCTTCTTATCCTTCCAGATCTGCGGGGTTCTCGTCCGCAGGTTTATGTTAGATCTGGTGACTTGCACTGGACGATATCTCTCTCTGCAATCCAAAGATTTATTTTCTTTTTTTCAGTTTGTATATCGTTTTATTGGAGGGGGGTGGTTGGGTGGGAGGGAGGGGATTGTTGAAGTGGGGGGGGGAACCATCATGTATGTAATCAATTTGGATTTTTAAAATATTTGAAGTATTATAATAACTATAGTATGGAATTTTAAATAAAATATTCAAAAAAGGTATTGAGTACGAGTTGAGATATTATGGTAAAGTTGTATGAGACATTGGTGAGGCCAAATTTAGAGTATTGTGGGCAGTTTTGGTCACCGAGCAACAGGAAAGAGATCAATAAGATAGAGAGAGTGCAGAGAAGATTTACTAGGATGTTGCCCAGACTTCAGGGAAGGGTTAAACAGATTCGGACTTTATTCCCTGGAGCATATAAGAATGAGGGGAGATTTGATGGAGGTTTTTAAAATGACAAGGGGGCTAGAGAGAGCAAATGTAGGTCGGCTTTTTCCACTGAGGGTGGGTGAGGTCAAAACCAGAGGATGAGTTAAGGGTGAAAGGGGAAAAGTTCAGGGGGAAAACATGAGGCGGAACTTCTTCACACAGAGAGCAGTGGGAGCGTAGAATGAGCTGCCAGATGAGGTGGTGAATGCGGGGCTCATAAGAAGAATTTGGCCAGGCACGTGGATGGGAGGGTTATTGAGGGTGAAGGTCTGGATGCAGGTCAGTGGGATTAGGCAAAATAATAGATTGGCACAGACTAGAAGGTTTGATAGGCCCTGTTTCTGCACATTGAACACTACAGCACAGAACAGGCCCTTTGGCACTTGATCTTGTTCTGACCAATATATCCCTTCCTTAAAAAAAGGTTCTAAGCCCTCCATACCCTGTAACCCTCTATTTTTCTTACATCCATGTGTCTTAAATGGCCCCAATGTTTCAGCCTCCACCATCATCGCTGGAAAGGCATTCAGGCCCCCTCAACTCCGTGTGTAAAAAAGACTTACCCCTGACATCTCCCTTAAACTTCCCTCCCTTCCTTTGTACACACATCCTCTGGTGTTGCCCTGAGAAATAGGCACTGGCCGTACACCCTATCCATGCCTCCCATAATCTAGTGGACATCTATCAAGGCTCCTTTCATCCTTCCACATTCCACACTTCCTACAAGCCACTTTTTTATTCACACAGCCACTGATCCCGAGCCCCATGACTTTCTGGATGAGTCTCTCATGGGGGACCTTGTCAAATGCCTTAATAAAATCCATGTGGACCACATCTACTGCCCTACCCTCATCAACTTCTTTTGTTACCTCCTCAAAAAACTCAATTCAGCTCGTGAGGCACGATCTTCCCTTTCAAAGCCATACTGACTCTCCTCGAGTAGACTGGACTTTTCCAAATGCTCATCGATCTTATCCTTAAGAATCTCTCCAATAGTTTGCACACCACTGATGAAAGACTCACTGGTCTATAATTCCCAGGATTCTCCCGATTACCTTTTTTAATCAAGGGAACCACATTTGCTGTTCTCCAATCCTCCGGCACTTCCCCTGCAGCCAACGAGGATTCAAAGATCACAGCTACTGCCCCAGCTATCTCTTCCCTCACTTCCCACAGCAACGTGGGATATATCGCATCCAGCCCCGGGAACTTATCAATCTTGAAGTTTTTAAGTTATCCAACACTTTCCGCTTCCTTAATCTCCACATTGTCCAGCCCACAGGCCTGTTCTATTTTGACCTCGCCGTGATCCAGGTCCTTTTCTCCTGTGATACTGACCCAAAGAGTTGTTTAGGACCTCCCCAACCTCCTCCGCTTCCAGGCACATGTTATCTCCTTTATCCTTTAGCGGCCCCCACCTTCACAGATGAGCGGTTCTATGGTTCTATATCTATCCATGGATGCCGTCTAGTCCCCATGAGTTCCTCCAGCCTTTCATTTTATCTGTTCAAGACACCAGCATCTACATCTTGTGCGTTTCTCTGCGGTGAGCTGCAATTGGAGTTCACCCTGCTTTCTCTACAGAGCCCACAAAAAAAGCCAGAGGAGGAACTCATGTGAGTCAGTCAGCATCCATGGAGGGAGCTGGACAGGATTTGGGGCAGGAGAGGGTGTACATCAGGACAGGCCTGCTGAAACGTTACTTGACAGCAGCAAAAGACAAACCACTTCAAAGGTCATCAGTCAAGATGGGACAATACTCACAACAATATCTTTAATCAGCTGGTAATTATTTTTCTTTAATAGTAAAAAATTCACGTCATCTGACACTTTTCTTCTCGATATGGTATCGAACAAATAAACCTTGACGTTCACAGGGTGATTAACTCCATGCACCTGCACAGTAACACTTTCCTTCACGCCAAGGTGGAGAATGTTGGGCGCCGTGATTAAATAGCTGGAAACAAAGAGAAAGAGAACAGCAGTAAAATAAAGTGTCTGTGTCTGCGTGTGGGGTGTGTTTATGTCTGCGCATGGGTGTGTGTTTAAGTCTGCATTGGGGGTGTGTGTGTGTGTGTTTGTCTGTGTGTGCGCGCGTGTGTGTGGGTGAATGTACGTGTAGGTGTGTATGTGCGTTAGTCTGTGTGTCTGTGTGTATGTGTTTGTGTGTGTGTATTTGTATCTGTGTGTGTGAGTGTGGGTGTTTGTATCTGTGTGTGTGAGTGTGTTTGTATCTGTGTTTGTGTGTTTGCGTGTGGGTATTTGTATCCGTGTGTGTGTGTGGGTGTGGCTGTTTGTATCTGTGTGGGTGATTGTATCTGTGTGTGTCTGTGTGTTTGTGGGTGTTTGTATCTGAAGTGTGTGTTTGTGTGTGTGTATTTGTATCTGTGTGTGTGTTTATTTGTATCTCTGTGTGTGTGGGGGTGTTTGTATCTGTGTGTGTGGGTGAGTGGGTGTGTGCCCTTCTGTATGCACAGAGCATGGATTCATTTATACATAAGTTCCATCACATTTATTCATAAAGCCTCCCCAAACACACACACCCACACCCAGACACACAGAAACACACCCACATACACCCACCCCCAAACACTCACCCCACTCGCACAGACCCTCCCCACACACACACTCACAACCCATTAGCTCCCATCGACCCGGCCTTGCGTTTCCCCGGGCCCATCAGAGGCGTCTGTGTGGCATGCACTTACGATTTGATTTGCTCCGTGGCTGCCGTGACTGTGCAGAACCAGACAAGAATGGCCAACCTCTCCATGGCAGTGCAGACTGTTCCAGGCCCTGGTGGGTCACAGAACCGGGCAAAGGAGCTTCGCACAGCACACAACTGTCTGCTGGGGCTAGGTGCTGCCTCTTTATATGCCTTGCCCCTCGCCAATATTGATTCAAGGTTACTTATTGATGGAGGAGGATTTAGTGGAGGTGATACTTAATTCTTTCTCCGATCATCTCTCTCAGATATAGTCTCTCTGGGATTGTAAGGCCAAGCAAAGTGGGAAAAATTGAAGACATGGTAAATGCAAGTGACTATGGAGAAACAGATATGGGATTATCCATTTATTTTTAAATTTAATGAAAAATTGTTTTCCACTGAGATTGGGAGAGATAAAAACCAGAGGACATGGGTTTAGGGTAAAAGGGGAAAAGTTTAAAGGGAACATTAGGGGGAGCTTCTCCCCACAGAGAGCGCTGGGAGTGAAGAACAAGCTAAAGCGGTGAACTTTGGCTCAACATTAACATTAAAGAAATATTTGGACAGAAACGTGGATGGGAGGGGTATGAAGGGAAATGGGCTGGCAACAGGTCAGGGCACCCGGCAGAATAATGGTCCAACACAGAGTAGAAGAGCCTAAAGGCCTGTTTCTGTTCTGTGGTGTTCTATGCTCCTATGATACAGCATGGTGGAAGGCCCACCAGCCCGTGTCTCTCGATTGCACCCCATTGACCTCCACACCAGGTACATTTTGATGGGTGGGAGGAAACCAGAGCCCCTAGGGAAAACCCATGCAGACATGGGGAGAACATTCCTTATAGACAACGAGGGATTCGAACTGAAGTCACTGACGCTGTGACAGCATTACGCCGACCACCACGCTAACCTGAATTGCCTCCTTCTGGAATAACTTCTTTTAAATATTTTTTAACCAAAAATAGACTTTATTCACAACAAATTATTCACAAAAGGCATCTGTTTCCACATTTAGTTTCATATCCATATATTTCCACCACTGAATGTTGTTATATTTACCCCATTACCACCTCTGTGACACCTGTCGTTTCTCCCCACCCCCCCTCCCCCCACTCTGTTTGAGGGAACTCCCCTTTGTCTCAGCCGCTCAGGGTCCAGTAACAGGATGATTCCAGGGTGTGGTCCTTGCCCACAGCGCCCTCCCTCTGCAGCCTGGAATGTGCAGGCTCCACACTGCTTGGCGGCACGGTTACCAGAGCTGGACAACCCGGTTGGCGTGGCGGTTGGCGCAATGCTATCACAGCGCCCACGATCGGGACCGGGCCGGATCCTGCGCTGTCTGCGAGGAGTTTGTACGGTCTCACCGGGTCTGTGTGGGTTTTCCCTGGTGGGGAAAGAATGGGGCTGGGGTTGTAGGTTAATGGGGTGTAATTGGGCGGCAAGGCCTTGTGGGCCGGAAGGGCCTGAAACCGGGCTTTAAGTCTAAATTTAAGTTAAATTATAATAGATAATTTTTTTAAAAATGTAAACACTCCAGATTTGAACCCGGGTTGTAATAGTGTCATGCTAACTGTGTCAATTGATTTACCTCTGCATAAGTTGATGTCACAACTTTTAAGAAGTCTTGCCTATAGGGGTAAAGGTGACACAAAATTCCCATCAAAAATAATACCCCCCGCGTTGTGCTGGCCATCAACGGGACTTAACCGCAACCGAGTTAAAGCACAGAGAAGCTGGAGGAACTCTGTCCACAGGAGGGGGACATATATATTCCTGTCGTTTCAGGCCTGAGCCCCTTCCTCATGGTACGAGTGAAGCTCAGGCAGGCCCCAGAAGTGAAAGGCTGGGGGAGAAGGGGAGGATGGGGAGGGCAAGAGGCATTAATTGGATCTGGGTGGGAGGTTGAGAGAGAGAGGAAAGGTGAGCCCTGCAGAATCAGGAATCATTGCCATAAATTCGTTGTCCTGTGGCAGCATTGCCGAGCAAATATTGCTATAAATTAGAGGAGAAAACGAGGCAGCATCTGTGGGTCCATTGTCCATTCAGGAGTCCGATGGCGGCGGGGAAGAAGCCGCCTTTGTGCCACTGGACGCTTGTCTTCAGGCCCCTGGTCCTTTTCCCTGATGGTAGCAGAGTGAAGAGGGCCTGGGTGGTGGTGGGGGTGGGGCGGGGGGTGTGGTTGGGGTGCCTTGGAGGACAGAGGCTGCATTCTTAAGGCACTGCCTCCCATTGAGATCCTCAAAGGAGGGAGGACTGGTGCCCCGTGATGTCGCAGGCCGAGTCTGCGGCTACGTGGAGTTTATTTCTCCCCTGTGAGAGTTAAACGGATTGCACTAAATCCCATTTTGTTTCTTGCTTAAGTGAAGCTGACATCTGCCAACAGTTTGCGGGAACTTGCTCTCTAGAATTTGACCTTCGCCACTGTCCAAAGCCAACAAAGATATGTGTCACAATCGAGCCGCTGTCGCAAGAGAGTCCGCAGTCGCTGGGGTCCAAATGCAACGCACAAACATGCTGCAGGAACTCAACAGGTCACACAGTGTCAGTAGGGAATCAGAACCCGAATCAGGTTTATAGTTATGAAGTAAAACACAGAACTGGGCAGATGCCGTGATTGAGATAAAAAAAAACATAATGCTGGAAATGGTTCGGGATCCACAGGGAGCGAAGGAGGGAAATGCAGTGATCCCGCAGGGTCCAACCACCCGTCTCGTTGCCGTCAATTCCAATTGGGGTTTGAATGGGCCGATGGGCGGCTCTGATTGGCAGCAGCCACAAGGGGCTGCAGACTCCGGGGAAGTGGAGGGCTGGAGTGGGGCGCCAGAGGCCGGGAAGATCGTGCAACATTGGAGAGGGGCAAATGGAGGAGGTGGTCCACGGGGACGGTGACCACGACGGTGGAGTGGTGAAGGTGCGGGGGGGGTGGGTTCTGCGGCTAAGAGGCCAGAGCATGCGTCGGGGCCACTGGCGGCTTGAGACGGGGAGCCCACAGAGGCTGCAGGGCTGCTGGAGATGGGTTGGAAACTGGCTGAAGTGGGGGGGGGGGGGTACCAGGTACCGGAACCTGGGATGCGAGGGGCACCGCGGATCCCTGACCATGTCGGAGGTTCGGATCTGGAGCCAATGGTTTGGGCTGGACTGGACTGCAGGGGCTGCGGAAGGTCTGGAGGCAAATCTACGGACACTTGGTGACTCTGGGAGGGGAGGGGAAACTCTCTTTTGCTCTTCTCTCTCTCTCTGACTACAAGGAGGCGCTTCAGCCAATTCCTACCTGTCTGCCTTGCAGCAGGTAAAAGAGAATTTTGTGTAATAGGACCCTGTTTTATTACTGTGACAATAAATTGATTTGGTTCCTTGATTCGGAAGGGAGTGAAAGGTTATGGGGAGAAGGCAGGAGAATAAAAATTGAGGCCACCTGAAACTGGGGGGTCAAAACATTATATTTTCATCTCCCGCTGCCCGGTTCTACCTTTTACTCGAGATTTATAAACCTAATCATCCAAAAAGCTGAATCTTTTTATTTCCAACTGCTGCCGAGATTTCAACCATCTCAACTTCACCTCTCCCCTCTGTTATTCTAATTTTAAAAAAAAATTTTAAATATGCAGCCCGGAAACAGGCCATTCAGGCCCACAAGTCTGAACCACTCAATTTACACCCCATTAACCTATACACTTGGTACGTTTCAAAGGGCGGGAGGGAAATGGAGCCACCCCCCCCCCCCGGGGGAGACCCACGCTGACACAGGGAGAGCGTATAAACTCCTTACAGACAGCGAGGGATTTGAGCCCCGGTCCAGATCGCTGGTGTCGCGCTAACCGCTCGGCCCTCCATCCTCTCTGCAACGATCCTAGCCTCACCTTCAAACCCCCAGACAATAGTGGTGCTGCTGTGGTCTGGTCCACTGACCTCTGGGTTAGGCCAGATCTCCTCCTACCCACCCCTTCCACAGGACCCCACCTCAGCATGCCAAGCCACCATCTCCAATTGCATCACCTCAGGTCACCCTTCCCCTCCTGCCACCCCCATCCATGGCCTCAAACCTCATCATTTCCCATTCCCCACACTGCCCGGTTTTATCTTTTACCCAAGTTACATAAACCCATCATCTAAAAAAAACTTACCTTGAAGGGTCAAGCCCAAAACTTCGGTTATCTTTGTTATGTACACTGTTTGACCTGTTGAGTTTCACCAGCATTATATTCTGTCTGAGCACCCTCCAGCCAGACAGCATTAACATCGACCTCCAGTTTCCATTAAACCCTGCTCCCCATCCCTTGCCTCCTTTTCTCCAGCTCCCCATGCCACCCTTTTTCCCTCTCTATTCAGAGAACTGCCCCTTCCCCATTACTCTCAGCTTTTTTCCCTTCTCTATCCTCCTATGACCCTCCCCCCCTTAGCTGTCAGCCCATGGCCCTCTGTCCCTTCATCTTCCCCCTGTCCTCTCCCCTCCCCGCCTGCTTTTTCTTCAACCCCATGAAGTTGGTGAGCCCTCTCGATCGGCGCTCCTGAGTTTCTCCAGCACGTTGGTGTCTTGCTCTCTGACCGGGAATGATCTCCGGATCCCACCCTCCAGCCAGCTGCTACCTGGAATCTTCTCTAGGCTCTCCCGGGTACCCAAGTGTGGCCCAGGGACGGCACAAGCTCAGGTGAGAACGGGGGCGCCTCCAGGCGAGGAGTGGAGGTGGTTCTGGTGCAGCGGCCTGGTTAATGTAGCGGTCAGCGCAATGCCGTTACAGCGCCAGCGACTGGGTTCGGATCCGGTGCTGTCTGTAAGGAGTTTGCACGTTCTCCTCATCTCTGCATGGGTTTGCCCCGGGGGTCTCTGGTTTCCTCCCACCGTTCGAAATGTACTGGGGGTGTAGGTTAATTGGGTGTAAATTTGGCGGCACGGGTTCATGGGCTGAAATGGCCCGTTACCATGCTGTATGTCTAAATTTAGCACAGATCAAGAAGGAGGTACGGGAACAACAAGATCAGGACCATCAGGTTGGAAAAAAGTGACCTGTAACATGCCAATCACCGCACAATTCTGTATTTACGTTCATTTTTAAAATTTAGTAGCACAGTAACAGGTCCTTCCTGCCCACAAGGCCCATGAAGCCCAAATACACTAGGGTGGGAGGAAATCGGAGCACTCGGGGGAAACACCGGGGGGGGGGGGCACGTACAAACTCCTTGCGGGTAATGCGGGATTCGAGCCCCAGCCACTGGTGCTGTCATGGTGTTGTGCTAACCACTAGGTTGACCATGCCACACCCGATAGATGTAGACGCACATCTCTGAATCAGAATTTCTTGTTGTGAACAAGTCACGAAATTCGTGGGTTTTGTAGCAGCGTCACAGGGCAGACGTTCAAATATACAACAATAAATAAAAATAGCTAATGAAGTGGCAAAGTGATACAGTGTCTGTGGTTCATTCAGGAATCTGATGGTGGAGGGGGAGAAGCTGGTTCTGTACCGCTGGGCTCTGGTACCTCCTTCCTGATGGTAGCAGAGGCCATGGCCTGGGTGGTGGGGGGTCTTTGGAGATAGAGGCTGCTTTCTTAAGGCAAATTCTCTTGTAAATGTCTTCGATGGAGACTATATACGAAAGAGAGACAGACAGATAGACAGACAGACACACACACGCATGTACACAGACATACAAGTGTGTGTGAGTGTCATGTGTGTGCATGTGAGAGCATGCATGTGTGTGCATTGAGTGTGCGTGTGTGCGCATGTGTGTGAGTGTGCACTGTGCTGTTGAGAAACGCTGCTTCGTCGAGCTGCATCTATACAGTCAGTAGATAATAGTGAGAGCTGGGCATGGAGGAGATCTTCCCGTTTACACTTGGTCCCAAGCAAGGCCCCATTTCGGAAAACACCCATCCCTGGGAGAAGTAAATTCAGCAAAATACAGGGAGCTGATCATTTCTCAACAGTTGCCAGTCGATCAATAACTTCAAATAAACAATTCCAGCAGGCTCAGGATCGATGGGGCGGCAACGTTGACATTGAACCCAAGGAGATCAACATGGCATGATGAATCTGCACAGATCCTGGTTCCCAATGAGGCCGCAATATTTACTGCTCACGTGGGAAACATTTCCAAACACGCATGATATTTGTGGGTAAGGGCAATGACATCATCAATGTGGCAAGTCTGGTGTTGAGGTGTTGAACACACACACACTGTCCAATAGATGTAATTTAAATTAATTTATTTTTGATATTCAGCAAGTATTCCTCTCCTGTCCCTTCCTCCTTTCTCTCCTCCCCTCCCTCCTCTCCTTCTCCCTGCCCCTCCCTCCCTCCTCCTCTTCCCCTGCCCCTTCCTTCCTCCTCTCCCTCCCTCCCTCCTCCCCCTGCCGCTGTCTCCCTCCTCCTCCCCTGCCCCTCCCTCCATCCTCTCCTCTGCTCCCTCCTCTCTTCCTCTCCTTGCACCTCCCTCCTCCTCCCCTGCCCCTTCCTCTCTCCTCTCCTCCCCACCCTCCTCTCCTCCCCTCCCTCCTCCCCTTTCTCCCTCTTCTCCTGCTCTCCCTCCTCTCTGTCCCTACCTCCCTCCTCTCCTCCCCCCACCCTGCCTCCCTCCACCCCCATCCTTTTATTCAGTTCCCTGCCTACTGTTTGCTCATCTCTTGTCGTAGGCCTGAAACGCTGGAAACCCTTTACCCCTTTCATACGCCACGTGGCCTGCTGAGTTTCTCCGGCACATTTGAGCATTGCTCTGCCGTCCCAGTGCCCGCCGTGTCATAGCCTTGTGGGTAAAAACATTTTGTTTCCAACTAAAGCAAATCAGGCTCACCTCAGTCTTTCAAACACGTTTATTTTGCAATTCAGCGGGTTCGCGGACCCATTGAGAAGGAGGTCCACCTGGCCTTAATGTCGCTCTTAATCAGGATGAAATGGAGTGAGACAAGTCAGATCATTGTTGATGGACGACATCTTGAGTTGGAGGTGGCTTCTACGGGCCTCTACATTTGGGAGCAAGCTCGGTGTGTGCAACCTACTAAACGCCTTCGTCTATCTTCACGATTAGCGGTTTGGCGATGCACAGCTCTAGAAACGTAAAAGAAGGAAGGGTAAACTCTGAGTTCAAAGTTCTGGACTCCCTCGTCGCCAATTTTGTGTACTGGAGGAACGAGTATAGTTTCCAGTAGTTCATGTCCACAGTCAAAAAGATCAGAGACAAGACTTCCATGGCTAGAAAGAAGTCAGATCTAAAACTCAAGTGGTTTATTCACACAAAGACCAAGCAGTGGTCAAGTCACATTCCAAGGCCATTCATTCATGGCTTTACAGAGCTTACATTTTACTGTACATGGTTATAGCACTAATTATGCAAAGACCATTGACAGATTATTGACATGAAACAATGAGGTGAATGACTTAGCATTATTGTAGTCGAGAGATACTTATATCAGCATGGATGCTGTCTTACAGGATGCTGTATTTGTCAGTCATCACATACAACCCTGAGATTCTTTTTCCTGCGGGCCAGGCAGAATTACCACTTATCGCCAACTTTAAACTGTTTCCAAGAAGAAGAATGCATAGACGAAAGATGTCAAAAAAATTACTTTGAAAATTAATATTCAGTAATAAATAATGAGCAAAGTCAGAGTCTTTAAGTGAGTCCCTGATTGAGTGTGTCCCGATGGTGGAGGGGGAGCAGCTGTTCCTGAAACCTGGTGGGTGTGAGTCTTGGGGGACCCAGACCTCTTTCCTGATGGCACCAGCAAGAACAGAGCATGCGCTGGGTGGGGTGGGTCCTTGATGATTGCTGCTGCCTTCCGCCGTCAGCATTCCCTGTTGATGTTCTCGAGGGTGGTGGGGGGGGGGGGGGGGTGGTGTAGGGTTTTGCCTGTGATGTCCTGGAGCTGGGTCCACTACCTTTTGCAGGGATTTCCACCACACACTTGTTGAAATTTGCCGGGGTTTCCGATGTCATACTAACAAACTCCTGAGGTAGTAGAGTTGATGAATGCTTTCTTCGCGATGCCATTAGTACATTGGGTCCACCATAGGTTCTCTAAGATAGTGACTCCCAAGAACTTATATTTGCTTACTGTTTCACCTCAGATCCTCCCCCCCCCCCCCATGATCACCCCATCACCCAAAGAATATCAAGGGTAAGAGGTCATTGAATGGGCCTCCTCCACCTCACCTAAATGCAGCTACAATGTGGGACATGACAACCATCAGGCTCGTGACCTTCCTCTAAATTGGGTGACTGGGTCCATTAATGGGGGGATTGCATTCAGGAGTTGCGAGGTAATGTTGAAGCTCTATAAATTTCTAGTTAGATTACACTTGGAATATTGTGTTTTCCCCAGTACAGGAAGGATGTAGATGTTTTAGAGAGGGCGCAGAGAAGATTCAAGAGGATGTTGGTTGGATTGGAGAATGAGTCGTATGGAGCAAGGTTGACAGAGCTATTCCCTCCTTGGAGCAAAGATGTGATGGAAAAGAAGTCTACAACATTATGAGAGGCAGAGATAAGGTGGACAGCCAGCACATTTTTCCCAGGATGGGAGTAGCAAACACCTATACAAAGTGAGACCACGCTTAGAGTACTGTATTCAGTTCTGCTCACCTCCTTACAGGAAGGACATGGAAACTTTGGAGAGGGTGCAGAGGAGATTGACCAGGATGTCACCTGGATTGGAGAACATGTCTTATGAGGCAAGGTTAACCAAGCTGGGGCTTTTCTCTTTGGAGTGGAGAAGGATGAGAGGTGAGTGAATAGAGTTCTACAAGATTACGGGAGCCATGGAATGCTGCAGCACAGAAACAGGCCATTCGGCCCTTCTAGTTTGTGCCAAACTCTTATTCTGCCCAGTCCCACTGACCTGTACCCAGTCCATATCCCACCCACCCATGTACCTGTCCAAGGTTTTCTTAAATATGAAAATTCCCCATTTCAGTTGGCAGCCCATTCCACACTCTCACCACTCTCTGTGCGAAGAATTTCACCCTCATGTTCCCCCTAAACTCTCCTTAACCCATGTCCTCTGGTTTGTATCTCACCTACCCTCAGTGGAAAAAGCTGACCTACATTTACTCTGTCTATTCCCCCTCATCATTTTAAATACCTCGATCAAATTCTTCTCCCCTCTGGGGAAAAATTCCCTAACCTGTTTATCCTTTCTCTGTAACTCAGTGTTAAAACCTTGTGTGTTTGATTCGTAGTTAATTTTGTGTCTATCCCTTGAATAAATTATTGTTTATAGTGTTACCATAGTGACTATGACATCATATGTCATAATGTCCAAGCAGATCGAGAGCTTGCACCTCATTTTTCGAAGAATCATGAAGTAGGCTCAAGGGCCAAGGCACTGTCCTGGTATTTCTTGTCACACCGAAAGGGTGCCCCACTGGCTAAGGTTTTGAACATCTCCACCCACTTTTGATGCAGGTCCAAGTCATCGCATAAGATTGTGTGTTTGTTAACACAGTCATTGAAGGGAAAGTTCTCATTGTGCACGTTAATGGCGCCCGACACCATGCGGTTCATCAATCGGGCCATTTATGATAAGCAATGTTCATCTTTATGAAAATCTCAATGCAAAGTTATGCAAAATGTTTATCTGTTTTATCAACAAATTAAAGCTGCAACTACAAAGTTTGGTTTATTGGGTCAATAAGATAGTAATTTGGAATATCGTCTTCACATTTCCTTTTAGACGACACTTTTTGAAATCAGGAAATTCTGGAACTTGCGAAGTGTCGGCTACACTCAGTTCCTGAAGACGAGGCAACATCCTGGTAAATCTTCTCTGCCCTTTTTCAAACTGCATGATATCTTGCCTGTAGTTCGGTGACCAAAACTGCACACAATACTCCAAATGTCTGATACAACCTCACCATGACTTCCCAACTCCTGTACTCGAGACTTTGATTATTCGTGTGACCTTTACATGGTACATTTGGGGTCCTGTTGCGTGTGCACCGTGCTCCAGGGAGGTGCTGTTTTGTTGGGTTGTATATGTACAATCAAATGATAATAAACTTGAACTTGATTGTCCATCCATTAGGAGGATGGAGGCTTCCCACAGTCCCAACCACCCCCCCCCCCCCACCCCATCTCATTCCGTCTGCTCTGGACCACCCTGGAATTTAAACTGGGCATGTCGGAGATCTTTCCCCAAATGCAAAGGATCACGTGCCCACAAACTCCCAGTGTCTCTTCCAGAACTCGAAATATACTGGGGTTGTCGGTCAATTGGATGTAATTAGGTGGCATAAGCTTGTGGGCTGAGAGGGCCTGTTACCTCGCTGTGTGCCTAAATCAAATAAAAATTAAAATCCTAGTCTCTTGCAGTCATCAAAAGCAAACGTTAGATCCAAAACAATTCTTACCCCTTTCTTCCGAAACACTAAATGCAGAAATTTCCCACAGGTTTGGCAGAGCGATATTGGATGTTAACCTACAGGAAGAGAGAAACACGTTGGATCCTCCAGTAAATTTCACACATATTTCACCCAGGCATTGAGCCCCAAGTTTCCACTTTGCCATTTTTCGATACGAGGACCAGAGTTGCGCCAATAGACAGGTCCACAGCTGCCTCCTGAAGAGTGTTTCTGATCTGTCGGACAGGAGTTTGGGGATCATTCTTCATTATGATGAGAATTCTTCTGGCATCAGTGGTGGACGCCTTCCTTGGGATACCAGTCCCTTGCAATTCCCGAGCTCACTTTGATGATTTTGGTAATCTCAAGGTTTTGGTGATGGCAGGGGTGCAGTGCAAATTTGTTTAGGTGCTGGAGCTCACTAAAAACAGCGACTAAGGAGGTCTCGTGAGGCCTAGCCCTGGTGGTCGCCATGTGGTATAATTGACAGCGAGCTGTAGGACTACAAAGTGGGACGACCGGTCGAGGAAGGACCGGGCATGCCCAGGATGGAAAGCGGGCACGCATCCCTGCCAGAGCGGCTCCAGCTGAGTGAGGGATGATGGGTAATGAAGGTTGGCACTGAGACACCGCCGCCGCCCCTGAGCGGGTCCTTGAGGTGCCTGAGCTATGCTCTGGTGAACTCCGGCAACACTGCACCCTGCTGGACAACTGCTTTTATGGTTCTTCTTTTACAGCCTCATTATGGCTTCTTTGCATTTCATTGGAACAACTCAGAAAAATGGCAACTACAGACTCCAAAGGTGATCAGAACAAGCTGAGCTCTCTTATACCTGCACCAATGAAGCAATTAAACATACCAGAGTACTCACAAACATCCGTGAAGTGAAATGTCCAATGCGTTATGGTCCTCTGGAGTGAGGAGACTATGTATAAAAAGTGCGATAAATTCTACATGGTCTATCCAAAATGTATTCTAATAAAATCTTGAATAAACTCTGAAATGTGCACTGTAATTAAATGTGAATTGTTTAATTAACAAATTTAACACTGTTGAGCACAGGGGCCCATAAAGGGAAAAGGTGTCTTTGTCCCGAATATTACACAGCACTCAAGTTCAAGAAGGGGGGGAAGCCAGGAGAACACGACCCAGTTCTCTTTGAGGGGATTAGTGAAGAACCTCAAATCCATGGACGTCAGCAGTACGTGCCATACTTGGGGTAGTGATATAGCTCAGAAACTACATGGCAAGTGGAAATTCTGAGGTCGTTGTATACACGGGTTGGTCTTTTACGGCAAACAGATGCACTTCAACATCCCATCATACCTGTAGGTGTTAGTTCCTGTGGTTTTCTGTATCACCCACATCCATGCCGATCTATGCAAGGGCTCTATAGTATGAATCGTCTTGGTAACCTCAAGGTCTACAGACAGGGAGGCAAACACAAGTGTCATGGGTCCCAGAATGAGGGGCAGATGACCCATTCCAAATGCCCTGCAGAGCTCTGGAAACACAGCTCCCCTTACACCAAGGTCGTGTGAAATATTAATGCACAAGCACATTGAATGAACAAATGGATTGTCTTATTGCTCGGAGTACAGTCAGAAGCTTTGTTTTGCCTGATCTGCAGGCAGGTCAACTGATTCAGGAGCTAACAAATAAGTGGACCAGCTGAGGGTAAAAGGCATGTTAAGGGAGTCCACCGTGGTTTATTTTAAAACCCAGCGATCGTGGTGGTGGGGGGGGGCGGTCTGCGCCCAAGATGGCAGCGTCTCCGTTTGGGGAAACTACGAGGGGCTGCAGACTCTGAGGGAGCAGCAGAGGATGCAGCCTAACCAGATGGTGACTGTGGCTGCGGGCCCACGAGGGTCTCAGTGGCTGCGGGGACCACCCAGACGGCAGGCCTCTTGAAGTCAGGAGTGCTGGAGATCGGCTCGTGGGAGCCAGGTGTTGGAGCCAGGGTTTGAGATGGCGCTGAGGACAAGAAGGGCCTTGGGCGAAGAAAGCTTCCTGATCGGGGTCAGAGGTTTGGGGTCTGGAGCTCGGGCGGCCCATGGATCGAGCAGGTGTTCGTGTGGCTGCAGAGGCTGCGGGAGCGCTGGAGATTAATCCACGGACACTCGGTGACCCTGAAGGGACTCTCTTAGCTTCTCTTTCTCTCTCTTACTGTATGGTGAGCCGGGTGACACTAATGGTGACTCTTTGCCTCCCTTATGGCAGTAGAAGGCAATTTCATGCAATATTACATGCTCTGTACTATTACACGACAATATAACCATATAACCATTTACAGCACAGAAACAGGCCAGTTCGGTCCTACTTGTCTGTGCCGAACATGTTCTCCCACCTAGTCCCACTGACTCCCATTCAGCCCATAACCCTCCACACCTCTCCCATCCAAGTACCTATCCAACCTTTCCTTGAATATTAACATTGATCTCACTTCTACCACATCTGCTGGAAGTTCATTCCACACCCCCACCATCCTCTGCATACAGAAATTCCCCCTCATGTTCCCCTCAACTTTTCCCCTTTTACTTTCAACCCATGTTTGAATCTCCCCCTCTCCCAGTGGATAAAGCCTGTCTGCATGGACTCTATCTATCCCCCTTATAATTTTGAATACCTCTATCAAATCACCCCTCAATCTTCTATGCTCCAGGGAATAAAGTCCTAGCTCGCTCAACCGTTCCCTATAACTCAAACCCTGAAACCCCGGCAATGTTCTTGTAAATCTCCTCTGCTCTCTCTCTATACTGTTTATATCCTTCCTTTAATTTGGCGACCAAAACTGCACACAATATTCTAAATTTGGCCTCACCATTGCCTTATACAATTTCAACATAACATCCCAACTCCTGTGTTCTATACTCTGATTTATGAAAGCCAACATGCTAAATGCCTTCTTCACCACCCTATCTACATGTGATTCAACTTTCAGGGAATTATGTACCATGACTCCTAAATCCCTTTGTTCCACTGCACTCCTCAATAGTCATGTAACATGCATGTCCTATTTTGATTAGTCCTACCAAAATGTGGCACCTCATATTTATCAGTATTAAACTCCATCTGCCATCTTTCAGCCCACTCTTCTCACTGTCCTATATCACCCTGTAAGGGCAGGGAATGGAAAAATGTACTGGAACAGAGCGCAAGAAACACAGTTATAAAAGCAATCATCTTTTATAGATTAGAGGACAATTCAAGAATGTGGTAAGAGAAGCAAGGAAGTTGCCCCTGAATCTTGAGATACTCATTCAGAAGGTGCTGTGTGGAATTTGCATGCTCACCTCATCAACACATCCATGAGACCCTGGGCTTCTAAGTGAATGGGGAGGGAAGAGAGGTTGAATCATTGGACAGCGTGGATGTGAGTGAGGGGCAGGATATAACATGATTGAAGTGGAGAGATGGCAAATCAAGTGGTTGCCCGCCTAGGCTTCACAGATGTCACTGCGTGGTACTTTCACCCTTTCCAATGTGGACAACTGGCCCAAATTCTCCCTAATCGGTCCACGAGAAGAGAGAGCCATCCCTTCACACATTCGTCCCAAATTAGGCCTCAATTAACGACATTCACTGGGAGTGCTGTGTAAATAGGGCTCAAGGAAATGATAGAAGACCCTTTCGATCCACTGCTCAGTATCTTCAGTGAAACACAGAAGTCTGCAGACGCTGTGGTTGTAGTAAAAACACCCAGTAAATGCTAGAGTGTGACAGAGTATTTAGAGGTGGTTTGGGAGGAATTGCTAGAGCAGCTTGCATACACACATTTTAAAACCCAGAATTTTTGCAGGACTTTTGCAGAATGCTGTTTGCAGGAGGCAACCAAGTATTGACAGCAGCTTGCCTGGGAGAGCATGTGATCTTTGCAGGCAGAGGCAGAACAGTTTTGCTCTCAGAGAGAGAGGGTGTGAAACAGAGAGAGGAGACAGAAATCAGTTCCAGAGGGACAAGCTGGCAAACTTAGGAAGGCTGCCTAGTCAAAGAAGAAGGCTGGCGGTCTGAAAGGTGACCTGAAAGAAAGAGGATCATCTGGAAAACCATGAAGGGGGCAAGTTTCGACAGCAAGACTGATTGAGAAGGAATCAGTTGCGGATGTCCTGAAAAAGGAACCTTCCTGAGTGATAACCATTTGCCTGTTAAGCACCAAAGATTGAACTTTGTTAATGCTAACTTCTGTGCACAGTACAAGAATTGCCTGCAACCAGTGAGATTGGACTGTGATCCAAATAATTTTTCTAATCTTAAAACACAACTGCGCTTAGTATTAGAGGGGGGATTAAGTAGGTTAGGTAAGTTGATAGTTATGTTAAAGTTTAATTCTGTTTTGTTGTTCAAATATAATTAAAAATATAATTAAAAACTACTTTTGTTTAAGTAACCCTGTGTTGTGATGCATATCTAATACTGCTGGTGTTTGGGGTCTTCTGGACTACGTAACAGGAGGAACTCACAGCATCCACAGTCGGTCACTCTCCCTCTATCTCCTTTCACAGAGCCAAAATCAATTCTCACCTTTCCTGTTAACACAACGAATTAACACCTTTCGTCTGTTGGTCTGGATTCCTCCCCTCCCTTTCTCTCCCCAGCCTTTATCCAGTCACCCGCCTGCTATTTGCTTACACTTTGAAGAAACATGGGTGACATATCTTCACCTCTCATGGACGCTGTGAGACCGGCTGAATTCCTCCAGCGTTCACTGCACATTTTAACACAGAATCTTTTACGGGTTTTTAGACTGCAGGCATGTAACATCACAATCAAGGAATTTTGCCATTCTGCAGGCAAAAAGGAACGTTCCTAAAAAGGAACGAGCAGGAATTTGGAGTCACCACAATTTATCCTTCAGGACCCCGGCTATCTTTTGGGGGGAAGCCTGCGACATTAATCGTCCTGGAAAAATTTATTGTCGGTCATCCACTTTACTGCACAGCCAACCCCCGGGGCTATTGCACTCAGGTACTTGCAGTCTAAAAAGATGCCCACTCAGGTACTTGCAGTCTAAAAAGACGCCCGGTGTGTAAGGCCACAGGGGACAGTAACTATGTTAATTTTTTTCTGCGATTTCCCAGGTCTAAAAACCCACAACCATCAGGAAGGAGGCACAGGAGCATCAAAACCAGGATGGCCAGGCTGGGGAATAGCTCAATCCCACAGGCTGCAACACTGATAGACAGCATCCTGGAACCAAGCAAATATCCCAAAATATTGATTTATATTTAATTTGATTATTTATGTGATTTTGAAATTTAGATGTATAGCACGGTAACAGGCCTTTCCTGTCTATGAGCCCAATTTACACCCAATTAACCTACAAACTCCTGGCACGTTTTGAATGGTGGGACAAAAACGGATCTCCCAGAGGAAACCCACATAGACACGGGAAGACCAGACAGCACTGGATTTGAGCTTGAGACGCTGATGCTGGTAACAACTTTGCGCTGACCACTACGCTAAGCGTGATGCCCACTGTGTGTGAACGAGCGTGCACCATGGTCTGGAGAAGTGCGGTTTCATCGGGTTGTCCAGGTGATGTTGGTGCCTGGCCATTGCCGGACCACAGAAAATGCCGGAAAACGGGGAATCCCCCCCTATGTGAACATATCAAAGGAAAAGCAGAGCTTAAAACAGGAAATAATACTGTGGGGTGGCACGGTTAGTGTAGTTATTAGCTCCACGTCTTTACAGCCCCAGTGATTGGGATGTTAATACAAACTCCTTACAGACAGTGGGGCATTTGAACCCCTTCCCCGATTTCAGGCGCTGTAAAGGCGTTGCGCTCACCGCTACGCCAACCATGCCGCCCACGGGAAAGGAAAAGGGAATTGAAATGAGTTAATAAACGTGAACTTGCCGTCTCTGAAAGGCAATAGTGGGCTTCTCTGCCACGGAACTGTTGTCTCCTCTGCAAGAAAACGAGTCGACTCGATTAGCTTGTGGTGGCCAGCCGCCTCGCCGAGGGCTGAGGCTTGAATTGTTCAGCGCATCTCACCGAGCTGATCCCTGACCACAACACATGGGGTAACCCTTCCTTCCCGCCCTCCGACCCCTCCTCCACATCCCCCACCTCTCCCCCACACCTACAATGGAAATCCACAAATCACACCTAAAAGGTTCGAGATATGGAACAGAATAAAATTCACCACTCAATGAAGTTTCCTAACCTCAGGGAGCCGGGGTGGGGGGGGGGGGTGTGGAAGAAAAGCCTGAGCAACACCCCCAGGAGCGGGAAGAGGGCAGACGCTGGGATCTGGAGCAACAAACATTCGCCTGAAGAACTCAGCAGGTCAACCAGCATCCATCATCCATAGGAGAGAAAGAGCGGCCGACATTTTGCAAAGGGTCCAACATCAAGAATAATCCCTTTCACTGTGGTGGTGGGGGGGAACCACACCATTGAATCTTACCAAATGCTGAAAGGCCTGAATAGAATAGACATGGAGAGGGTGTCTCCATTGCATCACTGGGGGCGGATGGGGGTGGTGCGGACCGCACCAGGTGACACCATCAGAGGAGGTAACACCAAAATGACTGTCTATAAAATTTTTGTGCAGGGTTTCAGCAGAAAAATTTCTTATTTTTTATAAAAACATCCCTGTTCATATAACAACAAAAACATTTTTCATCAGCCCAGCTTACGTGTATCAATACATCTACGAGGCTAAAACTTGACGGTCATTTACTTTCCAAACCTTCTAATGGGCACTGGTCAGAGCTGCTGTTATGACCCAATGTCAGCGATGCTTTGATTCACGTGATTTAGTCTGTGCGTGAAAACAAGCAAGCGCTGTTCTTTTTGTTGTTGCCGGGGTTTTTACAGTTGCTGCTTTTGTCATATTTTCTGGTGTTTTAGCAGCAATATTGTGGGAATTAGTATTTGTGAACTGATATCAGTAACTTTTTTGAGAATGATATGGTAATTTAAAGGTGTCATTTTAATTTTGCTGGTTGTTTATCTCATTACTGTCTCCATTAGTTCAGTGATTTAATCAGAATATAAAATCGTCCCTTTAGAAAAGAGATGAGGAGGAATCATATTACCCAGTGGCGGAGCAGGGTGGGGGTTAATCTGTAGAATTTGCGGACAGCTGTGGAGGCCAAGTCTCTAGGGATATTTATGGTAGGGATAGATATGTTTTTGATCAGGGTTATGGGGAGAAGGCAGGAGAATGGGGTTGTAAAGGATTGTAAATCAGTCAATGGCCTAATTCCGCTCTGATCCCTTCATCGCCTGTGGTCGATCAGCACGGGGAACCCGGATCCCTCTGTTCCCCCCCCCCCCCAATGCTCCAGATTCTCGTGACGTTTATAGGATCTGTTTTTGTTCCCTGCCAAAGTGGAGAGGCATTGCCATTTCCTATGGGAGGGTTTGCTTGCCTACCGCTCAGGGCCGAGGACACCAGCAGATCGGAGATGAGGCGCAGGCCAGCATCCTCGAACACCCCGGTGGCGTCCCGACCCCCACCGTAAGAGGTCCCAAAATCATACATGTCCATCCTGTAAAAGACCTGCGGAGTCGGAGGAAGAGGCGTGGTCAAGTCGCGGCCTTGGATCAAGTTCTTGCCCATCCATGCCCCCTCACCCAGGCACTGCAGCAGCAGCCACTGCCTCCTGCGATGAGTGTCACCTCCTACTTACAGCCCCTGGCAGCACTCACAAGAGTCACAACCCCCCCCTTGCCTGTACCAACCAAAATGTCACACCCATATCACTCCCACCTGCCTTCCTTTGACCCATATCCCTCTCATTCATCCTAACCGTTGCCCTCTAAACCCATCCTGTCCCAGACTCTTGCAAATTTCTATAGGTGCACCGGGGAGAGCATTCTGACTGGTTGCATCACTGTCTGATGTGGAGGTACAGAGAAGATTTATCAGGATGCTGCCTGCATGTGTCTTACGAGGCAAAGTTAGCGCAGGATAGGAGCAGGCGAGTTGTGAACTTGGCCAGTGCCATCACGGGCACCGGACCACTTTGTCAAGGACATCGGCAAGAGGTAGTGTCTTAAGAAAGCAGCCTCTATCCTCAAGGGCCCACAGCACCCAGGACCTGCCCTCTTTACTCTGCTACCATCGGGAAGGAGGTTACAGGAGCCTGAAAACGAGTGTATAGTGGTACAGAAACAACTTCTTCCCCTCCGCCATCAGATTTCTGAATGGGCACTTTTCTCATCTTTTGCACTAACATTTATTTTTTAAAATGTCATTTATAGCAATTTTTGCACCTGTTATGCCACCGGGAAACAGCAAATTACATGATATATCCATGACAATAAATTTTGATTCAAATTCTGATCCATCCAAATGACCCACCCACCCTGGCCCCACATCCCTTTAAACCCATCCTATCGTTGAACCCATCCAAATGTCCCACCCACACTGGTCCCACCAGTTTGCATTTTCCCCATATCCCTCTCAACCCATCCTATCCATGGATACATCCATATGCTTTTTGAACATTGTAAAGTACTTGCCCCAACCCCCTCCTCTGGCAGCCCATTTTATGCACTCACCACTTTCTGTGCAATAAAAGATACCCCTCAGATTCCTGTTAAATGTCCTCCTGAGCTTCTGTAAGGAGTTTGTACGCTCTCCCTATGTCTGCGTGGGTTTTCCCCAGGGGCTCTGGTTTCCTCCCATTGTTCGAAAAAGTACCAGGGTGTAGGTTAATGGTATACAAATGGGTCAAAAGGGTCTGGTACTGTGCTGTATGTCTAAATTTTAAAAAATAAATTAAATTAAATTATTTTTCTGCATATGACCCACAATCATGAGGGTTTGGTCACCCCTGCATTGGACCATTGGGGAAATGGGTATAATGTGGACCGATCGCCACCTCAGTGACCTCTACATGGAAGCGGAGGAACCCAAAAGATCAGGCCCAAGAATCATGACCCTTCCACCTCCCTCAATCTCTCAGGAGAACTTCCGAGAAGAATCAAAGGATGTGGAGGTGGGGTCTCAACTGTGACGGCATCATAGAGCTCGCTCACCTGCTGATAGATCCCCATGTCCAGGCCGGCTTTGGCCAACTGCTGGTTCTCCACCCGCACGTGGACACTCGCTGTATCCTCAGTGAAAACAGACAGGAGGTAGTCCTTGCTGCTGTTGTCCGGCACCAGGTTGGGCAATATCTGGAACTGCAAATGGAGATGATTGTGGGCTTCAGGAGGACGAAGGTCGACCGCTCTCTGCGACACGTCAATGGTTCCGGCGGGGAGAGAGCAGGGAGCACAAAGTTCCTTGGCGTGTGCATAATAGATGACCTAACCTGGGCCAACAACACCTTGTTAGTCAGGAATGCATCCGAAGGAGGTTCAGTAGGGCAAGGCCACCGGCCCCCATCATTTTACAGGTGCGCAATTGAGAGTGCCCTGTCTGACTATATCATTGTGTGGGATGGTAGCTACGAAGCAACAGATTGGAAGTCTATATGGACCGTGCTGGCCGGCTGCATCATGGCGTGGGCACATTTGATGCAGAGAAGTGGATCAGAGGTCAAATCTGGAATACTGTCCTTTACTCGTCTTTCTCTGATGCCAGGCATTATCTGACGATCTTTCTGTCTTACGGCAGACTAAAGGAAACTTTGTGTAACATCACACCTGTTTCATTAACCATATAACAATTACAGCTCGGAAACAGGCCACAAAGGCCCTTCTTGTCTGTGCCGAAACACTTCAAGTCCCATTGACCTGCACTCTGCCCGTAACCCTCCATACCTTTTACATCCATAAACCTATCCACATTTTTCTTAAAAGATAATATTGAACCTGCCTCCACTGGAAGTTCGTTCCACACAGACCCCGCTCTCTGAGTAAAGAAGCTTCCCCTTGTGGTACACCTAAATTTTTGCCCCCTAACTCTCAGCTCATGTCCTCTAGTTTGAATCTCCCCTATCCTCAATAGAAAAAGTATATGGACATCTTCTCTATCTATCCCCCTCAACATTTTAAAGACCTCTATCAAATCCCCCCTCAGCCTTCTACATTCCAAGGAATAAAGACCTAACTTGTTTAATCTTTTCTCTATAACTTAGGTGCTGAAACTCAGGTTTCATTCTGGTGAATCTTCTCTTTTCTCTCTCTATGTTGTTCACATCCTTCCTATAATGTGGTGACCAGAACTGAACACAATATTCCAAATATGGCCTCTCCAATGCCTTGTCCAATTTTAACATGACCTCCCAACTCTTCTACTCTGATTTATAAAGGCTTTCTTCACTACCCTATCCACCTGAGATTCCACTTTCAGGGAACTGTGGACCATTATTCCTAGATGTCTCTGTTCAATTGCATTCTTTAACACCCTCCCATTCACCACATATGACCTATTTGGATCCGTCCTCCCAAAATGTAGCACCTCACAATTGTCAGCATTAAACTCCATTTGCCAACTTTCAGCCCACTCTTCTAACTTGCCCAAATCTCTCTGCAAGATTTGAAAACCATCCTCACTGTCCACAATGCCACCGATCTTAGTACCATCTGCAGACTTACTAGTCCAATTTACCACCCCATTGTCTAGATCATTCTGGAATGTTTGGAAACGTTTAACTTGTGCTGTTCCCTAATGCACCACTGTTAAATGTGTCAAAAGAAAGTTTTACATATTCTACAAAAAAAGCATTTGATAGCTGTTTGTAGTCACCTTTTATCATCTGTCTTTCACCAAGATGAAACTGAAATGTAACATTGATCGAAACTGTTTTTTTAGACAATAAAGTATTCTGCAACATTTGGAAACATGGCAATAAAAGAACCTTGAATTCATGGAGGGCCGTCAGTGTATGGGGACCCTGTCGCCAACCTTGAATCAGTGTATAGGGACCCCACTGCCGATCTTGAGTCAGTGTATAGTAACCCCATTGCCAACTTTGAGTCAGTGTACAGGGACCCCGCCGCCAACCTTGAGTCAGTGTATAGGAACCCCACCACCAACCTTGAGGTCGCACAAGTTCTCCACTTCCAAACGCACCGCGTCCGAAACCAGCCTTGGTTCGCCATTGATCTCTGCGAGGTAATACGCGACGATGCGGAAATAGGGCACCATGCTCTGCGTGACGTTGACCATGATCTTTGTGCTGGCGGTCCTCGGGACTCTCTCATAGTGCAGCAATTTACCCTTGGTCAGTAGCTGGGAAGAAAAGCCGCTTCAGATTGGAGAACAGGGACAGGAAATAGGTAGAAAGGGGATCTCTGTACAATGTGAAGAGGGGGGGGGTTTAGGAGGGGAAGTCAGGAGTAGGTTCCTTTACATGGAGAGCTGTGGGTGGCTGGAATGCCTTGCTGGGGGTGGGGGTGGAGGTTGGAACATTAGGGGCATTTAAGAGACTCTTAGACACGATGAAATAAAAATAGAGGGTTAAGGGGCGGGGGGGGTTTAGTATTTTTTTTCAGAAGGGATATATGGGTCAGCACAACCTCGAGGGCCGAAGGGCCTGTACTGTGCTGTATTATATTATGTTCAAAAAGTCCTGGACTTTCCTGAGGTCCCTAGTACCTCGCAAGGGAGGTGGAGGCCATTCAGCACATCGAGTCTGTTCTGGCACTCAGACCATTCCCAGGAATTTATCCACACTTCCACCGGTCTTGATCTCCCTTGACACAAACCATCTCCTCCCTCCATTCTCCACCTCTCATCTCCTGCTTTTGCCAACAAACCCCCCCCCCCCAACTGCTCCCCCATCTTTCGTTTGCTTGCTGCCTGCATTCTTTCGTACCTTGACAAAGGCCTCAAGCCCGAAAATTCCCTGATGTGTATTTTTACTTTTGTTACATAATGGACATTGCTGGGGTTTCTCCAGTATTTTGTGTTTTTACATAGCTTCACTTGCCAGGAAGGTGCAAGGCTACGACCACCCTCATGCCAACCTTCCACAGGAGCTCTATCGAGAGCGCCCTGGCCGGCTGCATTGTCGTGTGGCAAAAGCACACTGAAACGCTGGACGAACTCAGTTGGTCACGCAGCACCCGTGGGAGATAAAGACGTATTACCAATGTTTCGGGCCTGAACCACAGTGTGGGTGTGGTTGCTGCAGAGAAATGGATCGGAAGTCAATCCATAGGACCGTAAGAGCAGCAGAGAAGATCGCTGGAGACTCCCTGCCCCCCCCCACCCCCCCCCATTAATGTGATCGACTCCGATCGTTGTCTGGAGGGGGCAACACAAAATCATAGAAGACCCCTTCCATCCCGCACATGACATATCCTGTCAGGGAAGAGATACAGGAGGATCAGAGCCAGCACCACCAGGCTGAGGAACACGGGCAGTGAGAATGCTGAACGACCAAAGGAACTGCTTACACCGCTCTCATATTCATGGAAGAATATTTATTTATATCTGAATACTTATCCTGCATGTGTACTGTCTGTCTGTATCTGTGTGATGTCTGGTTGTGTGTCTGTGTGTTTTGCACCAAGGACCAAAGAACGCTGCTTCATCGGGTTGTGCTTGTATAATCGGATGACAGTAAACTCAACTTTCACAAGGGCACACCTAGGACTGTCCCATCTGGCTGCTTCATTGCACTTAGCAAAACACTAATTCAGTACCAGCAACCGGGGCTCAAATCTGAGGTTGTACGTTCTCCCCGGCTCTGGGTTTCCTCCGGGTCTCTGGTGCGGTGATATGTAATTACACCACTAGGTCACCAGGGGTTTATTAAAGCTGTCTTATTCTCGCACTGCTGGTGTGGTTATTGTCAGTACAATTTAATAAACTAATATGTACACTAAGAGGTCTTGTCTCTCTGCAAGATGAACCTGGAAGGCTAGACTGTGGCTCTGGACTGCTTTATATACAAGGTCACCAGGAGACCCCTGGTGACCTAGTGGTGTAATTACATATCACCACATCTGGTTTCCTCCCATCCTTCAAAAGCATGTGGGGTTCGTAGTTTTATTTCGGAGGCACAGGCCAGAAGGGCCCTGCCGCAGTGCTGTGTGTCTAAATTTAAAAAAAAATGCCTGCCAAGCAACAGACCGAAGTCAATACAGAGGATCATCAAAATGGTTGAGAAGACCACCAGGGGCACCCTTTCTATAAACAACATTCACTGGGATTGTTGCTTAAATAGGGTGCAATGAATGAGCGAATGCCCTTGACATCCACCACACAGGATCTTTGACCCGCTGCCATCAGGAATGAAGGATGGGAGCATCAAAACCAAGACAGCCAGGCTCCTTCCCTCAGGCTGAGATTTGAACCCTGTAACCTTGGGACTTATTCCGGAATATTTCATGTAATTTAGAGATACAGTACGCCCCTTCCATCCCACGCCATCCAAATACTCCCATGCAACCAATTAACCTACAAACCACATCGTTTCTGGAGGGTGGGAGGAAAGCGTAGTGCCTGGGGTACAAATTCAGACATGAGGAGAATGTATTCCATACATACAAGGTTTTATCCCAGATCACTGGCCATTTAATATCTTCAGGTGTATATGTGATTATTATGTACTGAGTGTGTACGTGTGTGAACCGTGGTCCGGAGAAACACTGTTCCATACAGTTAGATGATGATCAACTTGTACTTGATTCGAGTAAGATAGAATTCTTTGACTATCTCCTACTTGGGCACATTATTTATTACTGATTTTTTTCTCTGTTTTGCACAGTCAGTTTCTTTAAATATATTTATTTATTTAGCACGGTAACAGGTCATTTCGGCCCACGAGCCCGTGTCAATCTTACCCCTAATTAACCTACATCATCCCCCCCAGTTCATTTCAAATGGTGGGAGGAAATCAGACTCCCCATGCAGAAGCAGGGAGAACATGCAAACTCCTTGCTGACAGTGCGGGGTTTCCCAATCGCTGGCACTGTAACAGCGTTGAGCTAACCGCTACACCAAGCAGGCCACGTCTTTATTTGCCTTTTTATCTTTTGTAAATGCACCTTTTATTTTTCCCCCTGAGTGCAGTTTACAGTTTCTGATAACTGCCTGGCCCAAAGGAAAAAGAATTTCAGGACTGTGTGTGATGACATATTTTGAATTCAATTTTTTAAATAATAATTAAACTTCCAGCAGGGTAACCATTCCTTCTGGCGCATGAGCCCAATTAACCTACACCCAACCCCCCCCCCCGTATGTTTTTGAACAGTGGGAGGAATCCGGAGCACCCGGAGGAAACCCACACTGACGCAGGGAGAACGTGCAAACTCCTTATAGACAGCATCTGATTCAAACCTGAGTCAATGGCGCTGCTTGTTAAATGTTACTCTAAAAGTGCTTCACAGATATGCCCTGTTGATAACTTTGAACTGTTACGAGATCCTGTTTTGGTAAAATGGGATTTGCACTGCAAGGGATAGTATAGACAGGATGGACTGAATGGTCACTGTTAACATTTAACAGTTCATACAAGCACAACCCAAGTCACAGCCTAGTGATAATTCGATGCGTTGGAAGAGCTGAGGGAAGGTTTGTCACGGTCTGTTCCCAAATTCGATATATTTATAAAAGACACTATGATTCTGCAAAGGGAGAATCATTCTGGCCGCTGGAGAGAAAATAGCTTGTTGAAGCTGCTCTTGTTGTCCAGCCATTTTTTGTGGAATTCAGAGCAAAGTGTGCTCTGTGAATGACTGGGCCTTTTCGGGGGATCGACCCTGTGCCAGGAGGGTCTCTTTGGGAAGCAAAGTCCTTCATTTTGATTGTGACTAACAGCGGAGGGCACTTGGAGAAATGGCTTCATTTGAAGTGTGACTCGCAGTGAAGTTACTTGGAGAGACCGGAGCCAGGGTCTTGGCAGCTTCGTGTAGGCCGCCCAGTTTGAGTCTCGCCTACAAAAGGACCAGTAGTGCTGTGACCACAGCTCGTGTGGACAGACATTTCCTCAAATGGAACGCAAGGAGAACTCATGAGTCTGTAGCAGCCACAACTGGAGTCTTCGCATCAGTTCAATGTTAATCCTGGGCATCAAATTCGAAAGGGCTACACTTCAAGACTGAATTTGAAAGACTGAACTTTGAAGTAACTTTCGGCCTGGACTGTAATGGTCTGGGTTCATCACACACACACACACACACACACACACACACACACACACACACACACACACACACACACACACATACACACACACACACACACATACACACACACACACACACACACACACACATACACACACACACATACACACACACATACACACACACACATACA